>NC_092859.1:75117337-75338133 GCF_032062135.1 Pyxicephalus adspersus | reverse complement strand
AGCATAAAGGACACACACGCAGGATCAGATACCCGGAGCTGTCTTATAAACGGGTAAGTGTCTTATTTTAATTATTTTTTTAAAAATCGGGGGTGGCTTACTTAATGGGGATGTCCTAAAATCGGGGAAACACGGTAGTACTTGTAAAGGTGATTATCTGCTGAGTTCATATATTTCTATGGGTGATTAGTCGACTGCTTGTTAGAGAGAAAAATATTATGTTTAATTTAACAGCTTGAGGAAACCAATAACACGTTCTCTCCTGCTTTGGGCACCTGCGGGTCCTCCATCCCTGAGGCTTACTTTGTTGCCAACATCTCTCCTCCGGCTGGGCACACTAATGCTAATCCTGCGTCTGCACCATCTGCTGGTCAAAACAGAGCAAGCAGCAGTTCTTCTAAACTATACCTTTAATGCAAAAGAATTCTTGCGGGATCATGTTCCCTCTGGATTCTCTTGTTTTCCTGGCATACTGTTGTTTGTTGTGGCGAGTTCTGACGTTTGCCAGTCTTAAAACTTTTCAAGAGTGCCCCCAGCCTAGGATTTGATTTTGTGTTTTGATTTTACCTAAACATCTCTTTGATTTTATAATCAAGAAGAGGCAGGTCTATCATTAACAGAGCACTAAACACCTAGGACTAGTCTGTGCAATAAATGGATCAATAAACTCTCTGCATCCACCCTTCATGCAGGAACTATGTAACTGAACTGTCATACATGTAGTAAGAAGGCCAGGGGCAAAAGTCAGTGGTTACGGAAGGCAGCAAGAAATTCAAAAAAGGGAGCCATGTTCCCTTTTACTGTAAAACTTATTTATACAAATATGTTTTTACTGTGCCTAATGTCTTACTGTCTCTGTAAAAACCACATTCCTTTCCCTGGTGTCCAAAAAATGGGAAAAAAATCTACATTGATAGCAACAAAAATCTGTCAGGAATTTACTCCACATACTATCTGATACTGAACAAAAATTATCTAAAACTATCTGAAAATATTTACCTGTTAACTATTGGGCAATATATGTAGTCTCATCCAAAGGTACAAAATTCACTATTAACCATCAAGGATCAACTGAGCAAGTTGGCACATACGCTAACCTCGTACGCTAACAAATAATTGGCAAGAAAACTTAAGTACGGTTTAGGGCCCGTTTACACATATTCAGTGCTACAGCACATACAGTATAGGTAGGTAAACATTCATAACATTGTATGTTCTCTGCACTAAGTTAGTTAGAATTGGTTGTCCAATGCACCACAATAGCCCCTTAATTATTTTTGGCAGTGTGCCACAATGCACTATAGAGTGTTGCCCTGCACTACAGCACAGTGTGTTGCAGGAGTAAGTTGGGGTGCTATTTAAAATGTTTAAAATCACCACATGTACGTAAATGAGTTCTTAAGATTAGCTGTGAGGCCTTGTGTTAGTGGTCTCAGATACTATAAGCTTCCCTAATAAATGAAAATACTCCATAGCTACTCAAAATTTTTATAATAAAATGTAAATGCAAATACAAAATTGGAGAACTAATGTAAATTAGTATTATGTATTATCTATTATTTTTTTTACATTAACCTAATTAGTAAATTAGGTTAATGTAAAAAAAATAATAGATAATGTAAAAAAAAATCAAATAATAAAATTTAACACTTTCTAGTATAAAAAAAAGCTTTGACCCCTTTAATAACTGTATTGTTTGTAAGTTTTACCATATTTATAATAATTCAATTAAATACTTTATTTTCTAATTTCCACTCTAAGTTTGTACAATTAAGAGTGAAACTTTAACCACTAAGGAAATTCACTGTTCCCTTCCTAAACACTTACTGTCCAGATTCTAGGGGTCAGTAGGATATCAGCAGTCACTCTTCCTAGCAGCCCAACCTTTTTTGGATGCAATATTTCAGGACTAGTATTGATGATTTATTGGTGATTTACTCTAACATAATTCTAGGACAATGCAAACTCTATTGTTGGTAATGAGGTTAGTGTATACTACATGCAGGCATTTTGGGGGCACTGACTTGTGATTTGACGTCCATAGGTGTTGAAACAAAGTGCATAGTGAAATCACTATTAAAGACTTGTCAAAGCCAGTCAACTTCTGCTAAAAGCAATAATAAAGCTCCTAGAAAGCACCCAAAAGTGACAGCACTAGCGTTTATCAGCACTTCCAATGTGTGAATGAGCTCTTCAAGTTTTAATCAGACAAATGGTGAACAAACTGCTATCTCTTGAGACATTGATGGGAGACATTTATCAAGCAAATTAGTGAAACCTTTAGACATGAATCAGGCTATCTATCCTTTTGGAAAGTCTATGTAACATTTTTTACTTTTTAATTGTGACCTGTGTCTGTAATCCTGGTCATCCAACTGGAAAAAAAATCGCACAGGTCTGTGACAGATTTATCATTGTACAGATGACAGATTTTTGTCCAATTAAGAAGCAGTCAGGTTTGTTCTGCTTCTCACTGCTGCTGTTTTGCATTGCCTTGGCATGAGAAAGAATTATTAAATGTCCCTACACAGTATGCAGTAGGATTAAAATAACTAACAATGGTCTCCAAATGAATAAATTTTTTATTTATAAACCCTATACCTCTATAACTGCAAAAAATATATTTACTCCTACTGTATAAATAAAATTGTACAGACAAGAATAAGAATTATATTAATGTATACCATACCAGTACAGTCAGGCATGGCATATTTACCAGCTATAAAGGGGTAATAAAAAGAATGATGTGCTTTTGATTATGTTGTATGTCTATCTTTTGATTCCTCTGTAATTATTTGAATATTAATTTGTCTAGTGACAGTCTCACCTGAGGGGCTTCCTCATAGTTCTCCCCTTCTGGCTCCAGCAAAGGTTCAGCGGCGGGCTCTTCCAAAGCTTCTTGGGCTTCTTCCTCAGGCTAGAAAGACAAAAACACTTTTTAGTACTGGCTTTTTTTTAGAAAATGTATCTAAATTAGTGACATGAAATCTGTTCATCACAAAGATGAAAATTCATTCTTTTATTCTCAACAAAAGTTTAATGGACTGTAAAGGACAATTCTTTTAGAATTCCAGCTATGTCATATAAAAAAGTGTGTACAAGACATTTAAAGCACTATAATAATGCTAATATTTGTATGGTTACAAAGCTCTTCTGCTTTGTAAAAATATCCAAGTGACTGATTAGTACACAGCTTATAAACATAAAAGCACAACCTTTTCGGTAAACTGTCCTTTCTTGTGTTAAATAAGGAGGCTCCAGTTTCAGCTAAGCTCCTGCTGCTTTTTTGGGGAATCCAGGCTACCAAACACTCACCAGACATATATGCCTAGGCATGGGAAAGAAACCTTATCTCAGACAGTGTGGGGGACAGTAAATTTGATTGTACATGCTCCCTACAGAATTGAGAGTGGCAGATGCAGGCAGGGGTAGTATGGCATGGATAACCAGAACTTTAGGACACAGTTCATCTCCTTCTTCATCCTTGTCATGGCATCACTCGCAGGACATGGAGCTGTGGCCATATTCTATAAGTGTGACTTGTCCAGTGGCACAGAGCTGTTCAGCTTTTTACCACAGACCTGACCAGACCTAGAAAGCAACTTGATTTATTTTCATGTCACAGGGAACCACTGGGTATATGTGAGGATGCAGCCATTTTTCTTCTTCTGTTTCAGCATTTCCATATTATATAGGGACAGAGTGGGTGGTTTTGTTTGCCCTACCCCTTTCTCTCAAGGGTATCCCAGGAAGCCTCAAGCATCCAATATCCTTTCAAAGGGAATTCCTAGTGCCCTTTCAGGACCCTGATCTCAAGATCCTGTTGGATCTAGTGCATGTCCTAGCTGCACGGTCTTGTGCTTCCATGAGTAAGCTTAGCCAGCTTTATTTCCCAACATAACTCTTCTCAACTTAGCATTCCCTTAAACAAAAGAAAGAATGAGACGTCTATTGTCTTCTGTTTTATGTTTTACACTCAGTCCTCTTATGGACCACTCCCTTTTACAATTTGCTATATACTTTGACAGTTTTTGATTTATCTAGGAAAGAAATTCGAGTAAAAGCCAAATACCTAAAGGACAGCATGTGTAATGAGTTCTCAAAGATAGTCTAGCTCTGCCAATTTGTCATGGAAATCTCCCAAAATGCTCCATCTGCCCATGCAACATTCAAAACTCTTCCTAAACTTACAATTGGATTCCACTGAGACATACACTTTGGACCAAACAAAAAAGTACATTAATGTATAGGTTTTCAACTGTTCCAATAATCAGAAAAGTCTCTATAAATGTCTCCCTAAAATAACTGGAGTTAGTGGCAGCCAGCATAGGATACTTCGTTCCAACTTTCTAATGCCTGCCCTGTTAGTATGTCCCATTTTTCCATTCTATGTATTATGCCCTAACTGTCCAGTACTGTGTATTTTCATCCAACTGCCTAGTGTTTTAGAGTGTAATGCCCTGAGTAGTGTAATAGTGTGATCAATGTGGTGTAACAAGTGAGGCTTAGTTCACATTAGCAGCAAAAAACTGGGCCATTTACTGTTCCCAAGTGACTACTGGTAACTGCTGGGCACTTGGGATTGGTAACAGGCGGTAAGTGCTGGGCTTTTTCAGAGCTAGCGGTATTTTAAGCAGCAGTGGTTCCTGGTGAGAGGAAGAGGAAATTCAGCAAATGCAATCTTACTACCAGTGTGATCTCATCCTAACTTCAGATGTGTCCCATGTTGGCTCAGCTTCCCTCTTTTTTCTGATGCCAACCGTAATGTCCAGCGCCGTCTTGCACTGTACATGCATGAGATTGAGCGCTTTTTTTCCTTTTTTTACATTATGAGAAAGCCTCTGAAGATGCATGAGCAGAAGGAACAGCCCACAGCCTCTTGGTATATGTGACACAAATATCCCAGGAGGCTGCAGATTTCTCCCTCTACCATGGCAGTAAACACGGAAGGGGAGAGGTCCTCCCCCCAAAAAATGGAAAAAAAACCAAAAACTAATTTTTTCATTATATAAAGGGAATATAACTTTTTTATATAATGTTAAAATGTGGTGATGCTTTAAAAGCATCATGCATGTGATAGCAGATGAGAGCAGGACAGCCAGTGCCCCCCTCATTACTGCCCATATTCTAAAAAAATTATATAATATAATTATTAAAGATTATCCACAGTGTGTAATGATGTCATCGGCAGTGCAGCCTAACAACTCGCTGTGATCAAACCTTCAGATCTCCTAAATCGTTGGTGACTTGAAATTTTTAGGGTACCCTCATAGCTACTAGTAACTAATTTCTTTAAAGAATTTTAAGAAAAAGGGGTCACAAGTTTAAAACTGAAAATTGAACATTGGGGTTGCCGTTTCAAAAGATGGTATGTCCAAGAGCCCAAAATTGAAAATACAATGTATGGACCCCCAGCAACACTTACATACTAAGAAGCATTGGGGTGAGGCTCCTAAATTTAACCTACCTTTCACAGAACTATAATTGTCATACTATGCTACCCTATTTGCTTTTCTACATTGAACCCCAATTTCTCTGGAACGGAGAGGTGCAGGGAAAAAAAATAAAGGTGCAAGTGGGGGACATATGTGGCTTACACCCCCTAAACCTTCATTATTATGGCCATCATTACAACATAAAACAATTTTGTCCATCAAAACACACCTCTCTGTTACACATGACTGTACACTTCCACTACCTGAACCCCATTTTGTTTTAGTGGGCAGAGTTTATGTTCCAATGATGCCATAGTGATGAAATTGTGGGAGATGGTAGACACAGATGTTCCCACACATTTTTGGTTTCTTATACCCCCCATTCCAGGGAGTTCAAGTGTTAGAAGGGGGCAGTAATGTGTAACAGGACAGCGTATTTTGATGGGCAGAGTTTTTTATGTTTTAATGATGCTATAGTAATGAAATTATTGGGGGAGTTAGCCAAAGGTGTCCCCCACTTGCACCTATATTTTCAGTTTCATACACCCAGATGTTCTAGGGAAATTGGGGTTCAAAGAAGAGAAGCAGACAGGGTAGCGTAGTTTGACAGTTTGTGACGGGTAGGTATACATTTAGGGGCCCTACCCCAATGCTCTATGCTATGTAAGTGTACCCGAGGGCCCTCTTTTGCATTTTCAATTTAGGACTCCTAGGTGCTTTTTCTTTTAAAATCACAAGCCCAATGTTGTATTTTCATAGGATTTTATTATTGTGACCCCCCATATCTTGAAATTCCTTAAAGCTAGGGGGATGCTATTTTGGTTACTAGTGGCTATGAGAGTCCTCTGTGTACCCTGAAACTTTTAGGTTAGAGAGAGGAGAGAAAAGGGGCAATGAGTGTGAATAGCCATTTTAAAGAAGGATATCATATATGTATATTTATTTATTTATGATATCCTTCTTTAAAATGGCTAATCACACTCCTGGCTCCTCCTCTCTCCCTCCCTTTCCTTTTTTCCCAAACTCGCCTCTTTGTTCCTTTTGTCCCCCCTTCTATCTCCTCATTCTTTTACAAAACATAGTAAAATAGATATTAGCAGGAAAGGTGAACAGGCTGTTATCGATTTGGTTTGTATAGTAAGAAGTAATTTCAGTTGTATATTTAGAAAGTCCAAGGGACTGCAGTTGGTATAGGAAATGTTCTCTTTATTGGTTGTTCTATATGTTCACTCTTCTAAGTTTGAGGATTTAACAACGTTTGTTATCTGTTGTACTTTACATCTTCTAAAGCTGTACATTGCATTATGGCTTGGTCTCTGCTATGCCCTTCTCTTTCCCAAAATAAAGAATATTCCAATAAAATCCATCTAATATCACATCTAACCTTAATAGATTACATAGAAAAAAAATATTGTTTTGTACGCCTCCTTCCAACCGATATATGAATTACTGCCTAAGTAATGAGATTGTATTGACCGAATCACTGGACATAAAAGCCGGAATGTGAAAAGGAATCTAGAGGTATAGGAGCTGAGGTGCCTAAAAATAAAATTGTAATAATGCAACAAACGTAGCATTGCTCACTTTGTAATAGATATGAAAATACCAAAAATATCATCTAATTGGAAATAAGGTTAGACTATCTATTGATAATCTATTTAAAACAATGCTTAACTAGTCTAAAATGATTTGTGCTCCTGTACACACATCAATATTTGTTTGATCGGTCAGAAATTACTTTTGAATAAAAGCCATGGCTGAATGAGTCAAGAAATCAGTAAACTTAATAGATGTTTTTGGTTTGGGATTTTTATTCAATTTGATCATTATGGTCAAAATGATGATGATTGAATAATGATCATATTATTACAGGTGTGCCCACCTTTAGGCTATGTACACATATTATATTATTGTCACCAGAAATTATCTTTCCAGATGTTTTTCAGTAACACCAGAATGAATGAATGCTGTATACACAGCATTGTTCAATTCTATAGAAAGTAGAGGATGAGCAAGAGGCATCTTCACTGCGCTGCACACTGCATAAGTACAGCAGTTGTCTCCAGTTATTCATTGATCTGCCAGGATGGACTGATGAATGCCGAGGGACTGCTGTACACACTGAATTTTTGACCAAGCCAATTAAGATTGTTCTTTTTGAGCAACAATCATCTTTCCTATCCTGTAGAGAGGAACAGCTTTTATTACTCCCTAATACAATAAAAGATAAGGTAAAAATTCACATGTATAATTATACTGTACTGTGTATGTGAACATCAATGTGTATTCTTTAATGCATCAGTGTCCCCTGTGACTCTTCCTTTTCAGTTATTTGTGCCATTTCCATTCTTTTACAGCTTTTTCTCGTGACGAACACTTGGATTAGTCACTGAGAAAGGAACTATTATTGCAGCAGTTCAAACAGACTTAACAGACCTGCTTCTTTTGCAAAATGGTAGAGTATGTGCAGGTATTTATCATTGTCCAGCGGCACCATTACACTAAATCACATAGGCTTGCTTTCTGTTGCCAGAGGCGACATTTTCAAGCACATAATATCTGTACATGGCTCTTGAACTTTAATCTATTCTATGAAAGTGTAATAAATAAAATGTAGTTATATTAAATAGTTTTTGTTTTCAAAATTGCTATACCAAAGCAAGAAATGGTAACATGTAAAATGTGCCTAAAGCAGTACAGTAAATAAATCCTCAAATTGATTAGTGGCAAGCAGGAAATATAAGACTGTTAAAAGCCCAGAATGTAGCAAAATATATAAAAATAATAAATATATAAAAATAAAACAACAAAAAATAAAATATATGAAAATCATTTCAACAAAAAAATAAATGTCTACTACCTAACTGCAACCAAAGGCACATCACACCATACCAGGTCACATCTTTCCAAATATGCACGGCCCTAATTTTATATATTCTTACAAGTTCATGGGTTGTTCCACTATTTTACTGGATAAAGCAGTTTTTTGCAGAATGACCATACGATTGTGTCCTGGGTGATTGGTTCTATTCTATTCATTCTATTCTTTACCTAAGTTCCACAGGGCATATCCTGCCTGTAGCCTCCTCCTGACACCAATGGAACAGGTGAAAATGATTGTTCAGTTTCAGAGGCAAGGTAAATAAAAAATATTAAAGCAGGGCTTTACCCGTTGGGGGGGCAACAATCCATCTGGAAATGGACCACCATTTCCTAAAGCAATTTGCTGAGTTTAACGACCACTAGCAACCAATCCAAAACATGTTTTATTTGCTCAACTATCAACTTCTAATTTGAAGTTATGGTGACTGCACAACATTTTTCTTTCTGCCATTCTAATCTGATTGGCTGCTGTGGTGTACTGCACATTATTGCTTTTGTGCATTATGGTATTAAGTCAAAGCCTTGAGCTAGATAATTATGTAGTAAATGCTGTCAAGCACAGGTAATACCAGCATGTTTGAATGGAAGCAAAAATGCCCATGGAAACATGTTGTCTGATTGTTTGATTGTAGTTGTGTAAAAATTCATTTTTCTTTCCATAGTTTTTAAGATAAATCTAATGCCATTGGGTGGATACCTTCTACAGACTAATAATGCAGAAAACACTTACCTAGAAACTTAACTGATACACTCTCAGATTCTTAGATTAGGAGTGACCTCTTTGTGGTGAAAGCTGAGAATTGTCCTTGTATCTATTCCTGTAACTTAAGGTACGCGGCAGACTGGAGCGGGCCGCCAGAAACAGATATAAGCATTGGGCAAAGCATCCTCATTGCCAAGTAAACACACTGATCTATGGGCCTCCTCCCATCTTCACACCAACCCGTACTGTTTATATATATCGTCACTGCACTGCAGCTCTTGTTCCTCTGCTAGAAAAAGTGTGAATGCATTAATCATGTCTGATAAATCAGTGAATGCTGGGGGCTAGATACGAGCATTTCAATTAATAATCATGTTAAAATGCACCACAAATCAATTATCAGCTCTCCCCTTTCTGCACCTTGTGAGAGAACTGTGAACACATGCACATATTTGCTATGTTTAATGTGAATATAGTCCACGATATTAACATCAACGCCAGATTACATTTCAGTTTTACATCTTTTTGCCTTTCATTTTTCCATCTGTATACTCTTATGTTATGATATTTTTCTATTTTATACTGATGTTTCTATTTGTTTAATACTAAAGAGAAAATGTTTTCCTTATGGCACTACAGGTTATCCTAACCAATTTATAATGGTGTAAATATCTGTAAGCAGAATTGCCTGTTTAATTTTCAGCATTGTTCTAGAGTGTTTGGTATGCAGTTAGTGTCTAATCACTTTATATTTTTTTGCTCCAACATAGCCAAGCCTACAAGGATTCTCCATTTATATATTTACAGGGCAGTGCATGGCAAGAGTACTATGGTTCCCAAATCCTACCCCTTGTACTCGTCATGTAGTTAGCCTCTATGATTTAGAGGTAGTTTGGTTAAAAATAAAATTTGCTCTGTTTAATGTTTGCAAACCCAAAACTGATAAGCAAGTAATGTGAGATTCACTAGAATCAATGTATAAATGATCATTTTATTTTAAAATACATGATTGTGCTACCAGTGAAATAACTTCATTTGCCATTATTCTTCTCTTGCTAAGTTTACTGATTTTGTTTTGTCTCCTTATACTCCCCCCTGTTAAAAAATACCCCTGTAACCTCCGCAATTACTTGAGCCTTAGTTAACACTACATTACAGCACAGTGCAGGGCAAAATGACACAGAGCAGTATTTTTGTTCAGTATATTCAATTCAAGAATTGTATATATCTGCTAAATCTATCTATGTATCTCTATCTCTTTTTTTTCCCCTAACACTCACACGGAGGATAATTTATTGACATCTTAAATGTTTCATAGAATTCAACTCAGACTGATTTTTTTTCTCACTTGCTCAGAAGCACTTTGCATTATGCTTTGCCATATGGGGCTATGTTGTTTCTGTCTTTGTTTAATCAGCTAGTACATTCCATGATACTGGTACATAAAGGACATATTCTATATTGTGTTTTATAAAATGTAAAACCATGATACCCACATAACATTAATGATAATTAATAAAGTAAATCTGTATTGATATAGACCAATTTATGATGAACACATTATGCTCTAACAGGCATTATAAAGTGCCTGATCACACGTATGATATTAATAAATTCCCTCTGGGTAATTCCTTCCCTACAGAATAGTAATGCAAAGGTTGTCTCTCTCTAAAATGGGATAGGCCTAATGTAAGTCCACTCATGCCCACATAATAGCAGTCAAGGCTAGATGGACATAAGGTGCTAAAACACATAGAACTGCAATATAGAATGGGGTTACATGAGTTCTTACACATTGCCACAATATAAAGTGTTTTGTGAGGCATCTAGGCACATAATGGTTCTTATTATTCAGTATTCATATAACATTTTTGTTTTCTTACATTGATTTGTATTTATATCATGTGTGTGTTCTAGATTTTCAGTAATGCTCATTTTTCTACCACTGTGTGGCAGAACAGTTCAAAGCTTTTTCAACAACTTAATGAAAAACACAGAAATAGAATTTGATATTTCCCTTTAGCAAAACAGGGAAAGGATTAAAGAGAAAGGCTACAGTTGAGATTATTTTCTTCTCTAGACATCCTGGTAAAGAGTAAAAGGTGAATATTTACATGTTCAATTCTTTCCTAACAGCTACTGGTAATAATATTACATTTACTATACATGCTTGACATTTTACATGTACCTATATTCTGTCTGAGGTTTATTACCTAATAAAAGATGCATTGAACCCTTTGGGGTCAACACTGGATGGAGTAGATAAACAGGCACGTTGACTGCCCAATAGACTAGTAATGAAAAACGAAGGCACATTTTCTATCACCCTACGCTGAGAATTTATCCAAATATTTTTCAATATCGTTCTTCTTATATCGATTTTAATGATCACAATGCACACCATTGGCCAATTTGAAAAGTCTAAGAAATTTTGAAACAATCCAGTAGTAAACATACCTCAATGCTACTGTGCTAATTGTAAATTAAAAATTTTAAACTATCATAGGAGCCCTGCCTGTTTTACTTATGTATTAGAAAGATGCTGCTAAGAAAATGTAAAAAAAAAAATGAAAAGACAGAGAATAGAAAATTTTTAGGCTGTTGTGTGCTCTGTCTCTAGAGAACCCAAAAGATGACACATAGCAGGCATAAATGGCATTTGTCAAGCTCTCCTAGGTAAGGGGAACATATCTAACCTACCAGACCAGTACACCATTCCATCAACCTTTGTGTCACTTCTAGCCTTTTCTAGAAATCTACTCACTGTAGGTTCAATTTAAAAAAACATTTAAGGATATTGCATTTACTGCGTCTATACCCTGCAGTCAAGGAAACCTAGCCATCAATGGATAGGAAAATGCAGGCACATAAATTACTGTCTCCTCATGCCTTGTAATATATACATTGCACAATGCAAAATGTCAGGTTAGTTTTTCGCTCAATTTTTTTATACCTACTTTCCTTTGTATTTTAGCTGCTGATCGTAGCTGTAAGGAGTGAATAGAGGACTTTACATAAGGCTTATACAATATATATCACACCTGACAGTGCTATTCAGATGCTATGAAAAAAAATACCCAGTACTTTTGTAAGTAGAAAAGCCATAAGTGTCTATTACTTTGCTTCCTTGCATATGACAGTGTTGGACCTTGATGATTGGCAGGCACATAGAGTGGGATGACCATCCTCAGTCCTGTAAGCTCCAAATGTGGAGATTTAGAGCTTAATTACACAGGACTACTTTTGTCCTTTCAAGCAGCTAAATCAAAAAAAGAAAGGATCAATGGATGTATAAGAATTTGCTACTGGAGGCCTAGGCATTAAAGAAATGCATGTCACATACTGTTTTCAGTAAATGTTGCCCATCTGTTGGTCTGCATTGTTAAATTTTTTTTCAAATTAGGGCACTTCTATGGGATTTAAAAAAATGTTTATATATTATAGTATGTATGCTTTTGGACAGTTGGTGAATGAATTTATTATCTTCCTTTGCTTCCTTGCACACACAGAGCAGATACAGAGCAGAACAACATTTCATCATAACTGTATAGAGTTTATAAAGTTTTATATATATCATTATTGTCAACTTCGTTAATTGCTAACAATTTCTTATAGTGTCTATAGTGGTGTAATAAAATATATTGCCATCAGCAAAGAACCTTGTATGACCCTATAATAATGTATGTGTCAGTTACACTCTTTGTGTATGAGCTATGGCAAACCCTCCCTGTGGATGATATAATAAGCAGGGAATCCGCTTTAGTACACTAAGCTCTACAACATATCAGTTTTTTTTGTTACTAGCTATCATCATATTGATCAAATGGTAGGGGAATCATTTTTCACTGACACATATTTTGCTATTTGAATTTCTGCTCCTCTACAGATTTAGTATACTCCCACGGGACTTTTTAATACAGGTTTCTATTGATTTTTGTTGCGAGCTCAAACAAAGTGATTAATGACTCAGCAGAAGGGAAGGAATGAAAACAGTAGTAAACTTGTTCACTATTGAGTCTTTAAAGCATTGCAGTTCAGATAGCAGCATTCAAAATGTTGTTAACCAGCAAAGTGAATATTTTCCAAAAAGGCCTATGTATATTTGTGGTCAAAAATTCAAATGCCAAGGTGTCTACAGAAATGTGTGATAACTAAAACTGTATGTGTCTATGTTGCTGCCTGGGACATGTGGACACTTTGTATTGTATTTTCAAGTGATTGGGGCCTTTCAGTCTCCAGGGAAATGCAGTTGGGAAATGAAGGAATGAGTTCTGCTATGGATTAACACTTGGAACTCCCAGCAAGGGACAAGGATGACAGATTTGAGCAATTTTAAAATGACTGCTAGATTGTAAACTCTTCTGAGCAAGGTCCTCTCCTCCTCCTGTGTCACTGTGTGTATCTCTCTGTCATTTGCAACCAGTATTTAATGTACAGCGCTGCATAATATGTTGGCACTATATAAATCCTGTTTATTATCATTATTATTAATAATAATAATAATAATAATAATAACAAACAATTTATTTAAGCTGCTAAATGGGTGAAGGAGTTCTGCTTTGTTTGAAAATTGGCTTTAACATGGCATTGCATGCAATATTGGTACTGCCCAGATTTCCTGGACTGCGTATCATGTGTTGTGTGATTTGCGCACTATTGATCATAGGCATCTTATATCAATTTGTACAGGCAAATTTTTATCTATTTGAATCTGATTGATGGATGTTGGGAATACACTCAACTGCAATAGCACACATACAGCATATATCCAGACCTATAGGTCTGAATTTTCACAAGAATGAAGAAAGCTCTTTCTTTAAAGAGTGGTGGTAATTTAGCAGCAACAGAAAATGCAATTGAGATTAGGTATTTGTTTAGCCTTTCTGCCATTTGACATGCTTTTGGTACAAAATTAATAAAGATATAAATTTGGGGAGAGAATTTATAGACACGTTTTCTCATGATTTTTTGATTTAAATAATTTCTTTTTACATTTTAGCTTAACATGTGTTTTCAGATGTGCTGACCATAGTTTAGTAACATAATTGCAAAGGTCCAGTCCAAGCAAACCTGTTCTTTTAATAGGTGATCTTATGAGTAGGTGCTCTTGTAAGTCCTTGACACCCCTGTCTCACAGGAAGGATAATGGACCTAATTCAACCTGGAAGAGGAGCAGCAAGTGCTTGGTTTTTTATTTTTTAACGAAAAAGTCAAGTCAATTCAAGATGAAGTTGGGCTTGAATAGAAAAAAGAAGGTTTTACACCTCCCTAAGGTGCAATTTGGCCAGCCAATATTGGCCTCATTACTAACTAGGAACAAGCAGTCACAATGTACTGAACCCCAAATTTCTATACTTGTTCCTGGTCAGTGACAAAAAAAAGTACAAAGTATTTGCATCAACATAACAGCCAGGTGACTAGTAAGTAAAAAACAGTGAGTAACTGCATTCTATGTATTTCATTTAGCGCAAGGTACCTTTAACTCTATATCAGAATGTCAACTGACTGCAATATGCATTTACGTCCTTATCTAAAGCACATAGCACAATACCACATGTTGGCATTTTATTATTGCTGTCAGTTACTAATCAGTAACATAAGAAAAAAGCATTTGTTTTACTGTAAATATTGTGAGCTAATTTTTTTAACTTCCTTTTCCTCTAAACATTGTTGCCCACAGAGTAGAACCTCATTGTTTGATCTGCATAATAAATACATCTTATCATTATTCTAATATCACACAAGTGGTACTATTGCTGTGTTTGATTTCCATATGAAACAATTTTCTAACAATAATATACTGCTATGAACCCAAACCGTGTCAAGCCTCTGCAGACAAGAAAATTCTCATACATCAGGTAAAACAACTCAGCAGATCTTAAGCAGTGTAAAATCAGTGAACATGTCTGTGTTCTGAGCATAATCAGAAAGAACAGAGGAGATGGCCACTCAGATATATCTGTGGGTCACATGCACAGAAGGATTTACAGGATCAAAAGGGGACCTTGGGTGAGGGGGGCAAGCCTACTCCCTCCTACCACTGAGCAGCGCTGCATACTACTTTCTGCCATGGCTTGCTCTCATCCTGGCAGCATAAGCTGTGGCCTCATTTTCTCAGCTGTTGCTATTTATAAACTAAGCTGGAAACAGTCCCCTCATTGTCTGAGAAGAGCGTGTATTCTAAGATCTCTTTTCTTACTGTTCACAGACAAAAGACATAACGTGTAAATGGTGTACATTTCATTCTAATCATCTTTTATATGCAATACATTAGCTACACTTGACAATTGGTTATGCATACCTGTGTGGATTTGACACAGTGTCCACTCTAAAATAATATCTATTACTGATACAAAAGACCAGTACAGTGTAAAAAACTGTAAGAGGTACATTTCCAGGTCTCTGCATTTTTACCCCTAACCTCACAGTCACTGGCCCAGCATAGTGGTAATCTGTTGCAAGTGTATAGAAAAAACATTCCGAGTTTCAATGAAAGCAGCCAAAAGAATCGCTCACTACCTGACTCTACTTGGATAACCAGATGCATAGGTAAAATATCATAAATAATTCTTTCCTCTTTGAACCCTCCCCTACGAGATATGCCAGGTTTTTGTATATCCTTGTCCGGCTGCACATTAAGCACAAATTATCTATCTGCCCTAGAATGTACTGGATGAATAGACATTTACCCTGGTTTAGACTAGCAGTAAACCATAGCATTGTACTGCATGCTTCCAACTGAGAGTGGTTGGGAACCACTTTTTGCAATAATTTGTGTTGAGTTTGTGGTGGGGTTCTGACCATGTGATTGCTTTCCCACCTCTAGACGAAGAACTGCACCATCAAAATGTAACCCGTAAGCACGATGATCTGTGGTGCGGTGTGCCACTCTTGGGCACACAGAAGCAATATGCTCTGTGCTTGAGAGTGGTTGACAGTCCAATATTCCAGTGTAAGCCTGAAAAAGACCTTTCACAGGTCTCTATCTTGATTAAGTCATATATACTACACTATAGGATATTTGTGCCCATATATGATTACCACTTATGTGAGTTGTGTAATTTTCATACAGTGTCCAAATAGTTATATTACACTTATTATGCATGCAAACCTTACCATAAATTGTCTATTGTGAACAATACTAACAGTCTTTTTTTTGCAGGAATTGTTGCACACAGTAAAAAAAACAATATATGTATGAAAACAGATATTTATTAATAGTATCAGCTAGCTCTGTTGCACTAAAACTGTCTTTATCTCTAAAAAATGAGGAGGGGTTTCAGTAATCCAGCAGGGGAGGATTCATTGAGAGCTGATAATGCTGCATACGAGTCTATTCATCCTAATGGCTCTGTTATCATTATTCAAGATGCGTGTTGAAGGATATATAAAAATGTGCTGGAAAACTATACCTAGGTTTGACAGTATTATTGGTTGTAGTAGCACCAGCCCGTGCTGTTTCACATTTATGTAACTAAACAAGTGTTGAAAGGATCTCAGTAAGTTCCATATTCCCATACTTAAAACAGAAGTACATTCTGGCATAGTATACAACAAAAACTGGTAGTATACAACAAAAATAGTTATATTTATTGCCTTTGTCCCAAACACAATTCCCCCTTTTCACAGTACAATAGTGCTAGAAGTAGCCATATTGCAATTTTTGAGGAAGAGCTATATATGTCAGAAATTTTGCTCATGTTTGCACTGCAATTTGAAGCTTATCTCCTGCTCTTCATGCATCATAGAAACACAGCTTTTCCGCACAGCTGATATCTAAGCTGGAGATCTAACTCTGCACACATTTCCAGTTGACTCATACTCCACGAGTTAAAAAAAAACTAAAGCCGCATACATACGTGCAATATTAGTCATTGCAAGAATGAGTGCTGTACATAGAGCACCGTTCTGCTCTATGCAGAGGGGAGGGGGAGAACAACAGAGCGGCACCTTGCTGCGCGCTCTCCCCCCTCACTTCCATTAGGATCGTTACTCGTCTATCGTCAGTTGATCCGCCAGGACGGTCGTTCGGACGATGGACGACTGGCGCTGTACAAATGCCAGATTCTTGCCCGATATCAGCCCTGAGCCGATTATTGGGCGAGAATCGTTGGACGTGTGTACATAGCTTAAGTGTTAACATTTAAGGATTCTATTCCAGGAGTAATATTGGTGTGGCAAATCTATAGCTAAATTTTGAATATAGTTCCTCTTTGATACCACAGAACTTAACTGTGGTAAGTGTAACATACCTTCTTGTAAATAACAAGTCTGGCAGAAATCAACACCAAGTATAAAGCAATCCATGTATCTTTGTGCCTTGACAAAGGCATGTTTCAGCAACTAATAGCATCATATAATTGCTTTAGGAAACTCATTTTTTGCTGAACGTGTACAATAAGTAAATGAAAATGCCTGCTCTCATTTACACTTATTAGGATGGCAACAGATGTTGCTACCGTTACTGATGAAGACACTAAATACATAAACAGTAATGCAACCTATAAAACACATATCAGCTAAATATGAATAATCACCCTAATCCCTGCTGCTTACTATAGTTCTTGTGCAAATCCTTGTGGACTTTATAATCCGAAATATTACTTTAAAGTCCATTTGGAAATATTAGACAAAAAGGAAATCATATACATCATGTACATATGGACAGTCCAGAAACATGAACAAACATAACTAAACATTAACATATAAGAGAAATGTTCATCACTCAGTTCTTATACCTACATATATCTGTAATACCCTTGGATTAGGCATGGTGATGACTAATATAGACAGGGTTTTTGTCTTGTATGATAACAGATTGAATCACACACCAGCTGCCCTATATCTCCATTGGGACTGTGTTGGTGAGACTCTTATATCCAGGGGATTTAGGGTGTAATGCCAGATAAATAGACACTTAAAATACACATATGTTTATTGTTCTTTAGAAGACAATGGATTTCTGGCCAGCCATTATTGTAAAATAAAACAGCTTTGCTAGTCAAGAAAATCCCTCTGCTACATTTTGCATACATTCGAAATTACTGTTTCTCCTTTTTTATGGTGACAGACTGCAAAGAATTTAAATTAAATATTTTAATCATTTGGGCCTGATTTATTAAAACTCTTCAATACTGGAGAAGATTGACTATCATGGAGGAACCCGGGTAATCCAGTAAACCTGGGGTTTGGTTCATAACAGTATAGGGAATAGTCTCCCCTTTCCTGAAAATGATCACTTTTTAAATAGCATTTGGCTATCACAATTCACCCATCCATCACATTATGTAAAATATTGAAACTGAAAGTAATGATTAAAAATTAATACCATAACATACAGCCCAGGAAACATTTGTTCAGCAAATCACAAATGAAATTCTTCAATTCAAATAGACTATAAATAGTTTTTTTTCTCCACATTGTGCGTAAGTTCATTTTCATTGTGAAAGCTATGAATATTATTAATATTATTATTAATAAACAGTATTTATATAGCACCAACATATTATGCAGCTCTGTACATTATATCTGCATTCTGAATAGGCACAAAATCTTTTCTAGTCCTCCAAAAGTGGCCAAGGGAGCCAGCATTCTGAACAGATTTTTCAGGGATTCATTTTCCAGGACTTTTATTTAATAACAATATGAAATTGCAGCAATTCATACCAACTAATCAGAAATGATTTCCCATTCCCATTGACTTCTAGCTGGCTAATTTGTAAATCTATTTTATGTTCTCTGCCATCTATCTCTTTAAACAAAACAGAATTTTGTTATGGCTAATAAAACACTTCTTGATGCTGTAAGTTGTCATTTTTATTTTAGTTAATAAGGCTGGTTGACATTCACTATTTCAGTTTTCCAGAGCCGCGGACCACCTCCCCTGTACAAATCCCAGGCTCAGGGAAGTGAGCGGATATTGTCCCTGGACACAACCTGCCCACTCTCCCATCACAGGCTCAGATCTGCGATGGGCGAGTGGGTGGGGGTTATGTCATAATGACGTCACTATGGGGAGGTTTCCCCCCTTTGATTGACACCCAGCACCCCGCCCATGCCCGGTCAGGAGCCGGTAATTTTAGTGGTCTGCGGGACTGAAAAGGTTGGTGACCACTGTTCCAGAGGGCAGGTTCTTTGTGTGGACAGTGGTACTGGAGACAGCTACTGGGCACTTATCTCTGCCCTCCAGAGCAATCCCATCCCTCTCTGTCACTGTGGATTCTGTACCCTGCTCTGTGTTCTCTCTGAGTGCTTATAGTAACAAAAAACAGCCCTGAGACCCACAAGTGGTAAAAGTCTATGCTAGGGAAAACCCTACCAGGGGTAAGAGCCTTTTCTTGTCTGAAATGCAGTGATCACAGACAATGGCTTATTATTAATAATAAATGTGATTCAATCCCACACTGCACATCAATATTCATATTAAAGAAATTGTCACACCTTTATGTCTGTAGGGAATTCATCTTTCTTCACTAAGCCAGTGGCGGCAGCAATGTTTCCAGCTCCAGACATGACAGCCCCTCCCAATTGAGATGCCTGCTCTTTGGTCTTTTCAGCCACTGTGAAAACGAGAGATTGGAAAAACAACAAATATAAATGCTAAACTCTGAGCAAATAATTGCAAACACAAATGAATGAAGTATTTAATGTGTAGAACTTCCTCTATGCTCCTTGTTAGCCCTCTAATGTAGGTAAATGGTAATAGCAAAGAAAGAAGAAGGAAAGGGCTTTGTGGCAAATAACACATGTAACAAAAAGTTTAATAACCTGGTTACACAGAAATTTCTTTAACAGAGAATCTACTCATCTCATAAGTAATATCCAGAACAGTGCCCATAAAACAGAATGGGCAAAAAGGGGGTTCATAAACTTATTGGATGTTCTGAATCCCGAAGCGCTTTGTAAAAAAGGGGCTTCCTCAGGGGAGGAAGGACACCGGCTTAAGTGGCTGAGAGAGATATTTCAATCAAAAGAGTTGAGGTTGTGAGACAGTTCCAAATTTGTGAGATGTGGATCTATTCCTGATGATGAATGTGCTCTAAACACTTAATGATTTGCAAGTTAAACAACCACAGGAGGATGGTACTGTGATCCATTCACAGTATGCTTTGAGTAAATGCTGCTGGGAATTAGAGTCAGGGTGAATACAAATGAATGTAGCTCTGTATTATTTAATAAAGCATTACATTTTTTCTAATAAAGTTATTTTAATTACTATACTTTGACCTTGAATCACCCTGTATTTTATCTTTGTACTTTCCTGAAATGAACCTTTAGGTTCAGACCCTTGGCAGGAATAGGCATTTCCCATGTGGCTTCCGGTGGCTGGTACCTTGCCAGTCGCTTGGCTGCCTGCACTGCTGTACTGGTTCTTAAAGAACCAGCATTTGCATATTGGACAACTGGTAAATGGTAATTGGTATTAAACCACTTACTGCTGCTAGCATTTATTCTCTATCGGGCTGCTGTAGATGAGACACTAAGTAAATGGTAAGCACACTGAAACCTGACCACCAATTGGAACACTAATGATGCTTTGTGATTTGCCCTGTGCTGGATGGAAGGACAGTCATCATCTCTGTGTAAACTCTCACTACTTTCATGACCTGTATTCTACCCAGGCTTTTCTTTCTTTTCTCACAGGCTGATTATAGGGGAAATGAAAGAATAGAGGTTTAGTATGTGCTTCTGAGGTGGGGAGAAATTATATAAACCTGTTACTGCATGGACAAAGTACTTATTCATTTTAAAGAACAGCAATATAGTTTATGGCTTAACACTTGTGAGGTGCATTACGTAATTGTGCTGTGTTAAGTCATCCTAATATTATTAAATGAGCTGCAAGAAACCACACCTTATCCACCACAAAATAGTGTGATACCATGCATTAAAGGGCATTGCAACACAGGTGCACTGCTTTAGTGGGTAAGAGTGCTATTTAAAGGGAATAGAACTACAATGCATGAAATGTGCATTATCTACATTTGTGTGTATGTGTGTTCAAGTGGAACTCTAGGTAGTTCAAATACACATATACGGATTCAGATACCAAATGTTTTGTAAGTAGCTTTTGGCTACTTTCTGGTTTACCATTAGACTAGATTCTGACCTGCCTCGGAATTGAGCAATCCTGCATGACTCCTGGCAGCTGGCAGCGACTTGAACCACAACCCTTTTACAATAAAAAACAGCATCTGCGGAATTGACAGCGAGCCCCATGTAGAATAAATGGGGGCAGAAGTGAGCGGTACTGTATACCTCATTGCGGCTTCCAATTATTTTTTATGGGGTTGCCACAGGCAGAAGCTACTTGTAGAGTCTCCCTTGAAGCAGCAGTTCACTGACATGAGGAACTGGTAACCCCACATGAATCTTATTTCTGAATCTGAATAGATACAACATGAGGAATTGTGCATATATTGCACACAAGAAACTACATACGTTTTTTTTATTTTGCCCTCATGTGCACTTTCAAGCCACATCCATGTCATAACGAAGAGAAAAAATAAAAGTTGAGGAGGTAGGACATAATTATAAAACAATAATGTAGTAGAGGAATGTGAAATATTTTACATTTATTTCCCTTAATGCTGAATAACAAACAATGGAAGGCCTGCTGTGCATATATCTGCTTTGAATTCTGTATGTAAACATACAGAAGATGAGCAGTAGCTACTTGTATTAATTGTATTATCTCAGCCTGGACAATCTCAGTGACCCATTAGCTTTTGATCCTGTTATGATCAGAGCTGGCTGGAGATGCGTGATTGCCTGAGGTGCCGTGTCACACAGATTAGTACTTTGTGCAGCAGCATTGAGAACAAAGCTTGGAAAAGAGGGTGATACTGACCTGAAGCCACTCCTTGTACCACTCCATCTCTGGTTTTGCTTCCTACAAGAAAAGGAAAATGAAATAATGATGTTTTCTGAATATACATAAATAACAGACAAGTCATTTTTATAAAGTACAGACAATGCTGTACTAATATGGTTTAGAAGAAAAAAAAAACAGAAAGTGGCACCTGCACAAAAAGGATAAAGGTTCCTTGCACAGCACACTTCACTATGTTGACAAGAACACCCAATGATATTTAGGGAAATAAAGAATAGAGAACAAGCAATATTTTTTTGCATATTAAACTTTTTCATCATTTTACCTCATTCGCTAAGAAAAATAAAAATTCACTTTGAAATGAAAATATTCCGAACTTTTACTCCACCACGTCTCTTCTGCACTAAACCACCCTGCCAGGATTTTTCACTAAAGGATTTAGTTCTATGTTAAGTACATCTATGGGGAAGGAGGTTATATTTCTTCAAAGTACCAGCAGCTATAAAGGTCAGTGAGTGCAGGTCAATATAAAAAAAATTAATTTTTTGTTATATGTAAATACCTAAATGTCCACTCTCTGGCCATGATTACCTCTAAATCATTTTCACAGTCAATACATTAAAATTGTTGAAAAAAAGACTGCAGCTTCTGCGTGTTTTTTAATTTGACTCCTGGCATTTGTGTATGAGTAAACGGACAGGCAGTAAAATGGGGATGACCTCTTCCTTCCCTGTGACCCCACCTTTTGGATTCCAGGTCTCTCCAGTTTCTCCATGGAGCCCCAGATCAGAGAAAACACACTCAGAAAAGCTAGTTGATGGCACATTGAAATAATTGGACACACAATCCCTCCTACATGCAGAGAAGAGCTTAGATGCAAAATTAGGAATTAGTCTGTTTCGCTGATGCATGCCATTCTTAGGGTTATCATGTTTCGTATATTTTCATTTGATATAACATCATCTTTTACAAAAAAAATGTATAAAGAGTTTATAGTGCTAGTACTTCATTTTATAGAGTGTGCATTATATGTTTGATCAACAGTTAGTTAAATATCATACAATATACACATTTCCATTTATTGTACAGAGCACCTAAAAATATATGAAAAGTGATGGTTTTAAAAAAACCCAAAAGCCAAAAATGCCCATTATACTGAGTGTTAAAAAAATGATGTGTTATTGCTAGCTTAATAAATTAGGGCATTCAAATAAAATATTTATTGTTAATGATCTGCTATATAAACTTTTAGACGTCGGTTTATAAAGCAGTGAATCAGACATTCACTAAAAAATATTTCCTGGTGGAGAATCCTCCAGGTCCATGTGTTTCAATGACAATAAATAATTGTTTGCCAGGGACTGTTTTAATGAATGCCATATTCCCTGTTTTAAAAATAGAGCCATTAAAAATGTCTTAAACTGCACCTGAACTTAGGAACACTTTTGCTAAATCTATAGCTGAGCTCCCCTCACAAAGACAATTTTACACATTTAATTTGTTTGTGCATCTCAAGCTGATTATAAATGATAATGACTGTTTTGAATCTAGTATATGGGATTATTTGTTTTTAATGCAGAAAAGCAGCAGATCTTGCTTGTATTTTGCACCAAACTACCATTTTCTTGTTTAGATTAAGTAAGGAAAAGTTATAATGTGTTGGCTGCCTTGAGCCTTTCTATGCTCAATTCAAAAAGAAAACACTGCTAAAGTTGGGCTATAAAAGCAAAATGCTAAATAGACTTTATCTTGCATTCCTTGGGGTTGCCAGTACATCACAAACCCAATCCTGCCTGCCATAACCAATTGGGTCTAAACCTCAGATGTGCCTTTCTAGTCTTTACCAACCACTTTGCCAATTTATTTTAATGTGATTAAAATGTCACTATACAATAAGAACAAAGAATTTTTATATTGTTTTATACAGTACCCAGTAATGGAAGTACATTCAGATTATTTACTAGTAAATGTTTAATTGCACTTTTTACTGCAAGCTGTCTACTATGAATCTGTATGTGGACTAAGTTATCACATTGTCGTATCTGTTGAGTATGATCTGTTGTATAGCTCAAATTCTCCCTTTCATTCTCTGCACTAAAGATGAAGAATCCAATAGTTTGCATTGGGTAAAAATATCTTTTTTTGTCCTCGGACACTTTGATAAACAAGTTTTAATGTGAGTGTGGAACGTGGTACTACCAGCCGTATTGTAAATCTGTATTATGTTAGATCCTGCATGCTTCCAATTTAAAACAAGGTTTTGTGCTATTGTGTACATTTTCAGCTAGCAGCTGTGGGCGTTTTTCACATTTACTTGTCTATTTTGCTTTGGTAACAAAAAGGTGCATTGTTTGTAGAGGTCAGTAATAAAATGTATATATGAGTCAGAAGAGTCACTGATCCTTCTCCACTTCCTCTTTCCACCTACTCCTGTTTAGAGGAGCCATTCAGAGTTTTAAGAGATGGACACCAGGATTTTCTAAAGCTGTAAATATTTTTTACTGCACAGCAGTATTCGATTTGAATACCCAATCATGCACGTGGAAAAAAACAAAACAGGAGTTTTGCTAGCAAATTAAAAAGAATAAAATGGATCCTCTTCACTACTGATCTGAAAAATTCTAAAAATATATTCCTCGCTGGTCTGCAGGAAAAACTACAATTTAGGTATTGTTAGTATGAGTATCTGTATATATATTATCTTCTAATTAAAAAAGTGGAGGTGGACAGCAGTGCGAGCCAATCCTACTGCATGAGATAAAAATGGGTGAGCAGAATTATACCCTAATTAGTTTTGCTAGTTAGAAGACCGAGGTTGGGATGGTGAGAGAAAAATATAGGGAGGTCTGTATTTAGAATATAAAGTATGCTTTGCTTTTATGAAGAATAGTTTGATTGTTTTCACAGAGCAACACCAGCAACATAAGCAGTCAGCGGGATGACCCTGAAAGCTGAGCAGAGAATGGCCTTGAAGGCTGATAAGAGACCCTTGTGGTTAATACCAGCTTGAACAAGAATCTAAGATGGCGGACAGTCATTTCTGTGCCAAAAGTGCTAGACTTGTGGTTTATCCACCCCAATACCTGCTTGTGATGCTTATATGGACTTCTGATTATACTGTATTGGTCAATCTGCCTAATGACAATTAGATAATGGCTTAAGCCCTCCTATACAGGAGTGATTCTGTATGCCTACAAAGATTGATGTATTTCCTGGTTTTAGTTACAATCTCTTTGCTTTAAAGGCTAAACATTTGATACTGTTGCAACAATAAATATTCCTAATTAGGATCTACTGTCTCTAATGGTCTGTTTGGAGACCCCCTAAAAGACCGGGACAATGGTGACCAAGCTGTACTGCCTAACTGCTCTGGAGAAAAGTGAGGTCAGGGACTTGACTATATTGCCTATTACATATATGTAATTCAATTGTAGAATAAGCTCTTAGGTTGGAGTTCAGCTTACATTTAAAGCAGACAGCGAATCTGTTTTTGAAATCATTGACATTTTGACATCTCAGCAAAACTAAACGTTTCTGTTGTGTGGACCTAATAAAGCAGAGCTAAATTTAAGAAAACATCTCTGCATTGCAGAATGGACATGCTATGTCATCTGCAAGAAACAAACTTACCTACCTGTTTACAACCTTTTGCTGAATGCGCACTGTGCAGCCAATCCCAGCATAGCTGGCTGCCAGGAATGAGTGAACTCCAGTATGCATGTGACAATAGTTACGTCATGCTGGCCATGCCAATCAAGATGGCCAAAGACCAGAACCTGGAAAAATTTTAGATGCTGGCGCGGGCAATGGAGCGAGAGGAATGTGTTTTGTTCTGCTTTAAGGTTTCTGCATTTTATTGTAATTATTTTCTTTTTTTTATAAAGCACCATCATATCATGCAGTGCCGTACAATAAATAGGAGCTGCAGATGACAAACCTTCATTACAAGTACAAATGATGACACACCCCATCTCTTTACAGGCCTATTCCAACCATCAGTTAAACAAAATAGGCACTTTATGATTTTCTCAGCATTAAAAAGGTCATTATAGCTAAATACAATCAACTGTACATGGCTAATGAGGGGCAATACAATAAAAAGGTCATTGCATAATCACTTTTGTGGATGAATGACCCTGAAGTCCCCTTTTGCAACCAAAATACTATATAGTCATCGCCTAAATAGGCAGACTGAGTTACAGATTTAATATATGTGGTTATTTTCACCTTGACAAAGACAACAGTTACAATACAATAGCTCTTCTGTTCTCAGGAAAGCACACAAACACAAGCAGTTAAAAATAAAGATTTCTATACTGATCTCATTTACATGAGCTCATATAGTCTCCCCAGGGATCAAAGCACTTCCAGCATCCACATAGCTGCCTGCAAAAGCAAAATGTACTAATGATGTTATTGATGTTATTTTGACCTTATCACTGGAGTTGAGTGACCAAATTACGATAGGTTGCAGTAGATAAATAGGACATAGGGGTCACACCACATAGTCGCTCCACAAATAAAGATTTAAATTAACTCTGTTTTCAAAAAATATGCCATATGTAATCACTATTAGCATGCTTTATCTCTGCCACATAAAACGTGTCCTGGTAATTAAGATCAGGGTGTTAAAGGCTGATCCCAGTCTAAGCTAATACAATAGTTTGAAATACATGCTGGCTTTGTATATCTAGGAGGAATTCTTTTATTAAGTTATCCTAAATTTATATGTTTTATCCAACTGCAGAAAACCTTATAAATCCTCCAAAACTGGAATGAACGATTTATTACACCTTAATTCATTCCATGAATTGGGTGGGTACTGAAAGTGTGTCATGAATATTGACATCAAACTAAATGATTATCAAAATCAAAAAATACTTCTCAAACAAGCATCCATTGATTTCCAAATATATAAACTTTATGCAGTAATTCAGTTTGTAGATCCACAGCAAGACGGACTTACATTCTGGTCATTCTCTCTGCCTAAAATTAGAAATGCACTCCCAAGTACTACAGGAAGGTTATGCTACTTTGGGAGGCTTCTTGATTAGGTGGATCCAAGCACACTGTAAAAGCACAGGCATGGGATCTAGGGAAAGTGGGAAGTGTTAGTCATAGGGCCTGATTTATGAAAGCTCTCTACAGCTGGAGAGGATACACTTTTATCAATGAAGCTGAGTAATCCAACAAACCTAAAATGGAACTGGTCCAGGATTGAAAACATTTGCTAACAAATAGCAAATGACCTTTAGGAAATCCATTCCAGCTTTGTGGGATCACCCAGCTTCACTGATGAAAGTGTATCCTCTCAAACCTTGGAGAGCTTTAATAAAGTCTTATAATTATCACCCACCCTTGGCGCATCTAGAAGATTCCAAGATGGCGTCTTTGCAACTGTAATAGCCCCAAAAAGAGTCACAAGAGAATGGATTTGAGTAGTTTGAAACAATACTCCATGTGTTTAAGTACAATTGGGCAACTATTGGTGTTACTGTGGTCTAAGAATAGGTTTGCTTTAATACCAGAGTGACAGTGACAGACACAAAGGTAACTGGCATTTAAAAACTACACTCACTGCTATCTATATTTTTGTAATCCCAAATTAGTTACGAATTGTCATATTATATGTCCCTGTTTATGTGTGGCCAAATAACCACACATTGAATATGTAGTCCAATGCAAATATCTCCTTGGTGTTGAGATTTCATGCATATATTAACCTATTGAGTGTCAGGGACTGTGGTCAGTTAGTTAGTTAGATAGTTTAACAGCCTCATAAATGGAAACATATTTTTATTTTAACAAACAAGGCAAGGGAAATATGATCAGTGTATCACTAGAATAGGCTGAACTTTGAATTATATTACATTTGGACCTCATTGAGATGGCCAAATCCAAATCCATATTTCAGTGTTATTTTTGGTGGTTCAAATTACTAAATGGGTTGTGGGAGAAGAGGGCTAAATACTACTTTACAGGCTAATTGCCTTATAGCAAACCATTATGCACCTAAATTATTCCCCTATTTCTAAAATTTGCATATCTTCTTCCTCTTATTTTTAACAAAAAAGTACCAGTTCCATAAAAAAATTGCTCCTGAACTGTTTAATTTCACCTTAAGCCTGGATCACATGGTCTCTAGCTATTTGGTACATTGTAGATCTTATATTTAACCAAAAACTATATAAGTATTTATAGCTATGCCCTACAGTGTCATTGCTAGTAGAGCATATCATTATGCAACTTTACTAGGAAGAAAGCGAAATTTATCATTGACTGACACACATTAGAAGTAGTTCATTATAATAATATGACTTTAAATTTTAGGAATATAGTATGCATAACACTATTTTAGAACTTTTTTTTTTTAGAAAGCACAGATTGCTGAACTTCTGTATACTTTTTTAATAAAGTAGTATACATCAATGTGTATACTGTACAGTTGGCCTCCTTTTCTGGTACTATTAAGCAAAGAGAAGTTCAGTGTTTTCTTTAATCTTTCAAGGCAAGATGCTAATTTATTTTGAAGGATGTACTATTTGCTTGCCTGAGTTTATTTGATTGGGAAATATTGCACTATGGAATTAGCATTCTAGCGTTATGTGCACAAGACATGTATGATGACGTCCTTTTATGTAGTTACAATAGCTAGTTCAGTCTTGGTACAGAGCCAACGTCCAACATGGTAAAAAATGTATACCTTATTAAAAGGTTGGCTTGTGTTTCTAGAGTTCTTAACCTACTGCCATTAATGCTATGTTTGCCTAACAGTGCTCATTAGTCCATTTTCCATCCATCAAAGTTTGTTACCATCATTGCCAGTCTTTACAGTGTTTGTACTTTCTTTGTTTCTTAGTGTTTTTCAAAATACAAAATTAGGTAAGCAACACTTACTGTTACTAAAGCAAGTAAAGCAACTAATGAAAGTATCACTTGCCACAAACAATTTCAAATGCTGATAGAAACATTTTTGTGAATTTAGAAATATATATATTTTTTTATTTTAAAAATACCTGTACTGTCAGTATTCACTTACCTCCTCCCAGTTGCTCCCACACTATCGTCAAGCAGCAAGCCTGGTAGCATGTGCCTCCAACTCTGCATGCTGCTGTGTGAGGGTGTGTACACTGCTGTGTGCTCAATATAGTATACAGCGTAATGTGTAGCCCACCAGATGCGGTAAGTTCTACACCATCCCACCCTGCGGATCTGCTCCCTGCCCCGACCTGCCCCTCTGCCCCTGATGACTAAATAAAGCTTTCCAAGACCCTCAATCTTAGATCTGTGACAACTTTACATTTTTATGTATTGCTGAAGGTGACCTTCTCTATTTGATAACTATTGATTTTTCTTACTTTCTTCTGACTTTCTTTTGCCTGCAGCCTGGAACAAGCCTTGCCTAACTATTCACCTAAAACCTTCTATACTCGCTTGGCTAACCAACTCTTTTGTATGATCTTTGCCTGTGTTCCTTCATCTGCTCTTGGTTTTTGATTTGGCTTGACATTTCCAGTCCATCATACTCCTCAGTCCTGTCTTTATGTTTGCCTGGTCCTCCATCAAAGTGAATGCTGGGGTCGCGCTACTAGCTTTCTGAGGCTGAATGGGAGCTTGTCTATATAGGAAGAACATAGCATCAGATTGGGGAATGGCATCTCAGTATACATTGATGCTCGACTGGAACCTTAGTGGTACTGCCTTTTTTCCCAAACTGGAATGGGTGCTAGCAACCCAATGCATTACTAAGGACAGGCAAATAGCTCACTGCCTCTATTCTTCAAGGGAAATCTCTATGCTTTTCTATCTATATCTATCAGAGAATTTGGTGATTATATTACTGGACAAGGGTAAATGTCAAATTAAAAAGGTTGAATTCTTATGCATTAAATACTACACAATGTAATGTATTGGTATACTATGTATTAAGTATACAATAAAATACTATGAAAATTAGAAATATTCAGATGCAACTGAGAAGTTTCGTGTTTAACACAATTTAAATATATATTATGATGTTATAATTACAATGGGAAAAGAAACACAGAGGACAAGAGCATAATGTAAACCAGTAGAGGAAAAACAGTTACAAAGAATATTTCTTCCTTCTTCTACAGTATGTGTTCTACAGCTGCCAAGTAATCCAATATCTCCTAATTCTATGCTTGTTTCACTCTCCCAAAACCTACAAAGTACATTGTTCGATATTTATTGATACATTCTATACATTTATTTATATTTTTAATGTCTTGTGATGTGATTCAAGCTTCTCTTAAGTACCACTCCTGTAAGACAGAGAACCCATCTCCCTGCATAATGAATAGCTCATGTAATGTCTGCTGATAGTGTCCATTTAATTTGTTTCAGCATTTTATTGAAACATCCCTTGGGGATATAGAGTCAGTTACACACAAAAATGCCAAGAGTTACTTTCATTAACTCATATTCTTCCAGCAAAAACAGTAGTAGATTCTACAAAATAATTGCATGTGTTTGAGGAACTGTTACTGTTAAGTAGGAAACACCATCTTGCTAAAAATGACTAGACACATTTGGGCCTTATTGTTTTTAGAGACTCCTAAAGGTTTATATATAGGTTATTTAAACTTCTATATGAAAGCAATCTTTTAAATACATGTGAAATTACAGGTTACCTCACTTGAAATCACTGTAAACCTCAAAAAAAGCAACTGGCATGTAACAGTGACATTCTTAGGGATTGGAACATTAGCCTAATTATTCTACTAAGTGCACTGGGAGGACCAAAGTCTAAAGGTACTATGCTCCATATCCTGCACCTTTGGTCATTGTGATTGGTGGCTTACTGCCCAAAAGAGATGTGTAAAAGTTGCAAGGCCAAGCTCTTTGGAATGACTATAGATAGTATACCAGTTCGTCCTGGTGTTTGGGGCTTCTAGGGAGTTCCTCCTTTTTTACCAAGCAATAAAGAGCAGCTAAACAATTCAATATCCAAGTCACTAGATTATTTATTTCAATAAAAAAAACTTATCTAACCCTTTGTGTTAAACATCTAAAGCACTGCTATTGAGCATCACCATCTTGGATGGTGTCACTCAAGTTACACTTTTTAGTCTGCAAATCTGAATCTGAGTAAGATTTTAATTCAATCCGAAATAAAAGAAAAGCTGTCACTACATTGGGAGTGGTGTGCTTTATCACCTGATGAAGACATAGGCCCTGATTTATTAAAGCTCTCCAAGGCTGGAGAGAATACATTTTGATCTGTGAAGCTGGGTGATCCAGCAAACCTGGAATGGATCTGGTCCAGGATTCAAAACTTTTGTTGGCTAATAGCAAATGATTTTTAAAAATCCTTTCCATGTTTTCTCGATCACCCAGCTTCACTTCTGAAAGTGTATTCTCTCAAGCCTTGGAGAGCTTTAGTAAATCAGGGCCATAGGGATGTGAGATAATGCAAAGAGCTCACATGAAGGACAGCTTAAACCATGTAGAACTTTTAGTAGTTAACCATCTTTTGTGCGACAATCAATATTTCAGTTAGATACCAGGGCAAGAATCATCATACTTATTGGATAGCCTAACTGTATAAAAAATATTTGCGAGGATCGATTGTAATTGTTAATTTTTATGATATGAAATAAAATACTGTAAAAAAGATATGCATACTTAGCATTAGTTTACATTACTAGATCTATTTACAGATGAATGACCTACTAATATCCAGTATATTTATCATAAAAAAATACATACAATATAACATAACCATAACAATGCAAACAAAATAAAATATCTCTAGGAATGCTGTCTATGGTTAACAATCATATCACAATATTGATTTACTCAGAACAATTCCTATTTATTACTACAAGGGCAACACCCTTAAAAATGTTCCTTCACTTTATTTATAATCACCAAAAATGTCTAGGTCGTAGAAGCCAGCAGTGTGTCATCAAACTTTAAATGCACAAAAAAAAGGCAACAAGAAGTAAATTAATAATCTCATCCTTTAAATAAAAATGTAATACCACATTGTAGTTCCATATGGGAGATGGTAGGTTTCAGCACTGGACAGCTCCTTGAAGAATTACAACTCAGCTGAACACTCACCCTGGCTTGTTTAAATGAAAAAGCAACAGCCAATGATGATTGAAAAACAAATGAATGATTTATGCATGCATGAAGTGAATGATGAATTTATGAAGCATTCAGGTACCAATGAGATTTTAGATTACTAATGTAAAAAATGAATTCTGATTGATAGTTAAATGTAATTGCAATTATACAACTACATAAATCCTAAGGATTTAATTACCTATTGTCTTTTATAGAGTTAAAATGATTTCAGTCTGGGGCCTAGCAGGCTACAGCCCAATTTTTTTTTACTAAACATTAAACATGTAATGTCATGGACCATTGTAGACAAATATTGAGCAAACATTTAGGACATGCAGCATAAAAATGTACCCGTTATAAGAAGGCTCAGCAGAAGTGAAGCATATTTTTATCTACCCCAACCACAAAATACTTACCCACATACAAGACACCTTCCTTGGTCTTCTCCGCAGCCTCAGCTACCCCTTGTTTGGTCTTCTCAGCTGCAGCCACCACTCCTTCCTTTGCTTTGGACAAACCTTTCATTAGCACATCCATTCTGAGCTGTTGCAGTCTGCAGAGAGGAGGGAAGAGGAGGCAGCAGCTTAGTATGGAAAGCACAGGAAGCACCGTGATATCACAAGCCCCTGCAGCTCACTCTGACCTGCTTTTCAGATACAAAGCTACCCCTACTCACATCAGATTAGTACATTCCTTCCTGACAAAATAGGAAAGAGCACTGAGCAAATGAAAATCACATTACATGTCTTTTCCAGGCATGTAAATACACACATCCAATTATTGTGCATTGGCAATTTCTCACGTGTTAGAATATGTCCTAACCTAGTATAATAATTCCTTATATACATATATTCATAGTATTAAAATGCATATGATGTAGTAAACGTGAAAAGCTACAGTAGCACACAGAATATAGTATACATGTAAAAACAGACACATATATACCTAAAACTATCGATTCATTTTTTTATTGGAAAAAGTGTGGCACACAAAGGACATGTCACAGGTGATGAATGATGGAAGTCGATTGATATCAATGTTGCAATCGCTCACAATCTATCTAGATTAAGGTTGACTGCAAACCACTTAAACGCTGCTGTCAATATACCTTTATGTGTGTGATTTCTACTTCGCCCAGTAGCATTTAGGCCATCTTTTCTAGATTATATGTATTGGGAGACCCTCGTACCATTTAGTGTTATACATTTATATATACATGTATTTGATACACACACAGAAAATTGCATTACATTTATGGTATTGCACCATTCTATGGACAGGTCTTATGAGAGCAATGATTCAAGGAACATTAACTGGTGAGCTTGGCCCCATGTCCTTGAAACCTGGACTTTTTTTTTCCTCTGCAAAATAGAGGAGGAAGGCTATGAGGGGGAGGTGCAGCAATCCCAGCATCACCCCTTAGCATTGCAGTTTTTATAAGCACAAGATGGAGATGTGATATGAGAAAGAAAATCCCGTTAAAGTAAAAGCAGCAGAAAAAAAGATGAACCTACAGTTTGGCCATCTTGTCATTATTGCCGAGTTATCATGGTGATAAAAGATGAGAAACTGCCATCAGAATAGCCTTAGATACAACCCCACTACACATTGCTTTTGTTGGTGAAATATACAGGTTACAGGTAATTGTAGAGTGTGTAGACACACATATCATCAAGCATAAAAGGAATTAGCAGACAGACCTGGAATGGTCCCCACAGCCTTGATGCAGAGGAGAACAGCCAGTGTTGTAGCTCTTGTGACAGATGCAGCTACCCCCACTGCTGGTAATATCCTGGGGGCACTGCAAACAGGTTTGATTTTCCAACCACAACATTTAGCACAATCAAAAGATTGGAAATAAAAGAGGTGAAAACACATACCTTATCGGTGCCAATCCTTTTCCAGGGGTCCCTTTTCTGAAACTGTCTGTCTGCTTGCTATGTGATGGAAAAAAGGAGAAGAAGGCAAAGGAAAATGTCAGACAGATGGAGCAGCTGGGATGAAGCTCCTTATAAATTCAGCTCTGGCAACCCCTCACCCTCCCTTACCTGGAGTTCAGAGGTGAATTGTTCTCAGTCCTTTCTCTCTGTGACAATAAGTAGAGGAGGGATCAGATATGGCTGTGTCAGGGGTCCCTCAGCAGGCAATGTCAGTGCTACAGAGCCATGGGATGTTCTGTATCAACTGTACTGCCTTCTCTTGGATGAGAGTGCTTAATGCTTGTGTGAGTGCTGTCTACCCCCTTGTGGCAGGAGATCCTATGAACAACCAAGCAGACTGAAAGCCCTCAGCTTCTCACTCCCCCACCTTTCTGCTGATAAAATATAGGGAATTCTAGTCTTTGCTTACCAACCCCCCTAACACACCCATTACCATGCATGTGTAAAATGAAGGGCCCTCCTTCTACTCTTCTTCTGACCCTTTCTCCTTCATGCAAGGATGCTCTGTGACCTTCTCCATCGCATGAGATATGGTGAGGTCACAAACACGTCAGTCATTATCATGAACCCATGGCCAAGCCAATATATTCACACATTGTCATTAATATGGAATGGGTGGTGCGGGTTTTGACATGTGTATACAGAATATTGCATTATGGAAATAAAATAGAATAGAGTGGTTGTAATATTACCAATTTCTTTACTAAGTGGCATATACATCTACATCAGATTGTGTCTAGTGAACTGTGCTTGAGAATTCAGAAAGCCAATGCATTCTAATTAAAAGATCTATTTTTGTTTGTTTATAAGAAAGATGTATGTAGAAAAAATGTGTTTAGATAAGAAATGAAAATAGAATACACAACCATAAAATATACAGCCATCCTGCATCCACTCTGTAGCTGCTTAATACATAGACAGTTGGATACATTTTTTATTATAATGAACTATTTTCCTTTCTTTAAAGAAGATTGAATGCTATCATGGAACATTGTATCATGCTACATAAAAGATATGCTATTTTATATATTTTTACAGGCACTACGCATGGTACATGTAAAATATAAGCAATTCTATTGTTAATAAAACCAGTATATCCCAGAATTATCTGTCTCTTTGTTCCTTGACATTATCAGTATTGATTAATTACTCACAAGAATAGGCTTCAAACAGGGATGCTCAGCACATATGCATGCAGCTGCTGCTGCGGCCAGTACAGACATGGATATAAAGGAGCCTCCTAGCAGGACCTACATCAAATCTGAATTTCATTCATAATTTTAATTAAACAGTTTAAAACTAAAGTAAGGATAAGCCTATATAGGAATTATATTTCAATAATATATTAAATTACCTTAATGTATTTTAAACATTTGCCATTTTGTAATTAGCATATTTTTTCTATCTTCTTTCATCCTTCACTGCATCTCATTGCTGCTGATGTCCTGCAGTCTCTTTGCAACCACCTAAAATCCACATATTTATTCCAGAGGTGGCTAATTTGTAGTATCCATACAAAGCCAGTTACAGTAACAAGGCAAGAGCATATGGTTTAAAATGAGAATTCCTTAAATTCAGGCAAATGCAACAACCCTACTAATCACTAAGCAATGAAGGTCTATTATTAAGAACAATGACACTTATTAAATCTTCTATATTTTATCCAAAATGGTCAATACATGCAAACAAAAAGATAAATAACCAAAATAACACAGCAGATATAAATGGCTAACCAAAGCAATCCCTGGTGAATTCAATCAATATAGATGCACGCTGACTTTCAGCAGATGCAGATGCATAAGGATCCATGTTGAACACATACAGTAAATACTGATGTGTTTTATTTCTACATATATTATAAACAATCATTTTTAATTATTAATTAATTTACATAGGTCCAGTGAGACGGCAACCCTGATAGAATGTTGGTCCAGCAGAAATTTTCTCTATCTGTGTAAACAACTGAACATTAATAATAAAGGCTTAATGGTTTAACAGCCAATATGTGAAGGATAATTACACCTGCTATGAAGGTTGGCTTAATCAGAGACAAATATTTTCCAGCATGAAAGAAACTATTGGTTGTGTTTTGAATGTTGAAACAGATTCATAGAAGGTATTTGTTACATTTTCTCATAGACCATACATTATACTTAAAATCCAACATATAACCCAACAGGAAACCTCAAAGATCGAAACGTATGAAAGTTTCTATTGATGTTTTGTTTTTTATGACATCCTCTACCATTGATGTCTTGATCCTTGCTGCATGACTTGGTAAATCATTACCTGAAAAAGCACATCATGTGTGCTGACATGCTTTTGCTGTTGAGTAAGCATGTTAGTTCCAGGCCATTGACCCCCATGGAGTACAGGAAGTATAAAGATCAGAAAACTAAAGCATGCAGTTTCAAGAACAATGCAATGGCAGCATTTATATTTCAGTCCTTATATTTACCTTTAAAACCCATAAAACCCAGAACTATATTTCTTCTGAATTTCTTCTATATTTCTTCTAGCCACCTGGCTTTGTGTAGCTCCATTTTTTTTCTGTGCCACTGTCCCCAAACAGACATATAACTGGAGAAATAAAAAAAAGCCTATTCTTAGTTTTGTTTAGTTTTTTGGGGGGTTAGCAAATATTCCACCAATAATATAGTATGACAATTTACTTTTACAGCTCATACAAGCTATAGCAGTCAGTGTGACACCTTATATGACCTCAGAGTGGTCACAAAAGGTGCGTACACACTTCCAATTTTTATCGTTCAAAACGAACGACGAACGATCGATTGGGCAAAAAATCGTTCGTAAAAAAAGTAACCAACGACGCCGACGAACGAGGAAAGTCGTTGGAAACGAACGACCGGACCGGCCGATCGGATTGGACAACGATCGTTGAACATCGTTCGTGTGTACGGTCGTTCGTTGATCGTCCATGATCTGAGCATGCGTAATGAACGAACGTTCGTTCACTTTCCTGTCGTGCACATAGTTCTTCTATCGCTCAAACGATCGTATCTATTGTGTGTACAATATCTACGAACGATCGTGTCGTTATCTCTATGTGCAGGATCGGTGCTATACGATCGTTCGTAGATATCGTGCAGGATCGTTCGTCGTTCGTTTTCCAACGATAATAATTGGAAGTGTGTACGTAGCTAAAGTCTGCACAATCTGACTGCTATCAGGCAGTGGGGTCAGCAGGCTGAACATATTTGATTAGGTGGATTGAGAGGACTAGGAGAAAAGATTAAAAAAAAGAAGTACCACCTAGCAAACCAGACAGACTGCGGCTGGTTTTCTAACTTGATGTTCCTCTAAAAAAGGTTGGCAAGCTGGGTTGGAGGCCTCATATAACTATGAGATAGTCACCCAGTCCATACCCTTTGTCTGATTGTATCTGAAGCAAAAAGTGTGTTGCCAGAAACAATATCATTAAAAAAGCAACTTTAGCACAGAACATGCCAAACAGTCCTATGACATTGCATCGAGTCATTGACATGACTATGGACTTTGTACAGTGCTGCGTAATATGATGGGGCTATATAAATACTGTGTAATAATAATAATAATAATAATCGAGGTCCAGCAGCAGTTGCACGAGAGTACCTGAAAAAAATATTACACATGAAATACTCTGCCATGTGATTTCACAATAATTATATACAGATAGACAACTTTGGAAAATGCAGCAAGAAACAAGCTGTTAACTGGAGAAACAGCAACTAACTGACTAGTGTTAATAAAGCATTTGGGCTATTGGGCCTGATATATTTAAAGACCTGAAAGGCTGGAGAGGATATACTTTCATCCAGCAAACCTGGAATGGTCTAGGTTTCAAAGCATTTGCTAGCAAATAGCAAATGACTTTGAAGAAATACATTCCAGGTTTGCTGAATCACCCATGTTAGCCCTGCAGGTCATGCCGGCGCCGCTGCTCCTAACAGGCGCCGGGTCCTATCTTTCAGGTAGAGTAACCCCAGTACACGTGTTCCATGCCCGAGTTTCCTTCCTGCTGGAGACTTGCACTGGTGTTTGAGCTGGCGTGGGTGTGTCTCTCGTCATCTATGAGGCAACACATACACGCCCTCTGTTCCTACAGCCTATGGCTGGAGCCCTGCTAGTATTTAAAGGCACTTCCCACTACAGGAAGTTGCCTGAGCAATCTCATGGTCTTAGCTGGTCTAACGCCAAGTGGAAAGGTGCTTCTTCTGTCTGCCTTCCTGTGTACCGGACCTTGCTTATCAAACCCTTGGACTTTGCCTGTTTGCCGCCTGAACCTGACCTCAGATTTTGTTTATGGACTTCTGCCTGATTGCCGCCTGACTTTGACCTCGGATCTTGTTCACGGACTTTGTTTAATTACTACCTCTCCTATGCCTTCTTGGCCACGCAACCCCCTCGGTGCTTGCACCGAGTACCCTGACTCCTGTGGTCAGCTGACACTGACTCGGGGATTGCTCTGGAGTGGCACCTGGCTGCTACCCTGCGGCCCAAGCCTATCCTCACCATTAGAGCCGCTAGTGAAGACCTGGTAGTGGCTTAGTTACGCCCCTCTGGAACATACCCAGTCAGTGGCACAGTGGGTCCACACCCGCTTGCTTTACAACCCAGCTTCACTGATGAAAGTGTATCCTCTCCAGCCTTGGAGAGCTTTAATCAATCAGGCCCATTGCTAGAATCCAAAGAGGGCTTGCAGGGTGGTTACCATTAAAAAACTCAGCTGCCTATAGCTGTGTCAATAAGTCTCCCTCTTCATTAAAAATGGATGGAACCTGAGACTTGGACTATAATTCTCTACTAATACTACTATAACGCATCATCTCTTTTTTAAAAAAGTAATTGTCTGTTCAGGCTGGCAGTGAGGTTGCGGTGTGGTTACCGCTTTGACTTGTCTGTGAACCGCTGTCTTAGGAAAAACGCTACAAGTAGCTTGTCTCTATGGCAGCCGCATAGTAAATGAAGGAGGTGGCTTTGAGTGGTTCAGTACTACTCACTGCCATCTGCTGTGAGATCTGAAGACACTGGTTCTCTAAGAACCAGAGCTGAGGTGCAAGTGACCAAAGAGCTGGCAAGGTTCTTCATGGGATTGCTTGATCCCGAGGCAGATCTGAACATACCCTGAATGTTTTTTCCATAGTTATCAATTATGTGTGTTATTTCACTGATGTTTTGTTGAAAGATTTCAATTACATAAATTTTTTTTTCCTTTGGGGTGTTTCAAAAAAAAAAAAAAAAAGTTTGAGATGAAGTAGTCATAGAGATACCTTTAAAATCTGAATATTACATTTTGAGATTTTGTGCCCTACACAAAGTCATAGGGTTCACAGGGTTGTAGAATCATGGGAACACATGGTTTCATAGGAGGAAAGGGTCACTGTAGGTCAGTAGTAGAGGTGGTCATATTGTTCTGATCAGAGATGATTACGTTTTGGATTTTTGCTGTTCTGACCACAGATCAGATTTCCCAACGGAAAATCATCCAGTAACAGATAGGTGCCTTGGTATGCCTATCTCCATCTTGTACAGAGGACTTGTGTCAATGCAGTCCCTTATATAGGATGATGCACATCTAGGCAAGATGCCATTTCCTTCTACTACTGTTTTATATTACTAATACTATTTAGGTAGGGACAGAGCTCAGCAATATTAGGCATTTAGCCAAAGATCCCCCCGGCCATTGGGGATCTTTGGCTAAAACTAAACCCTTTCATTGAACTATGGGTAAGAGGAGGGAGGGCTCCAGTACCACTATTAAGCACACCATCAGTGGTAGCATACAAAAAGAGGTCCTGTTATGCATGTTTCCTCAAGGTAGCAAAAGACAGATTCCCCGCAGCCAAACTTCAAACCTTGTGGCCTGGTCTCATTCTTCATCTCAGTCAGTTCTTTTGCTACCTCTGCAACACTGATCTCTCTCAGGGCAAAGGTTCTCAATTGCCACTTCTGTTTGCAGATAGTATTCCTATCGCTCAGAAAATCGAGACAAGTAGTTTGCGTGAATCACAGGAAACAAGAGCTGATGGGGTAGGAGAGTTGTGTGATGACGCACAACATTTATTCACTCAGGAGGAGCTACAAGAAAGGAGTGCACAGAAGACCATGATAGTGGCACAATTGTAATTCACTGTCTTGGTTCTGTGGATGCTTCTGGTGGTGGCTGGTTGTAGTAGTGGTGGTATTGCATTACACAAAAAAAATTGTCAGAAAACACCACTTGATGGTAAATTTAGGATATGCTGATGATGGTATTCTAGACATGGGAATTAAGTGTGAGTGATGAGTAACACAGAGCTGAAGATACTGAGTAGAAAGGTAATATGCAGCAGCAGGTACAGGCATTTTTATGATGTAGTTTTTGCTATGTGCAACATATGTTAACACAGGGTATGCTGAAGGCTGTTAGGCACACATTATTTAACATCACCACTGATCCAGCACATGAAGCATCATCCCTTATCTTGGAGAAACCATGTGCCCAGCAAATCCTACCTCATCCTTCTCATTTCTTATCCCATTCTCAAGAGTGTATAAAATCAAATGCTGGTGCTGCTGCTTTTGAAGTTGCTACTGCTGTTCGGCTGCTGTGCTCAGCTCTAGCGTAGTGACTAGTTGCAAAGTTTTAATCAGTCATCTGATAGGTCTAGTACTAGCACTTCAGACATTACGTGGAATTATTAATAGGTTTTTTCAGAGTTTGTATCTTCACATTGTATAAAGCATGGCTATATCACATATATAGGAAAGTCAGCAGGTGGTGGTGGTACTGCTGCTTGGCATGGTGGCTCAGAGGTTACCACTTTGGTCTTTGAAGCACTAGGACCTAGGTTTGAATCCTGCCTAGGACACTATCTGCAAGGAGTTTGCAGGTTCTCTCTGGGTACTCCTGTTTTGTCCCACATTCCAAAAACATGCAGATAGGTTAATTGGCTTACCTCTAAAATTGTCCATAGATTTTATTAATAACATATGACTATGGTGGGGACATTAGACTGTGGACCCCTTTGAGGGACTGTGTACAGTCACTTTGTAATATTAATTAGGATAGGAAAAAAGCCTTCAAGGCTAAGAAAATAGAAAAGGGCGAGTGACAAAAATAACCTATGAAAGGAACAACAGTCTCACCCACTCTCCTGTTATTAATATTATTATTCCTGTTGTTCAGGAAGTCCAACAACAAAGTTGTTCCTATTGGGACTAAAATTTTGTTGATGTTTTCCTTCTTTATTATGCTTTTTGTTATTTGTTTGGGAAAACAGACTGGGAAACAGACAGTGATAAATACATAGCATGTTTTTTAACTCTTTCCCATACTAAAATATGTTTTTGTGTATCTCTGTCCCCATTGCAGACATTTCATGTTATTTTTTGTCCATGTGTGTCCCAGTCACTGTTACAGATTGCAATAGAAAATGTATCCAGATGAGACACTAAACATAGTTTTTTTTATCAGACCGGATATGTCTTTTAGCACCTACTACAGCACATACCCTCTGTGGTGGTATAGCCTGTACAGTCCACCATGATGACCTGGAGGCAGTTGTAGCTGGTGAGAGGTGCTTGAGATGAGCAAAGCAAAAGAGAAACCCTGGAGCTTCTCCTATTGAAGGCAATGGTGGAAGAGGTGGTGCACAGTGTCTTGGCAAGTGAGGTCTTCTTGATGTGGCAGTACATGCAGCAGAGAAGTACAGAGGGTATGGCATTGGGTAGTATGTGCGGGGGAGCAATGACAAACAGTAAAACAATGGGCAGTAGTGCAGGCAAGGACTGTGGAGGGTATGACAGTGGGCAGTATATGAAGAAAAGGGTTTTTGAATATATGACAGTGGGTAATATGCTTAGGAAAAGAGTTCAGAGAATAACAAGGCAATTAATGCAGGAGAGAAGTGCGAAATGATACATTTAAGCAATAATTTCATATTAAAATTTTATATGAATAGGAAAATCACTTCATTTTTAGTTCAATATATTGTTACATGTAATGAGTTTCATGAGGAATAATAGTAGGTAATGTATATCAATAAAAAACTCTTCTGTTAAAATCCTAGACAGCAAAAATATGTTTTATCTGTTAATACAAAAACATGCACAGATGTTTCCCAGAGGCCTTAATCAATAAAATCCTCTGTCATATAGTAAAATGTAATAATAGTAATCATCCTCATCTTAAATAAAAAAATAAAATAAAGATGAGTTCTTTCAGGATTACAAACATGACATGACAATGACATGAGTGTAATGGTTTTGAAGTACCTTTTAAGTCTATGATCCTGGGGACGCCACATGTGGGAATGCATGATCGTGGAGACGCCACATGTGGGAATGCCGAGGCAGCAGTTAGATACTAAATGGAGACCACAAGAGATGAGTCACTTGCTAACTGAGGAAAAGAACGGCTATGAACGGCTATGGTGATATAAATGAAAAATGTCAAGGATTGAGATCGTAAAGAAGATAGATAATATGGATTATAGTATGATACAATGTAAAATATTGCTGATTGAAAGATAGTTCAAAAGCTGCTGTCCTTGCCTGCTTTCACCTGTTAGGTGAGGTCCTATGTGCTGCAAGAATCAGATGTCCCTGTTCCACCTGTTTCTGAAGAAGCATATATAGTCCGCAAAATGCGTCGAACCAGCAGGGTTATCCCTGTTTGGGCAACCCGGACAGGCATTTCTGTTTATGTTTGCTACACATTTTAAAAGTTTTACTGTTGATGTCTTTTAATCATATTAACTAAAGTTTTAGTTTTTGATTTATATTTGTACAATTTGCATTCATTGGCCTTTAAAGTCCCATTTGTTAAGGTAATTCCCCAGACCCTTTTTTTCTCAGTCTAAAAAGTATGGGATGTGGCCTTGCCTTAATTAGTAGGTTGGTCAAACTTTAAAAGTGAAGTCTATGATCATGTTTAGGCCACTTGAACTTTTTTTTTTTAGAAAATTTTTTATTGAGGTTAAACAGTGAAATCGATATATACATACAGTCATGAACATTATATAATTTACAATATCAACACTTTACCAGTATTGTTATTCCTAAAGCGTAACTATTTTCTTAGTAAACCATCTGGACAAAAAAAAAATAATCATACCAATATCATTAAACATAGACTTTTGTGCATTCTAAATAAAAAAAAAACAATGACCGGTCCCTACTCCAGCAAAAATTGTCCGCTCTGTAAAAGTAAAAGGTTTATAATTCAGTAGGTTGTTACGCATATATTATTGACCACTTGACACCAGAAACGCTTTACAATCGGGCATTCCCAAAAAGTATGATAAAGGGATTCAGCACTGGCTCCACATTTAAAACATGTTTCTCCATCTGAGAGTCCCATATAGTAAGCCCTTTTATATAAATATAATTTTTGTGGAAAAGTCAAAAAAACATTTCCGGGTATTGGACCGCTAGCATAGCTTTCCAGAATACCCTGTACACCTTCATAATTTTAGTCATAGGTAAAGTGGGGAAATGTTGTTGCCATTTTACCATGCCCAAATTGGCATACATATAATCAAGGTTATTTCTTAAGAAGTGGAATAATTTAGAAATGGCTTTGGAGGAAGTAGGGGGAGTTAACAGAATTATGTCCAAGAGGTTATGCCAGTCATGAGGAGCTAGCACTCTGGACACTCTCGAGGCATAGACCCTTGATTGAATAAGCAGAAAAATACTGTCTGCAATGAAGGGGAACCTTATGGCTGTTTGGGTCAAGCAGCATATCTACTGAAGTGAGACCCTTGGTTGTCCACTGAGCTATCAACGGAGAGGAAAGTCTTGCAGTAAATTCACTATTGCCACTCAATGGGAGTTACAGAGAGGAGTGAGCATTAAGCGATTCTGATTTACGCAGAAAATGCCATAGCTGCCACTGTGAAAATAGCAGTGGGTTATTGCGGACCTCTTCAAGTAAGTGTTCTTTATGCATATGTAGAATGGCCATTGGATTTCAAGGAGGATACAGTGAAAATTCTACTTGCAAATTGGTATAGTATAAAGTACCATGTATCCAATCCTTTAATATGCGCAAGAGTGCCCCTTGATATATATAGGGCCACATCAGGTAGGTTTAGCCCCCCATTTTTGATATTTTGTTGAAAGATCACGCGACTGGCCACTGCCTGTTTACTGCCCCATATAAATGTCCTAATAAGGAAGTTAATATGTTTCAAAACCTGAGGTGGTAAAAATATAGGGAGAGTTTGGAATAGGAACAAAAATCTGGGGAAGGTAATCCTTTTGATTAATGCTTCTCTTCCCATAAAGGAGAGTGTTAACGAGGTCCAGGATTTGAAGTCTTTTTTTATCTTAAGTTTATCTTAAGTTAAAATGGGATTTTGCCCATTGAATTCGGTAAAGAGAGCTCCAGTTAGGTTTATGTATGAGGTATAGAAACAGGGCGATTGATTTATCAAAAAATATAGTATTACCTGAAAAATTTTGGAATGCCTGGAAAGTATTTATAATAAAAAGGAGAGAATCAGTTGGATTTGCAGTTAATAAAAGTATGTAATCAGCAAATGCAGTGATTTTATTTCTGTGGAGCCAAACTTAATGCCCGAAAATCTAGTATTCTCCTCAAAAAGTCTCAGCAAAGGTTTCAAAGCTATATTAAATAATAGTGGGGATAAGGGACAACATTGTCTTGTACAACTATTTATGGTTATGGGTTGCGAGAGTTGGTTATTTATGATAAGACAGTGGTGGTGGGGTGGTTATATAGGAATTTTATGTAGGTTTGAAATGGAATACCAAACTGTCTATGTTCTAGTAGAGAATGTAAGTATGGCCAAAGTATTTTATTAAACACCTTCTAAGCATCAAGGCCTAAAAATAAACGATTTTTGTTATATGGAAATGTAGTCACAGCTACAGCTGTCCAAACCCCTATTGAAATATGTTTATTGTGGAGGAATCCCAATTGATGGTTGGTTAATAGAGTAGGCAGCATATTTTGTAGCCTACCCGCCATAATTTTGTATTCTGTATTTAGAAAGGCTGTTGCCCTATAGGAGGAAGGGTTTTCCGTGTCTTTGTAGGGTTTAGGAATTAATTATGTGTGGGTGTGGGCAAATGTTGGGAAGGAAATTTGGTTCTCCAAGATGCCATTGTAAATATCCAGCAGTAAGTGGGAGAGTTATGTTTCTAATAGTTTGGAAAATTCTGCTGGTAGCCCATCAGGGCCTGGCGTTTTCCCTAGTTAAAGGAATTTTATAGCTCTCGGTATTTCCCTTGCAATGCAGATAATGCTGGCGAATTCGCTTCTGAAGGAAAACCTCTGAATCTGACATCTCTGTATGCAGAGTAGAATTGTGCCTAGTAATTTTCCATTATATTAAGAATTTCCACTTGGGTAAACCATTTAGTACTCTTATCATTACAGACTGTGTAGATGGAGCATATAGGTTTTTGGGGTGATGCCAAATTGGCTAAAAGAGACCAGGTTTATTTCCCCACTGATAAAATTTATATTTTGAATGTCAGGCTTTAAGTAAGGCTTTGGCATGTAGATGATTATCCAGAATCATAGCTGCCTGTAACCAGGCACATCTAGTAATGTTATTAGGGTTATTCATGTGTTCTTGATATGCAGCAGCTACATTGCCATACATTGAATCCCGTCATTTCCTTTCCACTGCTCCCTGACCCCTCACATATGAAGAAATCTGGCCATGCATGCCTGTTTCTCAAACCGGAGTATCCCAATGTTACAAGTTATCATCTTGAAAATCTGTCCAAGATGTGATTGGAAATCTGGTAAAGAGCTTAGATAGGTTGGAAAATGCCATCTCGGGGTTTGGGTGCAGTTCTGATATATCAACACAGGGATCAGGAGCAACAATAAAATAACCCCAATAACTAAATTTGGGTAATCTCCTGATAGAAGTATATCTGTATTTTGTACAAAAAATTGGGTGTTTGGCCCATTAGGGGCATAAAGTTTAAGAAAAGAGAAGGTGGTGCCTTGTAATTTCACTTTCGCCAAAATATAGCATGTTTGGGTCTACCTGTGTATCTAGTAACTGCTAAGTTAATGCTCTGCTGAAAATTTTGGCAACCCCTCTCATCTTCTTGACATAGAATGCAATCACCTTACTTACCCAATAACCTGAAAGACGGAGATTATTCCCCTTTTTCAAGTGCTTTTCTTGTAAAAAAAAAAGATACTGAATTGAGTTTAACCTTAGTAATCGGGAGAGAATCAGATTATATGATAGATTGGGAGCAGTCATCTCGCAGTCATCTCACATCTCCAAAAATCACAGCGGGTGTGTGATGGGTGGGGGCAGTCCCAGGCTGACCCACCCATCCCGACAAATAGAAAATTGTGAAACTCTTGGTTATAATGTAAAGAAACCTCGCTTGGTACCATAGAGCGGAGTAAAGCACAACTGTCAAAGTGCATGCATTAAATTTTCAGAGCATAATTCACTGTTAGCCAGGTTTTTGTTTTATGTAAAAAATAATACTAAAAATTAGTAAAGTAGTCAAACATTTAACCATTGGATTATGATCCAATTTCAAAGGTAGTGGAACCTGAGTATATATAGCAATATTATCGATAAAAAGAGTAAACAAACAGCCAAGTTAAGGCTATAAAACAACCCTCTTGTGGAGTAAAGTGCAGAAACATTTCTAATTGCAAAAAAAGGATATATGGTAAACCTTCCGCAGGAGTAGATAAGGCAATGACAGTCACATTGTAACATCTGCAGTGGGTAGCATTTCTTGCAGGTGAGAGAGAGACAAGTCTAGATCAGGATCAGAGTGGTACTGTTGCTTGTGACTCTCATAACTCCACTCTTTTCTTATACAGTAAACCAGGGTGCCAGGGAGCTATGAAGCTTTAAAGGTCCAGTAGCCAATGGAAGGATAAGTGCATAGCCAGGAACTAATGCACTCATTGGCTGTAAAAATCCTCTTCAGTGCACACAGTCTCAGAGCAGTGTATGCTGAGAGAGAACATTTATGGTAAAATGGAAACTGGGGATGCTGCAGAGCAGTGGACAGACAACTAAATGCTTGATGTTATTTGCTGCTGTAAGCAACACTCTTGCCCTCAGAGGTAATAAACGTGGTACACTGAACTGCAGTGACCCACTGCATGGGATTGCCAAGCAGATAATTGTTTTCTAACATTACCCTTCCCCCTTGAGGAGAGGCCTCCAGACTCTCTATCCATTGTTTCTCAGAATGGTCACTATAAAACTTTTTGACCAGTTCTTCTGCATGAACTTGGTGAGCCAGAAGCCAACTTCTCTCCTCTGGTCCATAACCTTTCCTATCTATCAAGTATTGGAGGGACTTTTGTACCCAACAACAGTACAAAATTTTCTCTACTTCATACTTTGGTTCACCCTAGACAATAACTGGTTGAGAAGGTTCTGAGGAGGGTGCCTCATTAGCTGCTGATTTAAGCAAAGAGACGTGAAAGGAGTCCCGAGTGAGTTACCCTGTACGTGACCATGTTCATTTATTTTCACCAATAGGGTATGGACCAATGCATTTAGGCACAGGCTTATCAGAGGGCTAGTGAAAAGCAAGGTAAAAGCTAGGAACTTATGCACTCATTGGCTGCAGCACACACTTTAAAATCCCCTTCATCTACACACAGTGGCCCTGATTTACTAAAGCTCTCCAAAGCTGGAGAGAATACACTTTCTTCAGTGAATCTGGGTGATCCAGAAAACCTGGAATGGATTTCCTAAAATCATTTGCTATTTGCTAGTAAATGTTTTGAATCCTGGACAAGATACATACCAGGTTTGCTAGATCACCCAGTTTCACTGATCAAAGTGTATTCTCTCCAGCCTTGGGGAGCTTTAATAAATCAGGGCCATAGTAAGAGCAGGGGATGCTGAGATAGAACATTCCTGACTAAAGGGAACCTGGGGATGCTACAAACTGCAATTGTTTGACCTGCTTTGCTGCTGTAAGCAACACTGTCAGAACAACAAGCTGCTACTGTTGATTTGCGTTTTCAGGCATTTGTCAGGGCTTTTTCCTATTTCACTGCTTGGATGGTCACAATGGTAGTTCAAATGTTGCATTCTGGTAGTTCAAGGTATATTTGCAGGAACATCTACTGAATATTTAGCATTAAACTCAAAATTTTCTGGACAACCTTTACTCTTTTCATATATCACATTTCCATGTTCATTTACCAAGCATCTCATTAGGAGAAAAATACATTTTCTGACATTTGGCAAAATTTGAACAAAGCTGGAGAAAAAGCTGCACTGTGATGGGAATCAGCCGAGAATATCCACAATGCTTTGTTTATATCTATTCCAAAATGCTGACAGCATAAACAAAGCATATGGTAAAGACTTTGCAGAAAGAAAGGTGGGGGGCTTGCTGTTAACCTCCCTGGCGGTATTACCGACTGTGGCTCGGGTGGATTTTCCATACCAAAAGCAGTAACCCTAAGCCACATTCGGGGTGAAATTTCCAGAGAAGCTAATACTCCTACCTTGTTCCCACGTTCCAGCACTGTCCTCCAGCAGTACCTGCAGAGTCCTCCAGAGATGTCCACGGCATCCTCAGATGTTGCCCGGGCATTTGCTCGCAAGTGTGTGCCTGAAGGGCGGGACCATCATGCAGGTAGGCAGGACCGAGCAGGAAATTTAAATTTCAAAATATTAAAGATTTTTAAATGCACTGCTTTTGCAATTTAAAATTCTCATTAATCATACCACCAGGGGGGTTAAGAGAGCATCAGAGCTCTTGAAACAGACAGGATATAGCCACATACACAAGTTACATGCACATACACAAACATGGTGCTTGTACTTGCCATCAACCATCCTGAAAAAAAATGGCAGTCATTGCTGGAATAGAAAAAGCTTTTGGCCATAGATTTGATACACAGTAAAATAAACATTATTCAGAATTAGGGTTTACATCTACTCCCAAAAACCAAACATTTCCAACGCTAGCTGCCACATCCAATGGACTTTCCAACTAAATAAGATTACATTGTCCCATACAACACAATCAAATAAAACTTATTATTATTATCAATTATATAGAGCCAACTTGCCTTACCTGTGATTAGGATTTTCACAAATACTTGGCTCACTATCGTTAGGATTCGCTGTATATGACTTAGGAAAGCCAATGCATTAATTCTTAAAAGTCTAATAGTTACAATTTGCTCTATACTGTTTATTGAATTATTCATTCATTTCTGCATCAACATATGTGTACATGCTTTGGATGAAAACCAGCTTCTGTAGTAAATTTTGTTTATGTTCTTTTATATCAGGGTTGTACAGGAACCCATATGGCTAACAATTTGTTAGAATTTTAGTTTAAAGCTCATTTTTGGGCACATTTAGTTTGTTAAGTCTCCCTGAAGGTTTGAAATAAGCAGCCCTGAATGTAATACTCACTTTCTCTAGGTGCTTTGCCCTGCATTATTTTTTTTACTTCTCATGATGTCCTCAGTGTAAAAAATACACTATTCTTCCTTTATCATTGTAGACAGCCCATCTCCAAAATCTATGGAAGAGGACCCTAAAAACATTTTTACCTGAATGAAGAAATTTGGTAAAGCCATGTATAAAATGAAGTATCACATACGTGGAGCATCAAGGATGGAATTTTCTGGGGGAGAAGTTGGAATCCCCAAGCTTGGTTCTGAACATATAAATAGTCATAATAACAAATTATTATTTTGTTCATTAATTTACATTTTACCATGATATGTATATAAATTCAAATATATCCATTTTGCTACAGAATCGTATTTGTAATTTTTTGTCTACATGTTAAAATGCACATTTTAGGCCTGAAGATCACATTACACATTTTCTAAAAGCAGAAAGCATGTATAATAAACCGTGGTAGTTGAAATATTTATATTTAACACAATATTTAATCTATATAATACTATTTTTAACACTATTCTTCAAATCCAAATGTTTGGAAAAAATATTGGTTGCTTTGAATAAATAGATAACAAAGTGCCTAAGCTTAAAAGTGCAAAAACTGTAAAATGTTGAAAAACGATGGCGCCCATACTTAAGTTGCAGAGGAAAAACTTGAGGACTGTAGCCAAGATATTATTTCTCTTGCCTTTGTTAAAATAATATTAAAGTTATATTTTGGTGGACTGTGGGGAAAGATATATAGGAATTTAACAAGATACATCTTCTAGTCAGCAAAATTTAAAACATAAAAAATGTAAATGTGCCACTTAAGGACATAATCATTTAGCTAATTTGTTATAAAGCTGAGTGAATATTTATGCATGTTTATATAGCTAATGATATCAGGTAATAAGATCGCTGTGTAAAGGGGCAGATGGGCACCCAGCAGTAGTCATCAACAGTCACAGGCTAGAAGATTAAGTTTAGCTGATAACAGCTAGATTTACTTTGCAGTGATAAAAATCACAATCTTTTACAGTGTGAGGAACCATCACCAACTGTCCTCCAGGCAGCATGAAGCATTACATCACAATGGAAAATTAGATTTGCAGTTTCACTGAAGTAATATTGGCTGCTCTTTCTTTGCACTGTTGTGTTCATGGTAGGAAAATATTAAACAATAAAGATCATAAAGATGATTAAAAAGGTTAGGAAATTGCAATCCCCAACATTTTAGGAAAAATCTGGCGATTTTGGTATTTTTTTCATCTTGGTTAATGCAATAAAATCAATGGGTGAAATTAAATTTAGGGTTTTAGTTTTTAGAGGTGCAATGCATTTTTAATAGCTTCTGAGAGTCAAAAAAGCTAGGTATCTGAACCCAGGAGAAAGAAAACAGAGACAATGAAAAGTATAAATAAACACAAAAATCAACAACAAACAAATAAGAGTTGCATATAAATGCTATTTGTAATAAACTTTATAGAAGTCATTATATAAAAAAGAGAAAAAAAACAAAAAACAAAGGACATTAATTAAAAAAGCTCAACTGCCCTAAACACAAAAAAACTTCTTAATAAAAGCACAGGTATCTACATAGCTTTGTAGGTACAACTTGGAGTTTCAGCTTGACAAATGTTTACAATAAACTGTTTAGCTTATCCTTAGTAAACACTAGGTAAACATTATAATTTTGTTTTACTTTACCTGAATTAGCCACAAAATCAAATCTTTGTCACACAAAATCTTCTTACTTTAGAAACTGAGAAAGTTTAGTAAAATTTAGTGAATGTAGTTCACTGTAGTGAAAAGTGGACATGAATACATTGCATTGATTCTTGGGCATGGCTTAAAAATGCTTAGCTAAGGATTAGAACCTTTGGAGGGCCCCAGATGCCCTTTCTATAATGTGGAAGTATATTTGCACATTATGGCACATGATTGTTGTTCCTTCATTAAAATGTTTCTCTTTTTTTAGTCTTCTAGACTCAGAGTCTTTGACAACTGTGTTTAGCTGGGATGAGATGACATAATTCTCACTGTAGAAAAGTTAGGAAAAAAAATGCAACAAGGGTAAGAGCTACACATTTTTTATTAGATAGATTTCAAGGTGAGAACCTTAAAGCAGACTAAACCTAAAATACCTAAAATGAGGATACTCTTGATTGGCTGTGGCGGGTTGATGCAACTCTCAGGCAAAGAGTTTATTGATTCCTAGTACACACAAGGGAAGCTAGGATTGCGGGACTAAGTTCGACATTAACAGTACATAATTACATTTATACAGTGTACTGTACATCCATGTCAGAAAGATAAGCCACAACAGTGGCCATAGATATTATAATATGCCACGGTCACATAAAATATGTCAATCATTTATAAATAAAGGTTTTGAATCAACAACAAAAAATAATGAATTATGCCTAAGTTCTTTGTGCAAAAACTGTTAATTCTAACTGGCTCTATTGTAATATAAATACAGCACGAAGAACAACTGTATTACTAGTAAGTTGCTGAGGAAGTGATAACTGGTACCTCCACCTGACAGTAAAATGATTGGAGGCTACTGCGGCAAATTTAACGGTAAGGAGGAAAAAAACTTAGAGCAGAGTAAAAGGTGGAAAAATAAACAAGAAAAGTCCTGAGATATGAAGGGAAAAAGAAGAGTCGGTGAGGGCAGAAGGAAGGGAAGAACATCATACAGAAAAGGGAAAAGGCAGAAAAATTATGAGTGAGGAGATTCGACATTAAGTTGCTTTGAAGTGACCAGAAGAAAAACAGATGAAAGATGTTTTCCCAACATTATGGAATATATGTCATCACTATTTTTTTCTTCCACCCTCCACATGGTAGATTACAAAGTCCTTGTATACAGTATCTCTAATCATAGTGAAATTGCAGAAAATTAAATGTTGGGAAAGTAATAAGCTTGGAATTACATACCATCAGAAAATGTGGTTCAAATTTAAATCAGTTGAGAAATCCACTGGATTTGAAAATTCCAAGTTAGTATCTGGATTTTTTATTATATTTTAAATGATTGTTTTTGGTGGAAAAAAATCACTTGAAATTAATTCAATTGTAGGAATCTTGGAAAGCACAGAGGCAGTCTGAATCCAATTTCCTTTTACATTTACCTCATTGAAAGAAAAAAATTCCTGGATATAATTGAAATTATGTGATTTCACTTCTTTAACAACATTGTAGGAATTTAGAGATGAATTAAAAAAACCTAGAAAGAAAAAGAAGAGGAAAGAGGAACAGAAAGCTGAGACAAGTGAGGGTTAGAGTGGAGGTAGGAGATAGAGAGGTCTAGTACATTAAAACAGCTTCCCAATAGCCCTGAAAACAATAAATGAAGTGGCCTAAATTAATTTGGGGAAAAAATGAATATAGGACAGCAGTGCCTTAAGGAAATGTACCACTAGGCCATATCAAATTAAAGGAGGAATAGCCATGATGTAGCATTTGGGGTATATTGAGAATTTAAAATACATACAATAGCAAAGCACAAAAGTATATATTAGTGAGTATGGAAAATAACTGTTATTAATGGAGGTTTAGGTATTAGCTTTGCATTTGGATTCCTATAAGTGGTATCCTGGGTGTGCTCCACGCTTGTAAACTCCACAAATTAGAGGGTGACCTAGCTGAATTAGAAGCACATGCATCATTTTGCAAACATGACATAAGGTCCAGTAGTTTTTGAGCCAGTTCTTTGAGATTTGATGTATATCTTCTCATGGGTCTGATTGGGTCCCAGGATTGAAGGCAGAAAATTGTTGATGACCTGACAATACTTGCAGTGTATACCTGCAATAAAACAGTGATATATAAAACTTATAAGGGTGTATCTTTTCCAAGTAAACAATCTAAATGTATTGGGGGAGAAACTGGGGGGTTTAGGTATTACAATGGGAAGTCTGGAATTTGTGGGCAACAAGGGGCCAGAAGAAGCCTACAACTCAAGTCAGTGTTCACAGAACATAGTTACATAGTAAGTCAGGTTCAGTAGTAAGTCAAGTTCAAACAACATCGTTTTTAACAATAGGCCTCTGGATGATCTGATGGTAGATGCTGGGTGTGTTGTGTAGATTGCTGGGATCCAGAACAACAGTTGCATCTTCTAGCTGGCATGGGCAGTGATAACAGTTGTTCAAACAGAGCAGTAAGGAACCTGACAGATAGTAAGTAAGGAAGATGAAGGAATTACACTCTAGAAACTTTGTTAAACTTTTTTTAGGACTTATCTCCATCACCAATTTTAGAATGTTAAAGGTAGTAGGTTCTAAGCACATTTGAAATTTAGCAATTAGCAACTGTTAAAATAATAGACAACTTGGTTGGAAAATAAACCAATTGGTTGGTAGTATGTAATGTTCAGTAAAGCTTACTTTAGCAATAATAGCCTAAAATAGTAAGGGTGCAGAGGTCATGACTACATAACGTATACAAACACATGATTCCAAACTATGTAAAGTACCATAGTATCTTAGGGTGCCTTGACATTTATTTTATTTTTTTTATGTTTGAGTAGCTTATTGAGGATGCACATTTCTAGTATAGGTGTAAAAGGCAGCAACTTGTTTCAGCTAGATTTAGGGGTGCAAGAAGGGCAGGAGCTCAGGCCTATGCTGATGAAGTTCATAGTTCATAGGTAGAGAGGTACACTTTGGCTTGTTTGCACTGTGATGTAAAGTACCTAATTCTGAGAACATGGTTACCTACATTGCTTGCTGAATTTATAACCCTTCTATTATGGATATAGAGACCCGTATTTAAGAAGACCGTCTCATGCATAATTCATATAACAAAACACTTTACACATTAGAAAATCAAAAAGCTTTGTATCCTGTATTTTTCTGTTCATTTTGTAAACAGTAATCTAATCTCTGTGACACGCAGGCTGATGGCATATATGCTGACACTACCAAATCTGATAACTTGACTTCATATTGAGAGTGATCATTTATGTCATTTTTCACAGAATACTATCATATGTATCATATCATATGTCACAATCACCAAAGCACTCCAAGAAAAATATTATGTAACAGATAGGGCATAATTTGAGAAGAAGTATATTTACTTAATGCAGTAGTTACATTTGCTCCAGTTGTATATGATTAATAAATAATTGATGGTATAATTGAATTTTCATTACATTCCAATATACACCCAACTAGAACAGATGTTTTAATAATATGTGTGTCTGGAGGGGTTTTTTTTTCCTCTTGTGGAAAGTTAATAAAGGAAAATTAGACCTTTCCTTCACATAGTTTATCAGTATCTACCCTACATCAAATTGACCCTTCACGTTTCTCAGTACAGCCATATGTTCCTCAGATACGTATTGTGGAATGGATTTCTTAATTCACTATATTAGGACACAATTGAAGCTGTCAGGTCAGAAATGGTAAATTCATATGCTTAGCAACTGCGCATTTTACACATAGCCGAGATTCATGGAAAGATTCCCAACCCAGAAAAAGTTCAGTTTAAGATGTCAATGCTGTTGCAGGAGTAATGGGAGGTGAGTTTACAACCTTGCACTTATTATTACTGTCAGTGTCCATTTTTTAGAGATTGCCTCTCATTCCCTGTTTCAATGAACACACATGATATAAAGAAACAAAGGTAGAAGAAAAAACTTAACGGAGGTGCAGCGCTCATTCACAGGTGACATGAGGTGACAGCCCAAATTTAGTACAACATGATCCTGCGTTAAAGTACCCCTGGGTCCCTTCTCCTTTGACTTCCTTTATTAAGACACACAATAATACAGGCCTGTAATCTTCAACACATCAATGATTGTATTTTAAATACATTGTCCTCTTGTTCTTAATGTGCTGACTGAGAGCATGCTGATAGGAGTGATAGTAGAGTATGAGAGAGGTTAGCAATCCGTTGGGCTTCTTCTTCTTTCTAATCTGTCACAGGATATGGCAGCTCCAATAAAGCCTGGTTCAGAGGAAGTGGGATGAATATTTGGACTGTCAAACAATAGTCCTGATCCATTAAAGCGCTCCAAGACTAGAGAATATAGACTATCATGAGAGAACCTAGGTGATCCAGCAAAGCTGAAATAGATCTGGTCCAGGATTGAAAACTTTTGCCAACTAATAGCAAATGATTTTTAAGAAATCTATTCCAGGTTTGCTGAATCACCCAGGTACTTCTATGATCTATCTTCTCCAGTCCTGTAGAACTTTAATAAATTAGGCCCAATAAATGGTAGGAGAGCTACAAATAATAAAAATAATTACAAGGTCCTGGGGGGCTCTAAATTAACAGTGAAGTTTGCAGCAAAGCGTCTCTTTTCTTTCAATTGGTTATCTTCTTTGTTGGCTGTAATTATAAAACAAGGGATCAGCTTTTTTTTTAAATACTCCCTTGTGGGTATCTTCCAGGTCCATGTGTTTTAATGGCAGTAATTGATTCCCACCATGAGGAAATGTCAGATTCCCTGTTTTATAGAGTCCTATTTGTATTTGTTTTTTTGTGTGTTTTTTTTAACTAGAGTCCATATCTAAGTGAAAGGGATGCCTACACATATATACCTGACAGTACCTGACCTGGAGTAAAACAACAGATTTTGGACAGTGGGTCACTGAAAGCATACATCTTGTTTTTACTTTTTGTACATTTTGCACTTCCCTTGAATGATGTTGTGAAAAGAATAAAACTAAATCTGCATTGTCTTAACCTGCTAAGAAAATTGAAATCCAGACTAAAACTAATCAGGACACTGGCCACCAGATATTCTTTACGAAGTGCTAGTGGCTACGTTTGTGTGTGTGTTATAGTCTTCTCATATATACAAAGAGATGGTGGTTGTATTACTTCTTTTTTTGTGTGTGGTGTACCCTGTCACTACATACACAAAGCTAGTGGCTACATTATTTCTTTTTGTGTGAAATGTATACTGCGAATAAGAAAGCACTTCCAGAAACATAAATCAAGTTGGTTTTACAGAATTCCTGATGTCACTAAGATAATAGGCTTCTGCATGCTTCATCATGTTTCTAAGCAATAAGTCTAGTATGCAATTTAATTTTGTTGAGAAAGAAATGTACAATATGACTTGAAGGTACACAAACAAATTACGTGTTAAGCATAATTAGCTGGCAATTTTTGTAGGGTCACTGAATCAGTAATATAGCAGACATTTCCTAGCATCCGAACACCCTACACCACTTCCAGGGTTTTAGGTCAGTATACATAGGAAAAAACTAGATAGTATATTTAGTAGAAAAGTCTGGACTATTTTCTGTGTCACCACAGCATACATTGCATTTATCAGAACGTCATGGAAACTCAAAACAAATGAACATGCCTGCAAATAAATACATTGCACTTATTTGGTGCCAAATTGTTTCAAACTTAGAGTGCACAAAACCACATAGAAAACATATACATGACACATGAAAAAAAAAATAATATACTTCAGTCCTAAAACATAGCCTACTTGGATATTGAAAGATGTTGGATAAGAACAGCTCTACACATTTCCACGTTTGTTTGGCAGTGCATCAATTTGCATTGATCCAAATGTTGTATGCAGTGTATTAGCTTTGTTATTACACTGACCTAAATGCTCTTAACTAAAATGACCCTGAAAGCCCATGAAACTGTAGTGGTTAAGTTTTTCCCTAGTCTATGTATTGCATTTATTCAGTTTTATTTATGAATAGATATAAAACCTGTTTGTGGTCATTTTGTAGCAAGTTGTCTTTCTTGTGCTGGTGGCAAATGTGTGAAAACTGCCTGAAGGAGAAACACAGACAACAATAACCATTTCACACCTTTTGTTTCAACAAAGTAGGGAAAGTTCCATTAACTTTTAATTGATGGTGATTTTCACTTACTTCCTGTCAAGGTGACAATTTTGTCCTTGGGACAAAAATTTTGAAGAAAGGTCCTTTGTAAGGCTTCAGGAAGCAATACATGTCTACTTTAAACACAACTTTGACTGGAATATAAAGAGAAACCATCATTTATTATTCAACAATGTACTTTTAAGATTATAGGTACAATTAATATATGTTATACTCCTGTAAAGAGCCACCCAGAAGTGGAGCGGGTCATGATGTGGCAGGAGGGAAACTGTGCTAGGAAAGTGACTATTCAATGGGTTCAAGAGCACGTTGTTGGACAAAGAAACATTTTATTTGAGAGCAGGCATGTAAGATATTTATTTGTTTTTGCAAACAAATTTTGCAGGATCATTTCCAATGTACCCCAAATGAAATAATTATTGGGCATCTTTTTGTTGTGGTGTTGTGGTATATTATGTTGTTGGCTACCATATAATTATTTGGAGTGCCTTTAACAATGAAGGTCACAGATATGTACTGCATATAGATCTAAGTGTATTACAAAACGTAGGTATGAACTGGTCTTCTATGATGTTATACTTATTTATGAGAACTGTGCCTCATGCAGCCATATTGTGGACTTGTCTATATCATTCAGCTTCTTCCCCAAAAAAAAATGATTAAAAATAAAACATGTTCTGATTTCTTTGCCTGCTTCCTTATTGTAGTTCCAAGTAATATAGAGAACATAAGGAACAGATGGAATAAACAAACACAGAAATCTCTGCTGTAGACAACTGCAGCCAAAAATAAACAGCCTAGCATTCATTATAAATACGGAACTGCCATGTATATTTGTAGAAACCACAACACACACCAAATGGGAGAATTAGAGAAAGCTCACATTCACCTATTAGATTGGAAAGACCCCAGGTACCAATGCACAATGAACACCTATGCAATAATATTACCCAGAATAACATTATATGCTTATTTAAAATCTTCGTTTTCCATGCTCATGGTGTTCCTCAAACAGATGGTATTGTGACAGAAAAAAGGTAAAAACCCCTTTTGGATAGGAGCCAATGCAGTCACTACATGGACAGGTTACAAAACTGCTAAAAAATAGATTTTATTCTGCCATCCTGAGTTCATCCAACAAGGATGTTGTGAGAAAAAAAAGATACATAATAAAACTGCTTCAATGCATTTATACACATGCATTTATGCTATCCATACAGACAGTGAGGGAGCTTCAATATATGGAAGTAAATAAAAGTGCTCTGTATCTTTAAGGTGTGCAGTTTCACATAAATGTGGACTGGATTACTTGTAGGATATCCTTTGAGATAACAAGATGGCTGCTGCAGAAGGAGTGAGTACTAATTGACTGGTGGGAAGGGTGTGTTAGTGTCTTGTATAGTATACAAAAACCTGCAGTGCTTTTCAAAGTGAAACAATTGACAGCAAAGTTTCATGGTGTGAACTGACAGGATGCAACCACACAGATTTCTTTTTTGGTTAATCATGCTTGTGTTTAAAACAAAATGGGAAAGGCCAGCATGTGCCTAAAGTGTTTTGTTGTGTTTTTGTAGGCTTTGATATGTATTTTGCTGCTTTTTGTTTTCTTGCTTCAGCTGGGACTCTTTCTCAGCTGTTGTAGTAAACAATTTATTTGTTTTCTAATGCATTGTTTTGCTGATTGTGTTGTGACCTATACAGTTGCAGTCTCCAAGTGGATCTAAACTTGGACATTATGTACATTTTTGTTACTAACACTAATGTAAAATAATATTATTTGCTTGAATGTAAAGCTGATCATTTTGGTCACACCTGAAACAAACTTGCAGAAAACTATGTGACAAGTTGTGTGAGAATTAGTTGAATGCCCAAGCTGCATACTTGTTTTGGGCATGTGATTTATTATTCTATATAAACTCTTGAGATGATGGTCCCCTTTTTACATCTATGTTATTGTGAATCCAACTACAAACAATACTTGAATCAATCATTTGTAATCGTCAACACAGGAGGAAATTGGCCTGGGGTGGGAAAGGCAACACCTATATTGTCGTTACAAATATGTATTTGGCCATCTGCCTAATTTTGAGCATTTTTTTTTCTTGTTCTAAGAAAAAATGCACACAAGGGGGTGCAAGCAGTTATGGGTAGGTTCACCGCTCCAGGCATTTACAAAAAATGTGTAGCTTTAGACAAAATATTCCTGATAGGTGAAACAACAAAGCACTTCTGTATTTTTATTTGTGACGTCCAGGTGATTTCCCATAGGCGTCAATTGGTTGCACATGTAAAATAAAAACCTGCTAGGCTTTTCTAGGCACCTGCACAGGTGTTTACAATGGGATTTTGCAAATATTAAAGTTTATAGGCTGCCTTTACACTGATCAGCCACCTGCCTATTATTGGATAGGACCAAGTTGTCATGGATTCCAAAATACCACTAGAGATGTCCTGTGGTATGAAGACCTGATCCCTTAAATTACACTGGTTGTTGTAGTGTTCCATCTTCCCACAGTGCAGTATGCTTCTATCTCTTCCCCAGGTAAACTACACACCCCAACCATTTATGATTGAAAAGTAAATGGGATTTACCAGGCTTTTGTTTGCTCCACAAAATATACATTCAAATATTGTTATTGATTTTTAAGTATTCTAATAAAAGTCTTAAAAAGGAATACAGGGGTATAGTCACTGATTTTCTGAAAATGCTGCTTGCCTGGCTGCTACAACATGCTAATATTAAGGTGTTCCAGGTTAGTCATTTAAAGTATTGAACAAGCGGTATGGCATGAATACAAGGTGTTTAGCATTTTTTTTTAAAAAAAGCAGCCTCCATGTTCCTTTTCGGAAAATAAAGGTAAGAAATGTCCTACACAGGCTTATAATCTGGTCCAGTTCTTCTTTCTTGTTAAGCAGACTATTCTGTGTTTAGAATGATTTTGATGCTAATACCCATTAATCTTAAAATATTATATATATGTTTTTTTTTTTTTTTTTTTTGCTGACAAACCCAGAATCCTTTTAACCATTTTTTTTTTTTTTTTTTTTTTTTTTGTATTTTTCCTTCTTTAGTCAACGTTTAGAGGTCTTCCCCGAAGAGACAATGAAAAAAGGAAAAAGAAAAAGGATATAATTGCTACGGAGCTTGTGGAGAAACATCCTCTCCAAAGCAGGTATATACCATCACTAGGTTGTGACAGAAATAAAAAGGAGCTCTCCTTGGCACTGGGGAGAGCCATGTATTTCAGAAAAAGATTGCTTCTTCTACCTTCAGGACCTCAAACAAATGTTGTTTGTTTGAAAATAATAAACTTCCTATTGACTGTCAAGAAGCATGTCCCTTAAAGCATTTTATGGTCAAAGGTAGCCTTGCCCAATAATGATAATTTTCTACAGAAAGGTGACATTACTAGCAATTAGTGCTCTACTTTGCCGAGCACCTGTACCTGCTTATATCCTTCTATTAAATCCGAACCTCCTTCCAATCACTAAGAGTCATTTTCATAATGTTTTGTAACTGACTTTACTAAAATCTAAGCCTCCATACCATCTTTGCCAATTTCCTAAACTAGAGACTACCCATCCTGGGTGTAACCTGCTCACCTATTTCTGATGTCTTTTACTTCTTTATTTACACAGAGGGGTAGCAAAACCTAACTGAGATCGCAATATTCTGTTGCATTGACTCCTTCAATAAAGTTGCCTTTATAGTTCTAATGCTGTTGCAAAATGTATTACCTTGTTTATAAAGAATAAACAAAGCAGGTATAACGTATACAAAAATAGATTTACTTTTACAGGAAACATCTAAAAATGTTAATTGAGGCGAAGCAGTATACCAAAAAAAGTATCCTTTTTTGTTTGAAGTTCGTATCCATGTGTCTATATATGTCTATCTATACAGACCTAAAAAAACTGGAAACTTTGAGAGTCTAAAGAGCTGCTGCCTGTGACTGTTAGTCTTATGCGACCAGGAATTAGGTTTTTGCCATTACTGTCCTGCTCACTGTTATGCTTGCTGGAGACTCTGGCGTAGGGAAGGAAAGACCTGCTTCTATTTTGCTGCTGCCTCTATACAGGGACCTAGCACAGAACAAGACAGAGTAAGACACTAATACAGGGAACAAAATGACTACAGTAGACCACTGGCAATATTGGGCAATTTAGTTCTTGGTCCTATGTCTGAAAAGCTTTGGGACTTCATTTTTTTTTTTTTCCCCATTTGTTAGGTGGGCTCTTTGGTTCTTTAAGAATGTCAAAAGCCAGCCGTGGCAATGTAACTTACGACTTGTGACAACCTTCAACACAGTGGAGGACTTCTGGGGGTAAGTATATCTATACACTGATGGATTGCAGGGGGGACATGGCAATAGCAAAGGAAGGGTTGACAGCAGGTTGTGGCAGGATAGGAAGACTCCCCTATATCTGCTTGGTGTTTGTGGGTAGCTGTAACAAATAGGCATTGACTGCATTGATGTCTTTCTAAAAATGTTCTTATGTTTATAAAAAATACTTAAGACTGTAAGTCAAGGCTTTATTGGAATAACACTATGGGTTTAGAAGGAAAATGTAAATTTTTCAGTTAATACTATCACTTTCTGTCCCTTAGGCTCTACACAAACATACAACTAGCAAGCAAGCTGTCCTCTGGCTGTGACTACTCCCTATTTAAGGTGAAAAGGATCTACTGTTTAAAATTTTTCTTTGGTGGGCATAAAGATAGATATGCTGTGTATGTTAAAGTGAAAGCAAAGATATTAATGACTTCATTTTGTAAATGCTAGTTGCCTGGTCCACTTTTCTCCCTAGCTTGTGCCAATAACTTCCAATAGATATACATTTGACGTTGCAATACTTTACCTGCATTCTTTTCCCACCAAACCTCTCCCAACATGATTTACTATTTTGTGTGTGCATCTTTGCATGTTGTGTTCATTGTGTGTGTGTGTTCAAATAAAAAGCTTTCATGGACCCACTACAGTTAAAATAAAGCGGAGATTTATAACGTTAAACAAAAAAGCAAAAGGTCAATAATTTTAACAAATTATAACAATTAATGTAATATGTGCAGGATGGCATTGAACCCATGTGGGAAGACGGTAGAAACAAAAGAGGTGGGAGATGGCTCATCACTCTGTCCAAGCAACAGAGGCACAGTGACTTGGACACACTATGGCTGGAGACGGTAGGTGTATGATGGGTACATTTATCATGTGATTGTACACTCCTATTATCATTAAAAGCAAAGTTTGTTGGGTCCTGTTTTACTGCTTTCAACTCTTGAACTTGCCATGGGTGTGGTAACTAGAATGTTTTTATTTGTGTGTATTTTATAATGTTCTTGGCTATAAATGTAAAAACACCTACGGTATGGAAATTAACACTGGGAAATGTGAGGTAAGATCAACAGGGGACATACTGAGTGGCTTTATATATCTGAAAATTGAAAGAATGGAGTAGAGCAACTACTGGAACATGAATTATATCTCTCATATTGAATATATTTCCAAATAATGGAATTGGTACACCATCAAGTTAATAATAATATTAATTTTCTAGTAAAAGCATTTGACAGCTTTAACATTTTTATGTATGGCAATGTTTTGTCACCACATCTCAAGATACTTGATTTTTTAAAATGTTACCATTATTCTCAGCTGCTGTGTCTAATTGGTGAAGCTTTTGATGAATACAGCGATGAAGTCTGTGGAGCTGTAATTAACATTCGTGCAAAAGGAGACAAAATTGCAATCTGGACCAAAGAGACAGAAAACAGGGAGGCTGTTACTTATATAGGGTAAGTGCTAGCTCATTTATTAGGTATGAATAGATGTAATTATTACTTGATCCAAAATTGTTCACCTCCTATTGATCTTTTCAGTTGAATAACCATGTAGAGAAAGTTGACCTGCTGAGTGTTTCTGTAAATCCTTATGGCAAAGGGAATTTCAAATCTATTTGCATCATGGCAAATTACTGCAATGACCTTTTAGTTTTGGATTTTGCAGTACTTGGTTCCAATCACTGCACATCAGTGATACCACCTCATTGGAAATTTATTTTTGACTCCAAGGTGTTTAATCAGAGTTACAAAGTCATATCCTTTTACTGGTCTTGGCACTTTTATCCTTGGAACAGCTGCTAACATCTGCTACCATACTGTTATGTAATACTGGCTTCTCTCAGTCTTTTGTCTTTCTTCCCCATCTGCCCCTTGTATTTGTATTGGATCCAAGCATGTTCTCATACACGGCCGGAAACCTGCTTCTTTTCACATGAGTATGCTCTGTGTAGTCTTTAGAAGGTTTTAAAACTAGGTAACAACAACACATGACATATATTTATTTTTTCTTTAGTTAAGGTCAAAAAGCACAAGCAGTGGTGTGTGTGTGTGTTTTTTTTTTTTTTTCCCCTTTCCCTCCATGGCTGAGGTTATTGTACTATATGATGACATCCCACTGCTACTGTTTAGTTACCAGTATTTTATTTATTTTCCAGCCGTGTGTATAAGGAGAGACTGGGCCTGTCTTCCAAGGTGGTCATTGGTTATCAAGCTCATGCAGATACAGCCACAAAGAGCAGTTCTCTTACCAAGAACAAGTTTGTAGTTTGAAGACTCCTCACATGTCCGCAAATCTCATAATCTGTGCACACATTTTTGTTTTTGTCCAAACAGAGGGACCATTTTAATTTACTTGATATGAGGAAATAAAAATTAAATCATTAGTGTTTTATGTGTGTGGGTTTTTTTTAATCATTGTTTAAAACAATATTACAATGTACTGTATATACATAAATAATAATGTGGCCTAATAGCCAGAAAATATGATCCACTTTCAGGAACTAAGTCAGTATACTGTGACAACCTGAAATTTGTTTCTTTATGCCCTTTGAGTTCCCACACATGAAAAAATGAAACCTGTCATTGGGTAAAAATGGAGGGTCTTCAACTGGAGACCCTCTTCTGAAAATACTAGTTGTCAATCTGTTATACAGACCTATTGGCCAGTGGCATAATAGGGTAGTTGACAGCCATCCCTCCTGTATATGCCAAACCTAATACTGGCAGTAATCTTGGAAAGAGTATAGAACAATGGGAGATTGTAAAAACTTTTGTTGTCCAAATGGAGTATATACTCTAAAGGTTTAAATAGCACAAAGTCAATTGTTTAAAAGCCGCGTGTGTGCTAAAGATGAAAGCAGTGAGATAGAGCAAGGCCTACAGGGGACATTTATAGTAATATTTAACAGAACAGGGGTTAGGGGTGCTCTTTTGGATGCATCCCTAACAACCTAGGTGCACCTGTGGTAAACACCAACTCCTACCTGCCCCCCCCATATATCAATGCCAGTGGCTTTATTTGTTTGAGTCAAGAACATGGAACAAGTATTCATGTCTGAAAAGTCATAAGATCTCATCTGTATACTTGTTCCAGTACAGTCATTTTTAAAGTATTAACCATACAATCAGTTATGAGTCAGCAAACTAAGTTTTGTATCTAAATATAGTATATTAAACTTTTATACTTTCTGTTTGGCTGGAGTTTGTCCCTTTTTTTATCTTTTATATTGAACTGGTTTAGGCTGTATACACTTGTTCAATTTTTGAACAAGATTGACAGATGAACAAACGCAGTGCGGTTCTGTTGGGAGGGGGGGCAAGTTAGTGGCACCCACTCATAAATTCATCAGGACAGGTCCATGAATGACATCGGGCGACTGCTGTGCAGATTCAGATTCTTGCCCAAGATGAACCCAAGTGTTTGTCTCATCTTGCATATATACATAGCCTAACCCCTGGGTAGTGTCTTGTTGTGAATTTCAGATAAGGAATGACAGAAGGTCTGAATCGCTACTGATAAAATTAACATCCTGTTTATGGACAAAAGTATATTGTGGTGACCAAGTAACAAGCATTACTACTTCCTAAATTTTGTTTGGTGATCTCTGTTTTTTTAATTTATGCCAAGTTCAACTTCTTTATTTAATAGATTCTGGATTGAAAACCATGATGGTGGTTCCTTAACTGCAATAGCAATATATTGCAGCAACTGTTTTAGTTGTATTACCGGAACAATGTTGAAGCTATCTGCAATATGGAAATACCTGTTTGTCCCAGTCACAAAACATTTGTTTTTGTGCCTTTTTAATCCTTGCATTTCCTATCCTATCAAATGGACCAGATCACTGTGGAGGACACATGCATAGTTTTGTACATCTTTGTTTAGAAATGGGTAAATACCAGGTTTTAGGTATACATTGTCACAATAAACAAAATTTCCCTTTAAAAATTTATAACCATTTTGAATGCAGTCCATGGATTTGCTGCAAAATTTTTAATGTGTTTTTTTGAGTTGTGTGTTTTAATGAGTTGTGTTAATTTATGATAGAGACTACTGTCCATTGTCATCAAAATCTCTGGTTTGTGCATTATGCTGCTAAACATGACCAGACCTACATTGTAACTTTCTTGTTAAATGTGACATGTGTTTCATTTTAGGTGCAGGCTGTGGCTCCTGGTGCAGGTCATTTTTTTTTAATTGACCCTAAAGGTCTGTAAGGGAAGGTATAAATGATGGATAGAATGGGGGCTCTGGGCTATTGGAGTTATTAAATTTAGGGTTGGTTGTACTCTAAAGAAATCCTAAATTGACCCCATTTTCCTGTTCTTTAGTGGTGGTGAGCTTACTTTATATAGGAGGCTTGAGTGTGGCTCCTGACATTACTTAAAGCGTACCTAAACTCAGAAATTTCACTTTATATGAAAGGGTGGGCAACCCTTTTATGTAAGCTAAAAATTCTGTTTGTTTTTTAAGTGCAACATGCTTTTTTTTTTTTTTTTTTTTAAAGGGTGCTCCTCGCCCCCCAATTCTTGATCATCTAGTAGCGGGAATGGGAGCACAAAGCCTCCCGGGATACCTATGTCACGCATCCTGGGGGGCTCTTGGGTGCTCCTTCTGTGCATGCCCCAGTATCACGGGTATGTGCAGAAGGAGATTTTTTGTTAGAAGAGAAAAAATTTGCCGACCAACCTACGTCACCCAATCTCGTGCCTGGGTCGGGTGATGTAGGAAGAAGAACCGGAAAGAAGTGGGAAAGATGGCGGCGCCTGGATGCTAGGACGATGTGGGGACCCGATGGAAGAGACCTCCAGACTGATTGACTGCTCTGCGGGATGAAAGATAAATGTATTTTTTTGTTTTGGCGGACTTTTGAGTTTAGTTCCTCTTTAATGTCTGCAGACGTGAACAGAAGCCGGTCACAGACTGTTCTCATGTGTTGAGGACGTGCCTCAGAAGACGGTCATAGGGTTACTATTTCTGGAAAAAAAAATACCAGCTTAATTTTTATTTCAATAACATTGGTAACAAGTTCAATATTAATGCAGCAGAATCTGCTCCAATACATTTTTCTCTTCACATTTGTCTCCCCACACACAGTGTGAAAAGGCCTTATGATGGACACCACTAGCAGCCTCACTGACTGACAATGTTTACCAAGGGCTGGTCTGAGCTTATATAGTAGGATGTTATACTCTATTGTGACCACAAGATGTCGCTAGGTGAGGCCCGCCCCTGGGAGGGAAGGCGGAGTTAGACGGCGCAGTGCATAAAGCAGGACAAGGCTGCACAGCGGACATGGCTATCCCGTGCCTGGGACCCCAGGAAGAGCTGTAACAATAGGGCGGCCTTGTTCTCCCTGTGCTCTGTGCAGCCTCCCAATGCCAGCGTTATTAGGTTCGCGGGAGTCGTCCTACCTTCCCCATAATCCTGCCCTGTGTATCCTTCCCCGCAGCAGCTCGCCTGTCATCTGTGTGTGATTGGATTGCTGCTGCCCTGCTGCTCTGTGGATCCGAGCCATGTCTGGCAAACACCAGCACTTCAAGGGACCAGAAGTCAGCTGCTGTGTCAAGTATTTCTTGTTCGGCTTCAACATAGTGTTCTGGGTGAGTTCCGTGCAGCTTGGTGACTTTGGTGAAGGAGGGAAGTGTGGGAAGACTGAGGCTTTTGTTTGCTGCCTGGGGGTAATGTAGTCACAGTGGCTGAGCTGGCCTTTCTGTTTGCCACTTTCCATTGTTTGTCCCTGGTTGGGGTAATGATCTGAAAGAAAAGCTATTATCTCAGATCCATGGCCAATTCCAACAGCAGAGACGGCTGAACCCATCAAAGCAACCCACCACCAAGACTTGTAGTGACCCCGATATAAACAAATAGGGGTAGGTGGCTTCCATGAGTTTGGAGGTCTCTAAGATATGAAATCGCCGTACGATTGTCCTATTTCCGTCCGATACTGCAGTCAGAGCCCAAAGATGTGCTGACTTGGAGCTGGCCGTCATCTGGTTAAGTTGTACAGGATGTATATTTGTGTGGGTGGCCGTGTTTTCATTTCCCAGCCATAGATCAATGTTAACAGCACAGTGGAGCCTTCTATCCATGTGTTGGGGTTTGGGAATTCTTTACCGATCGCCTGTAAATTGCCCATAGGAACCTTCCTTGTAAATGATCGGAGAATATCAGGATGAGAGATCGCTGTGTAATGGGGGCTGGGGAATCCAGCATCGGGATGAATGGTGGGATTCACCCCTTTACACAATGTGTATTGTTTACACGCCAATAATTGGTTTTAGAATGGATCCTTGCCATAATCTTGTCCCGGGTATTGTTTGCTGTCTTGCTGATGCTTTAAAGCCAGCTACAAATTGGTTTTGGAGTGTCCTCATAAAGCAAAACTCCATTATAGTGGTGGCTTTGGTCAAGCAGATGTTTATTATAATCCTTTATGTCTAAAGTGTTACCATAAATCAGATGTTTTGAGGCCACTTCTTTTCTTGGTTCTAAATGCGCAGTTGGACATAGATGACAAGCAAAGGGCAAATTTTACGAGGAGATAAAATGTTGTTTGGTTTTTGATGTAAATAAACCTTTGTTGATATCGTTGGCTGCCATTTTTGATTTCTGGAATATGCTCGTTGCCTGGCGCTGCACGTCTATTACTTTATAAATGTTAGTCACTAACTTTGAACAAGTGTGCAGCCAGTGGAGACGGAGTTCCCTTTTTGCATTCTTCCTAGTTAGGCTTTATGTTACTGGTATGATTTGGGTTTAATTATATTACAAACATTTAATAGGTGTCAGCCCAGTAATCCTAATATATGGTGCCTACATATCTTTCCACTTTTTTTCTATGTATTTATTTCTACTCCTAGTTCTGTGAATACCATTTTCTAGCCTAGGGTGGCTATGCTCATTCACTCAACCACCAACCGAGCCTTGAGACCTGTACTGGGCTGTGGGACTCGGCTGTCTGTCGGCTTCAGCCTTTACTGTGATGGGAAGGACTTGTGTCCTCTCTGCTGTCATTTTATTATTTGTGTAAGGCGCCCCCAAGAACACCCCAAAATGGTTTCATGCAAGAACATTTTTCTATGAATCCCCCAGGTCTATGGGAAAATTTTCTTGCATGAATCTATGGTTTGTGGTAGAAAGGGGTGTTGGGGATCATCAGTGTTGTGCTATATCCCTAGGGAAAGCCATGGTATATTCACCCAAAGGTACACTGGAATCCTGAGCATCCCTCCAGTTCTATGTATGCCCAGGATCTGCCCAGTGTGAATCCTCTCCTTTCTCTGACTGCTTTGTGATGGTGTGTACGTTGGTGTAAACAGGCTGTATTGAAGGCAATTTTCTCCTATATCTTCATGTTGCCATTGACGGAAAATCACTTTTAGCGTGAATGAATGATTTAGATCTTGTAGCACCTGCATTTCTAAAGATCAGCTGAAATGATGGCTGTGTTTGAAACCAATGTCTGTTTGTAATAGTGTGTTAGTATGACGCTGATCAGTAATTGCCCACCTTTCCTCCACCTGTAAATTAAGCTCTCTCTGTTGCTGTGGTGACATTACCATGGACACAGAAAATCCAAATATTTACATTTGGTCAGTTGATCATACAATTGTGTAACTCTCTAGTTAATGTACATTGACATAAAATTGCTACATTTTAACTTTGATTTTCTCTTGGGAAGGTTATAAATTGACTAGCTGGACAAGGTACATGTGCAAAATTCAGAAAACCATGGAAACCAGGCTTAATGATTTAATACTTGCTAAACTGAGAAGTTTAAAAAAACATTGGGTTAAAGCTAAACCCCGGGCATTAGGTCTACAGCCCAAAAAATCGTCATATTAGATTAGAAAAAGGTGTGTGTGGCTTTTCTTTTGTTCAGTTTAGGTGCTCAGGTTGCTGTTTGGGTGACATAGACACTTTCCTCTGCCTTTGCAGTACCTGCCATTCCTGAAGACTGCAGTAACATGATGTTGTGACAAGAGTGCCAGGTATTGGTGTGGGTACACATTGTAGCTCAGGATCAACAGTCTTCACCCCTAGGAGGGGCATCAGTGAGGGTGACATGACTGCACACTAAACTATGTAAAAATAATTCTATTTATTTAAAATAAAATTGGGGATCTTATCCTTGCCTGTAGACGGGGATTAATGTTTTTCTACATCATAACTGATCGTCTTGGCATTGCCTTTTGCCTGACCTGCTCTGTTTCAGGACCCTAGTTCATCATTTTGACCACAGCTTAATGTGTTTTTAATATGACAAAACACTTCTAGTTGCCATCATCACAAGAATATAGACAAAATCTTCAATTAAGAAACTTGTTTTTGTGTTTCCCAAAACATTTTTCTTTGGAGAGATCCACTTTCGGAACATAATCTCCCATTTGGGGCACATATGGGCCAAAAAATTCTGTTTTAACCTCCAGTGGCCAATATGCAACCATTGGTGTTTTACAGCAATATTTGTGGTTGATGTGCTGCTTGCTTCTGTAGTGTGGCACAGCCTGATTGATGTGTTGTGCACAAAGCATACTGCTAATAAAGTTGTTTTTAAACCATAATTGTGTGTGCTAACATACACACTTTTTGCTTACAGTCCAATAAAAACAAATGGGCTGACAACACCTGGATGTGCACACCAAAATAGGCTCTGCACATCTGGCTGTATTTCTAGCAAACAACACTAGAATTATTTCTGACTTGTTTAATTGTCTTCCAGACATTCACAGTAACACATTGGTGCCACAATTGTTCAATGATTTGACATTGATCCATTTTATGTGCACCTTTATGGGATCTTGTGCTTGTCTTGTTAAATGAAAATTTGATGGTGTTCACCACGTTTTCCAAGCAAATGAGAGTAGCTTGCCTCCTAATAGTTCAGTATTATTTGCATGTGTATATTTTGTGCAGATGGGCTTTACTATATTACATTTCTTCAGATAATTAACGGCAAGTCCTTACAATTTTTTTTTTTTTTTTTTTTTATTATCGGCCTTAAAGTAATTGCCAAGATGGTTGACTAATGATTTAATTAAAAGTCTTGTTTATATGTATAACTCATAATTGTGTGTAAGCATGGGATTTATTAAAAGTAACTTCATGAACAGTGGCAGTGCTTTTATTTCTCATGTACCTTGATTTTAATAAAGATCCTGAGATAAAGATGAGTGTTCTGTAAAAGCTAGTTGCCTGATTGGCATGATAAGCCTCTTTTATCAATACATTGGCTCATTAAGTGATGTGTACAGTTTCTTTCTTTGAATATCTTCTGTAAAACCACCCCTGGGTTGAGGAGCTACAAAGCACCACAGAAAATGTGTGTGTGTGTGTGTATATATATATATATATATATATATATATATATATATTCTGTATGTGTACAATTTAGATATTTCAGTGATAAAGCAGGGGTTTATAAAGACTTATAGCATTTAATGATGGATGCAGTGTGAGTACCAAACAAGCTCTTTTATGCTGCCGCTTTGATTTATGTCTTGCTTGCCTTGCAACTATATAATTGATTCCAAATGTAGAATGTTTCTTATGTTGGGGGCTCTGGTAGGTTATGCTTCAGATATGTAACTTGCAAAATGCTGTGCTTATTTATAGGAGACAAACGGCAAAACTTTATAGACAAAGTGGCAATATACACCTAATGTACAAGAGAATCTACAGAGTTTCACATTGGTCATTCATAGGTTAAAGCATTTCTAAACTTTTATTTAAACAAATTTAAAGTTCAGCAGATGCATTTTTGCAGCAAGTATGTTGATTAGTGTAAGCTCTAAGTTTTACCTTTTGGAACTGAACTTGACAGACTCCAAAATCTATTGTGTAACTGTGCTTGGCCGTAGCTGTGAAAACAAACACAACTCCAACCTTTTGTACCTTTTTAGTTTCCTGTTAACAGATTGAGGTCCTGCAGTTGCTCGACACTTGCGTCAGGTTATGGCTTCCCCTGTGGACACATGGTTTTTACTGTAATACAGAAATGCTGTAAAATGTCTGACTTTTATTATCCTACAACTTCAACTGATGTTACCATGTGACACGCAGGAAATAATGTAGTGCCGTGAGCAGGTAACGGTAACTTCGGCCCGTAAAGCAGATTTTCTGACCACCTTTTTTCTTCTATATACTATTTGTATTCAATTTTGCACTGAAATGCGATTAGAATTAGCAGTGATCAACTATCAGTGTTTATTCTGAACACTGGAATGGTCTGGTCTCCGAAACTGCTACATTTGTGTATATTTTTTCCACCTTTATTGGCTACCGTTCATAGATTCCATATGATGTAGCAGTGTTTCTCAACTAGGGTTCCTCCAGAGGTTGCTGGGGATTCCTTGAGCAAAAAGCAGTTTGTGCCTCTAATCCTAACTACATCAAGGATAATTACAAATTCTACATAGGTGAGGGAGGAAGAGCACACATTGAAGAGACTATTTCCAGCAAATGGATCATCCCTTTTAATGGGCATAATTATGTATATAGTGTGTGTGTGTGTGTGTGTTAATATATCATTTGAAAAGTATGACGTTCTATAGACAACAATGGGGATAAATGGTGGCAGTTTCATTGTGTTAAGTGCTGCTTGTGCCTGCTTGTTGCTTGTGCCTGCTTGTTGCGGGTTTTGGTGATCACAGATATATAGTACCGGTTAAGTACTCTATTCCATTTCTTCATTTCTTCCAAAAACTGGTGCTTTATTTTGGGTACAGTTCAGTGTTCTAATTTGCAAGTAGTTGGATTTATTGTGATATGTTGCTTTAGCTTTTCAGATTATCCTCTGATGTTGGTTAAGTAAGCTGGCTGTAAATTCCTGAACAAAACCTGTTAGAAGACACAGAAATAGAGTTTTACTTGCCCTCCTATGTGACATCCTGACATTATTCTAATATATCCTTTACCAGTTTTACAGCCCAACTTTAGGCCAATAGTAAATAAAAATTGTATTTTTTGATATTTCCCAACCTCTGTTACCAATGATAAGGTGTCGCATGGAAAGAAAAATGAAAAATGGTAAAATGTAAAGAAAATTATAGATAAATTTCTCAAATGGAGATAAAACAATAGTGTATTTGTTTGGGTTTTTCTCTAATTTTTACAACCTTTCTTGAATACTTCCATGTCATTTCACAATGTCAAGAATTTGTATAATCTTTCAAAAAAAAAAAAAAAAGTAGTCCTTTAGTTCAGCCAAGTGACTTTGCTATAGAGATGTTATTGGTCTTTTGCAGGCAAAACAAACTTTTGTTCTCTTCTCTCCCTAAATGTTTAGATTGCAACATTTAGAACCTTGTGGAAGGTTGCAGAGCCCGATTGCAGTCAAACTAGTCAACATGGCATAAAAACTGCATGGGTACCAGGATCTCTCCATCAGGCTACAAAGTTGATGCTTGCCCATGCATGTGTCAATCTAAATACACGTTTGATGTGTTTGCATTTGGCAATAACCCATTGGATACCCTTCATTGTAAACTCTTAAATTTGATGAATTGTAAAGGTTTTTAAAGCATTGCTCATGGAGCTTTTCTCTCATAGGGCTCTAAGCGTATAGTATATCCCCCCACAGATCTGTGACCTGCTGGTGGCCATAGCCTTCAGAAACCCTTTGTGTTATTAAGCTGCGTCTTATTATTGTGGGGGGAGGAGATCCTTACTGATATGTGTAGGAGCCTGAACCCAATGCAATCGTGGGCAGGACATATAAACTCCATACTGATTGTGTCATGCCTGATCGTTCGTCGTTCGTTTTCCAACGATAATAATTGGAAGTGTGTACGTAGCTTTAGCCCTTTAGGGATCTATGATCACCTTGAAGCTTACACATGACTGCTTTTCCTGGCAGAGAGGAGTAGGCAGGTATACATTGCTTCGGGGGATGACTTTAACCTTTCACATGACTGATTCACTTTGCTCCTGCAGGCAAATGGGAGGCCAAGTATATGTTACTGCAGGAGTCCACCTAATGTGAACCTTGTACTTTATCTTACCTAAACAAAGCCCAGGTTCATGTTATACACTTTCAGTTTTACATGTGCAGTGAAAAGGGGCAATACTGTTTTGCTCATTTCCCAACTGTGTCTTAGGTTACTTGCTGGAAGAATTTCCCAAAATTAGACACCAATCAGCCCTAGCAGACCTGTCACAATGGTGTAATATTCTACCTTTTACAGGCTCCAGGTGAATAATGTAAAAGAATTTCTTATTACAAAAGTGCAGATGTCTAAAGGTGGAAAGACAGCAATCATCCTAGCGATAAGTCCTATAAAAAAAAAAATTGCCTGAAGCTGATGGTTTACTTTACGGTTATCTGAGGAAGCTATCTGCTCATTGATCTCACATTATGAAAATGTTTATATATTTTCAGCATGGTGAAAATGGTTTTCCTAATGCATGAGTAAATTGTAAACTATTTTTGATTACAGCCTTACATTGGATCAAAAGCCGAAAAAGATTGTCAGTCAGCAGTGAAGTACATCTCCACTGTTTCTGCCTATGAAGTGCCTGTTGCAACTAAAATGTGCATGCCTGACAGCATCCTGCTTATCACAATCAAGGCATGTGCTGTTCCTTGAAAAGATATGCTTGTTTATATTTTTCTGCTGTAACTTGCTTTGCTGACTGACATCTCTAATTGTGCCCCTCCCTTATCAACAAAAAACATGGCTGGACATGTTCCTTATCATACATATTTGTGTGTGTGTGTGTTAGCATTGCCCTGTTCTGCAATGTATGTCTGCCAGTAAGGTGCACTGGGATGTTGTGAAATTGATTGGCACTGCAGGGCACCAACTAGCGCAGACATTAATGTAGCAGTGTTCACCCGGCCCCAGTCTGTGTTTCCCATATTTATATTTACTAAATGACTGTATGCCTTCACACAAAAACATCAATTTTTTCTTCTAGAGCCAGTAAGAATGACTGTTACCCTGTAGGCTTTTTATTTGTTAGATGCATTTCTATATTTGCTGTGGGGTGTGCTTCCTATGGTGTTTGTGGTTGAACACAATGGTCATCAAACTATTGATGTGCAGGGTAATATAGTTGCACTGGTGTGCTGTGAAAAAATTTAGGTTTGTGTTGGACATGTAAATACATGATGTGGTAATTTGGTATCAAAACGACCCCAGAAAGAGTTTGTCAGGTTGTAACATGTAAGCGCCCTATAAGTAGTGGCCCAGTCATTTGTTCATGTGGTGCAATTGTTTCCCCTTTGTAAAGCTGAACTTTAATTTCTTTATATTTTGCTGTCCCTGATTCCTCCATTTTACCCATCAAAATGCTAATAAAATTAGGAAACAAAACTTTTGTGTTCACTACATACCTTTTACATAAACCAATAGACTTTATTGCTAGGTTCCTGTGTTTCTTTGCACTACAGGGAGGTTATGGCTGGCAGTGTGGTATACATGGATTCCTGAAAAGGAAAAGCTTGTGGTAACATCCACCTGTAATACTGAGCTTCCATAATTGAGTGTAGGAACTAAAACAAATGAAAGGGGCAGCCCAGGGACCATAAGGCTGGGGAAGGAATGGTTTTGATGATGCCATAAATTCTGCAGGCTATATTTGACTTGCTGCAGCTTGTAATTCACAATGTGAAAGGCTCATAGTGTGCCATGAAAATCAAAGGGTGAAAAAAATGTTTGCAACTGGATCTTAAAAATGTTCCACGTTAAGCTCCTTTCCAACGACAGAAGACTGAAAGATGCATGAATGAGTGCTGTACATATTGCGCCATCCTGCTCTATGAAGAGGGAAGATGGAGAACGAGCGATCAACACCCCCTGCACGCTCTCCCCTTCCCTTGTATTGCAGTCATTTGATGTCCGACATTCATGGATCTGCCAGGACGCATCCATGGACGACAAGCTCTGTACACATGCCAGAGTCTCGTCTGATACCTGCCCTGAAGCAATGATTGGACAAGATACATCTGAAATGTGTACGTAACCTTGGACCATACTTGATGCTACCAATTCCTTTGCAAGGTTTTGTTCAGGTCACTACTTTCATTTGTTTCTTCTTGCCTCAGAAGTCTTCTGTCTTACACTAATGCCGGCACCTCCCACTCTGGTCTTTCTTACCCATAGAAGAACCCTGGCTGTAGTGTCTATGTACTGTGATAGTTTTGGTGACAATGTAAGGAACTAATGCCAAAAACAGTTTTGCTACAATTGAGTGTCTCCTTTTTATGAAAATCATGGGAGGCTGTATGGTAAATGCATCTTACTAAATTGTTTTAGAGTCATGTTTACCTTTTTGGGTTAACTGTTTCTGTACTGAGCTGATAAGATGTCTACAATGTGGTTATTGTTGGTTCTTTTTCTTAGGCAATTGTGCAGGACAAAAAGAGAAAGCAAGATCTTTAGAATGTGATAGTGTTGTGGGAGTAAATTCTTTGTGCAGTGCTGAATATTGCACTGTGAGAGAACTATGGCCTTTTGTTCTGTAAAGGTCGGGTTGTAACAGTCTATTCTTTATCCAGTGAATGAAATGACACAAAACCATTTTAAAGTGTTTTTTTTTATTTTTATTTTGACCACCTGAAAATGTTAGTTGCAAGATCTTAGTACTTGTCTCCACTCTGGAACAAATATGCATCTCTTCATGTCAGTGTAAAGTTGAAACTCTTGATCTGCATACTTGTTCCAGATCATTGGATTAAATACAGATTTTTTTTTTTTAGATTGGTATAAATGCCAAGGAAGTGATTTTTTTTTTAGAAGAATTCACTCAATCAGTCTAAATGGAGTGTGTTTACTGCCTAATAGATATCCTATCTAAACCACTTGCCACCTGGTGCTATTTTATAAACCCCTGTAATGCTTGACAAAGATGCATGCAAACACCTATAAAACCGTGAGGAGTAGAAACTTCATTTGTAAATTCTTGATTCTTCCAAAAATGTCTCCTAAAACTAGGGGCATCTAGGACCTCACTTTCCTACATGACAAAGGTAACTCACAAAAGCAGCTGAACAAATCTTTAAACTTTTTGACAGATAAAAACGGTTCACTGAAAATTGGACTTTGGGATGTTGTAAATGTAATATGTGTTTTGGACTGAGTACTTTTTGGTTTTATAATGTTGTATTCTAACCTGTTGCCTCCTTTTTTTATAGTTGCTAGGAGCTGCTTTCCTGGCGATTGGATTGTGGGCATGGGCAGAGAAGGTAAGTGCCAGTTTGGCTTTATCATAAAGGCTTTAGGCTATGTACACATGTGCAATAATTATCGTTGGATAATGAACCATTAAGGACAGTTCAACAATTATTCACGAATATTTTGATCGTATAGTGCACAATTCTGTACATGCTGAAACTATACAATCGTTCAAAGAAAATCCAGCAATAATGTACACACACTGGATATGATCGTTTGAACGATGCAGGAAGTGACGCGTACTGGAGAAAGTGTACCACAGAACCATCTATGATCACTGAACGACAGTACACACAATAGATGGTGAACGATCGTCACCCAATCGGATCCGCCTGGACGGCGGCTCGTTTCCAAAGACGTTTGTCATCGTTGGTCTGTCGTTCACTTTTTTTGTTAACGATTATCAGACGTTCAACCGTTAGTCGTTCCTTTGCAATGATAAATATTGCGCGTGTGTGTACCCTTAGATCAGAGGTTGGCAAACTCCGGCCTTTAGGCCAGATACGGCTTAGCCGGGAGTTTGTTCCGGCCTAACCCTCTCTGGCCGATCCGGCCTAATGCCGGCAACCTGCGGCTCTTGCTGGCCAGTATTAGGCCAGAACAAACTACCGGAGCCGCATGCGGCTCTTGAGCCTCCTCTTGCTGTGGTTCCCAGAAGGGAAAACCCTCTTCTCTGCAATGCATACGGAGAAGGAATGTTCCCTATTTACCCCGGCGGTGGAAGTGTCAAAGCCGGCTGGGGTAAATAGGGAACATTCCCTCTCTTCCAAATGCATTGTGAAGCAGAGGGATTTCCCTTCAGGGGGTGTTCCTGGTGGGGGGCAGAGCCATTAGGGCAGGACTCGAGAGAGAGTCTGGCCTAGTGTGCTCCTGCCCACCCGTGAAATGGCCTAGTGGCCAAAAAAGTTTGATGACCCCTGCCTTAGATGGACAAAAAGCAAACCTCTTGATAGGATCACAAGGGTTCTAACACTCACCATTATATTATTGCCTTGATATGATCTTTAGTTCTTGCCAGATTCGAGCACTACATCATTTAACTCTAATATATTAAGCATTATCGCTGTTTTTCCGGTGTGTTGGGAAAACAAAGCATTTTCTTTTTTAGACAAAAATAAGTACAATGCATGGCATACTTCTTCAAAATGCCAGCTGTGGTGCACAGTGAACATTTTAAATGAGAGCTTGAGAAATTTTGGGAGCTACCTATCTTGTCCATTTTATAGATAGTTGGGGTTCTGTAGTCCTCGGAACATGATCAATATTTTTTTTTATAACTTATTAAGGTAATAATTAAAAAAGGATTTAAATGTTATAGGGACTGTAGGAACTATATTGAGATGATCTATTGTGTGGGAAAAGTATAAGGAGTAGAAACAATCCAGCTCTCTTATGAGAGATCTACAATCCACCTTATTCTACTGACAATATGATTGTCCTAATGAACATTTGCACTCCGGAAGCCATGAAGTTGGGATTCTGTTAAGCAGCAAGAACAATAGGTTCCCATAATTCGCCAGCTAGTAGCGCACAGAAGACTAAACAGTTCACAGAATCCTTATTTTGTCAGTGTGCATTTTAATCCCCAGTTCCCCTTTACCCCCTGTTGTTTGACTGGTCATGACTAAAGAATAAAGCTATAAAGTTCAGAGAGACCCTATCTCAAAGCATTATTCAGAAAAGGAAGTAGCTGGAGGTAATCCAAAAACATGCATTTTATAGATCCTGTTCCAAAACTAACAGTATGGACGCAGACGTGATGTGCTGAAATGAACAAGCCTCCCCGTTTTCAAAGATAACAATGACAAATCTTTCCATGGCCTTTAACATTTGACATTTAAATTAGCTACCCTTTCACTTGATTAGGAAAACCTCCAAACCTCTTCTAGAAAACTAAATTAACAAATCTCTGTGAGTTAAATACTTAAAGAGGAACTATACCCAAAAAACCTTCAATCCTGCAGGGCAGACCGATCACTCTGGAGGTGTCCAGCATCTGGTCCCGCGACAACTGTCAGAGCTAGCCCTCCGGGCAACGCCATCTTTGTCTTCTCTCCTGGGTTCTTCATCCTACGTCACCCGACCCAGGCACGAGATAGGTTGACGTATGATGAAAAAAAAATTGCCAAATTTTATTTCTTTTAGCAAAAAGGCTTCTTCCGCGCATGCCCGAGATGCTCGGGCATGCGTAGAAGGAGTGCCCAAGAGCCTCCCGAGATGCCTGACTTAGGTATCCCGGGTGGCTTTGCACTCCCATTTATTCTTGACCGCCTAGGTGGCCGAGAATTAGGGGGCGGTGCTGCACCCTTTAAAAAACAAAAAAAAACTGAATTGTTACCCCCACATAAAAGGGTTCTCCACCGTTTTATGTAAAGTGAAAATTCTGAGTAAAGGTACGCTTTAAGTCTGTATTGTACTTGTGAAATAAATACCACAGAGAGCATTGTGTATCTGTTCCATGGCTGTAATAAAAAAAACATACCTGTTCATTTTTTTGGAAATATAAAACAATCTTCTCTCCTTGTCCACTGCAGACTTATCCCAAGCTCTCTTGTCCCTGCACAGTTCATTATGCCTCATTATGGAGGATTGTTATTCAGTAGTCCTAACATGGTTTCTGTCCTGTTGTGACTATGCTTCTCATGTCTCAATGACGCAGTACAGTAAATAGAACGCTGTCATTGTACGTTAGGAAGTGTAATACTGGCAGGATCACCAGGTGAAAATGAAGGTGTAAAAAGCATGCCATGTGTGTGATATATATTTCATTTCTCTGATGTGGTATTTGCACAGATTCTCAAAGGCACGTTTCAGAACAAGTGCTACAGTCCTCTCCTCCTTAGATCTGTATTTAATCTGTCTGTTAGACTTTTACATAATGAGCATGTTCCTGCTTTTATTGCTTAGTTTTCAAAAGTTTTTTTTGTGAAGCAGTAATATATGATTGTTTTTTTTTTTCTCCTACAGGGGGTCCTTTCCAATATTTCCTCCATCACAGACCTGGGTGGATTTGACCCTGTGTGGCTTTTCATGGTCACTGGGGCCGTTATGTTCATCTTGGGATTCGCAGGTTGCATTGGAGCGTTACGGGAGAACACCTCACTTTTAAAGTTTGTAAGTTATCCCAGATATCTTTGGGTCATATAATCGGTGGCCTTCATTAATGAAAATAACAAGATAAATTGTGTTATACTCACCAAAACGCCATTGTTTTTTTATTTTTTTTGTGCCACAAATGAATCGGGGAAGTGTCTTCCTTTGCATCGATGATGGAATGGGGTGCTAACACTGCCATTGTACTTGCGTGGCAACTGTACATGTGTATGTGTATCTCTGGAATCCTAAAGGACACTTTGTCCTCTTTTAATGTGCAAAATCTGCACATAAACAGCCAATCTGAAAGTAGTATTCTACTTAGTTTAATATAACTGTTTCCAACTAGCCACACTAGAGAAATGAAACCAGTGCATTCTCCAGTCTTGTTCATGCTGATCCTCTCAACCAGCACAAAAAGAATTGAAGTATATCAGTCTTTTCTTTTTAAATCTCTACTCTGGACTGCGGAAAATGTTTAATTTTCACACAAAGATAGTTGCTTGGTAAGTTACCATATTCTTCCCTTGCTTTTCTGTCCAATGTTCATGAGATGTTGACAGATCCTTGCTGTCCTTCCTTCAATGCAGGACTGCTGGTCTTGCATTGTGTCTCCTAACAACCTCTTAGTTAAATATATGTTCAGTAAGAAATACTTGAATTATAAATCTGTTCTATATGGTTTCAAACACACAAAACACTCAAATCCTCTGATAAGAGCTGCCCTGCTTATATTAAATGGCTGATTGCTCTAGTAACTGTTTCAATGTGGACTACCATCAACAAGTCTGCTTCTAGCCCTGCGTTATTATATTAAAGAATATTTAATGTTAGTTTTTTGTTTTTTTTGACCAAGTGCATGAATTATGTTACCCATGTTTGGCAATGGAGTTACTTGCAGTAGGGTGATGCTGTACAACTTGGTAGCATGCTTTGATTGGCAACAACCTAGAACACTTTAAATTCCTAGATTTAGCCCATTGTGTAATTATAATTGTACACAGCAGGGCAAAGTTCCTCTAACTTATAAAGAAAGCATGTTATGTTTGCCAAGTTGACAATGCCACTGTATGTAAAATGTCCATAAATACCATTTTATATTTTCTATGTCTTTATATTCATACTAAAATGGTATTTGATCTATTCCTTGTGTCTTCTACTAGTTATTTAAGTAGAATTTGATATGACAGTGGCCCCTTGTATTGACCTAATGTTCCATACATTACATTTAGTAACTCTGTATTAAGTGATGCAGAAAGGGGTGAAGGTTCTCCTGGAGGTGCCTCTTCCAGCCCCGCTGAAACCTTTTCCCCAGGAACATAACATTTACACACCTTGTCATCCATATAATCTTAAAAGATGTGATCTTTCAGACCAAGCCACCTTCTTTACTTGTTTACCTGTAAGCAGTACTGCACTTTGGGAGGACATTGCCCTCTTGCTGGTTCAATAGTTGTCCAACCATTGACCCCTTTTTTGATAGATGCAAACCACTGCACAGAGCATTTAATCATGCATGGTTCTGACTACATGTAAGTGTGGGGGAGGGGGATCAGTGTTATCATTTCCTTTCTTTACATAGGCCTAATTGTGTGCAACCTACAAACGTTTACAAAAGTTGTGTATCAGCATATGTTAAAGTATAATTTCTTCTTTGAAATTGGCTTACCTTTTAGCTCCTGCAGGGTAACGATACAAGAATAAAAATTCCATATGTATACGACACGTAAAACCCAGGAATAGCCAAAGAAATTAATGTAGTCATAAGATGCAAGCACTTATTTCCTCTGTTATTTGTGTCCTGCACAGGAGCATACAAAACCTAGGAGTGAAAACAGGAGGGAATGACAACACAGAGTAAATTACAACCATGTATGCATTGTACTTCCGGTGCATATGTTTTTGGTATTTACACAAGGGGCCCAGAAGGGAATCCTATCGTGCATATTGTGACTTTGAGCTAGAGGAGCAACAATTATGCTCTATGCATAATGTAAATTTTTGTTTTTACACAAAGAAACTTATGAAAAAAATGTAAAAATGTCTCCCACAATACAGGAACATTTCCGTGTTGTATTTCTTTAGAAACTACCAGTAGAGGGAAATACTTGTTGAAACCTAATGTCTTAACTTTTATGGCTGACAACCCCCCAGCTCTGTACCATAGAAATCCTGAGCAGTGTTGTCAGCTCTGACCATGCCTTCGCTATTGTACTACAGAACACCTCATCCCTAGCTCTGTAAGATGTTCTGTAGTGCAGCAGGGAAGAACTGGGCAAAGCTGACAACAGTGACTTTAATTTCTGTGCGGCAAAGACTGTATCGACTCGGAAAGGTTAGGAGCCCAGCAGATTTTAAATCGCCAGAAGAAAATTATGAAAATGAAGTCACTTCTATTGTTTTTATTTTTTTAACTCAATTAAAACCAACAACAATTAGACATACATGCTTTGTATTTTTTTCCTAATGACAAGGTAGTGAAATATAGTTGTTTTAGTTCAGACTAAATGTGGCTATAAAGCCCTTGTGTAATCATAGATTTCTCTTTTTCCTTTTGCAGTTTTCCGTCTTCCTGGGGCTGATCTTTTTCCTTGAGCTGACTGCAGGGATTCTGGCCTTCGTGTTTAAGGACTGGATCAAAGATCAACTCAACTTCTTTATTAACAACAATGTGAAGGCATATCGCGATGATATAGACCTCCAAAACCTCATTGATTTTGCTCAGGAATATGTAAGTGGAAATCTTTTAGTATTTGTTCTTTGTCAGTGACCAAGCTTTTGCAAGGGGCATCCATTTTACATTTTATTCTATAATTGCAGCAATTACACTGGTCAATAAACATTTTCTTGCCAAACAGATTAGTCATTTTAGGTTATGTTTGATGCACAGATTCCAAATATGGTATTGGTTTTGCAGGATTGGCTCTAGTTTTTGAAATAATGACCTCAATAATAACCTCATAGAAAACTAATGAAACAGGAAAATTAAACAAAAATAAACTAGATATGCCTGCGTATCCAAAATTTAAATTTTGAAATACCTAATGTCAATATATTTTATATAATCAGTATATTTACAGAACTAATCATAAAGAAGTCATTGAAAAACTCTGTATGATTTGCTTTTATGCTGATGATCAAGACAATCACGTTGAAGGCTCCAGCAGTAGTCTGCCATCATGTGTCTATCCCATCTGCCCTGATACCTTTCTTCGTCTATTCCGATTCCTGTATCACAACAACTAGAGACAATTCAATGAAACTGATGTCTTTTCTGGATTTTTGTTGAGCTGTGTTTTTAGTTCAACACCTTGGTTTTGCTGCCCTCTAGTGGAAGCAGAGAGAACCTTTACATTGCCAGGCAGACTGGTATGAGTATTTCAGGAACTGCTGATCTGGTATTTTTATGCACAACTATCTATACAGCTTACAGAGACAGGCCTGAAAAAGAGATAAATATCCAGTTTAAGTGAAAATGCATTGCTAATGCCAGAGGTCGAAGGAGAATGGCTAGACTAGTTTGAGCCGATGAAAGGCAACAAGTTATTTAAATAACTACTCAACACGCCACACCTTGAAGCGGATGGGTAACAGCAGGAGATCACACTGGGTGCCTCTCCTGTCCACTAATATCAGGTGTCTGAGGCTACGTTTTGCATGGGTTCACCAAAATTGGATAAGTGATTAGATTAGAAAAAACTTTGCCCTGGTCCCATGCAGCATATATGCACTTTATATATTTGTAATCCTAATAAACTTGTATTTTTCTCCTTTCTCTCAGTGGTCTTGTTGTGGTGCTCATGGACCCAATGACTGGAACCTCAATATCTACTTCAATTGTACAGACTCTAATCCAAGCAGAGAGCGTTGTGGAGTCCCATTTTCCTGCTGTGTGAAGGACCCTGCAGTAAGAAGCCTTCTTTCTTTGTCGGGGAGATTTATATTTTGTCCCACTGTCTTAGGGCTACTACAGCTAGCACACTGCAGGTTACTTTTAAAGATCGATGCCGTGTTCTTCGTGTTTTATTGTACTTTTAGAAAACCTGCAGACATTTTTATTATTTTTTTTTTAAGATTATATATCATTATGTTTACAATTCTAAGTATACAAATATTAAAACTAAAAAGTCCAAACTGTGATGCTTTTTTGCGCAAGTATTAATACATAGGCTTATATTTGGGGACTCTCCACCTTGTTTTCCTAAAATCACAGATGTACCAATGAGTACAAAGTTGTATTCAAAAAGTTTTCTAAGACTGTCTTAAGACTTAACACTACAAAGGAAGTTGTGCCATGCACCATAACGCTGTCAGAAATCAACAATTGTTTCAACTGCTTCTGTTAACTGCTCTGTGAACTGCTAAGCTAAATTATTTGGTGTAGTGTAAGACACAAACTTTATACATTTGTTTTTAATTGGTAATAATACATCCAAATCAAATTGCTATGGCTTTTTAAATGTAACAATGAGAGTGGGGTAGGCGAGAAAACAGTACATTTTCATATTACTCCATTTTTAGATGGACCTGGAAGTTGTTTTCGCTGTTGCAAATCAGTACAGATCTAGGTTCTAACACCCTGGCATTAGGTTTGTAATCTTTGTAGAAACTTTTTTTGCATTCACTAACTTTATCAAACACACTTACTGCTGACCCAGGACCTTGGACATTGGTTAAGCAGCTGGAGGAAATGAGTGCAGCTTTATAAATGTGTATAGGACGTCACAAAATGTGAAGCTGAGACCAGGGCTGACCATATTCAATAGCCACACAGGCTTTAAATGATGCAGTCTTCTTTGAGCAAATGTATCTTTCTAGGAAGTAGATGTAAACTCTAAAAAAAAAAAAAAACCTGTGGGAGATGCAGTACTGTGATCTCTGTGAAAGAGAGAAATAAAATACCCAAAAGTGCTCCCCCTTTTTTCTTTCTTTTTTTTTTTTTTTTTTTGCAAACATGCAGCTAATATGAAAAATATATCTGATGCTGTAGCTGCCATAATGTTCTTATAAAATAGAAAAAATAAATACCTTCCAAATTAGAAAAGTTCAATCTTATTACTAGAAACAAAAAACACTAGGTAGCCTGTAGTAGTATAGTAACAGTTTGTAGCAGATATCTAAACTGTGGTTGGAGAAATATGCAGGGCTTTGTTAAAAACATAAATTGTAATCGGCAAGCTGTGTTTCTAAGATGAGTTCTCTCTCTGTCCATAGGAAGACGTTCCCAACACTCAGTGTGGATATGATGTGAGGCTGAAGCTGGTAAGACTGGTTACTTGCATCTTTCACAAACATGAAAAATTGAATGTGTGTATGAACACCATATACCACTAAGTCAGTTAAACTTCTGGCATATTGATTTGTCCTGTAGGAAGCTTAAGTAATTGTGAATCAATTTTATCTGCCTCAATGCAAATGAAATTAACAACTGGTAAGCCGATTTCCAAAGAAGGAATGATTTTAATAGATGTTTCTTTTCTCCTTATTTTTCCTGACTGACTTTTTTTTAATTTTATTTCTTTATTACGAGTCTTGCTTTTTGCATAATTCTGCCAGTCTAGTTTTACAACAATAAAATCACATTTACCTGCAATTTCGCAGATTGGCCTATCTTTCGGAAGGTTTCTTCCATCGGGTCGAGGGAGCGCTGGGCATCGACGTCATCTTCCGCGCTCTTCTTCCTACGTCACCCAATCTCGAACTGCGCAGCTGCAAGATTGGGTGACTTAGAATAGGAAAAAAATTGCTGTTCTCACTGCGCATCTGTGGGATTTGCATTTTTTTTCTATTGATGAAAGAGCATGCGCAGAAGGAGCAGCCGAGAGTCCCCCAGATGTGTGACACGGGTATCCCAGGAGGCTCTGCGCTCCCATTAGGGGGCAGTGCTGCACCCTTTATAAAAAAAAAATAATAATTTTTAATAATAAAACAAAAACATTTTTTTTACTTTAAAAAGGGTTGTCTAGACTTCTCCCCATGTCAGGGATCTGGAATCAGTGCTTTCTAGAGGAAAGTAGGCCCAGGTTTGCTTTAACCTCCCTAGTGGTAAGCCCAAGTGTGACTCAGGGTAAAAAAAAGCCTGCAGAAAGCGGTAACCTCGAATCACAGTTAAAAAAGTAAAAAATAAAGACTTACCTGGTCCGATTGGCATCCTGCCCATCCAATAACATCCTCTTCCTCCAATCTATTCCCCAGGAGTTCCGGTGACGTCGGTGCATACAGGCGGCGCTAGGGGAAATTCTAATTATTTTGTATTGCATTCAATACAGAATAACTGTATTGAATGCAATACACTGAATTTATATGTCTAAAAGCAGTACAATTGTCTTTCATGTAAATTTAGTTTACAGTAGAATATAATAGTATGAGTATAATAAAGTTTGAAACACAAAATCATTTCAGTTTATTATTAAATGTATTTTTTTTTTAATTTATTATTTTGACATGATTTTGTGTTTAAACTTTATTATACTCATACTTTTATATTCTACTGTAAAATAAATTTTCAAACAAACAATGTATCGCTTTTAGACATATAAATCCAGACAGAAATGAACCGCCAGGGAAGTTTATCGTGTCACACCTTGGTTTGCTCACCTAAAACTGATCTGGTTTACCCAGGTGCCCAATCTACTTGACATTTTCTTGTATTGCTTGTGTGCATTGTTGTGATCTCTGTGCCCTATGTTTTGGGTCTGTGCTCCTGCTTAGGCTGTTATGAGGGAGTATTCACTCTTCATGGGGTTTTACTATAACATGGCAGTGAGATAGTACTGCTGAATTGGAATACCTAAAACCTATAGGAAGTCAGGTATTTATATTTTACAAGTCATATTAGTTGTACTGCTTGCTTTTGTAAGTTAATAGTATGTATTTTGTCTGGTTTATAACTGTATTTTTTTTCTTGTGAACAGGAGCTAGAGCAGCAGAGTTATATTTACACCAAGGGATGTGTGGGCCAGTTTGAGAAATGGCTTCAAGACAATTTAATTATAGTAGCTGCAGTGTTTGTGGCAGTTGCATTACTACAGGTTTGTATTTTGTTAAGCTTTCAATATGTCGGTCGTGTTTGCAGTTTCGTATGTGGTGTTTGTAGAAAGTAATTAATGTAATGTAGACAATATTCAGTTTACTTAAAAACTTCCTAATATGTGTACTTAAACAGAATTACTGGCAGGGTTGTGTTTACTTCTCTGCTGCCCTCTACTGGATAACTTTGGATTGTTTTATAGGACTGTGCAACAATATTGTATTCTGATAAATTTAACCAAATTATATATGTATTGATGGTTATTAGTATATAGTTCCTTTTATAATGACATTGTATAATAAATAAAAAAAATGCCTATGCCACACTGTTCTCCTCTCCATTGTGTATATACAACCTATAAAAGGGCAAAAAAAACCAAAACAAAAACAAAACAGGAATAGCTGAAATTTAAAATGACCCTGGTCCCTAAGGGTGGTACATGCGTGAGAGTTCTAATGCTGGTCTATGTCTACCAGGATTTATCCATTCCTGAGTGCCTACTGTCAAATATATTAGGTACCAACTTGTCACTGCTAGGTTCTTTCAGGCTGCAAACAGTTGGCAAACTCCTTATCTTAGCTAGCTTAAAGGTTGCTTTTGCAGATGGTGCTGCTAAGAGTTTGATTTAGCCAAGTGGTACCAATCCTTAACAGACTTAGTTTGTGAGTGGATTCTTCTCTTTGTATTGGATTCAATACTAACTAACTGTATTGAATACAATACAGAGTAATACTAATCTCGGCCAGGACACTATCTGAATGGAGTTTGCAGCTTCTCCCCATGTTTGTGTGGGTTTCCTCCCACATCCCCAAAACATGCAGTTAGGTTAACTGGCTTCTCCCAAAATTGACCTTGACTGTATTGAAGACATATGACTTTGTAGGGACATTAGATTGTGAGCCCCTTTGAGGCACAGCTAGTGACATGACTTAGGACCTTGTACACCGCTGTGTAATATGATGGTGCTATATAAATACTGTGTAATTTAAAAAAAAAAATAATCATAACAGATTTTTTATTTTTTTTATTTTTTATTTATTTGATTACATTTTTTAAATATTGGACATATTTCAGTAAGTTATGCCTAAGAACTATAGGCCTTCAATGTAAAATAAACTTCTATGCAAAATAATGTACCGCTTTTGGCATAAAAATACTGACATAATTAGACCGACACATTTTATGTTAACATTTCTTTTTTTTTGTCTATTTGTTTTCCAGATTTTTGGAATCTGCTTGGCTCAGAATCTAGTTAGTGACATAAAAGCTGTGAAGGCAAACTGGTGACACATTGCCTTGAATGCCCCTGAGCCCATTCAACACTGTAGTCTGCCTTACAGGACTGCACCATCGTAACACCAGAGACTGCTTGGCAAAAACTTATACTGGAATACCTCCCTGCACTACTTAGTATTTCTTGGAATGTTCTGAACAGTGGATGAGAGGTGACTTAATTGCAGTGTGTTCCGTCCTGCTGATTGAGGAACAATGACGTCTATCTGCGCAACAATACTCATGTCAGTCCAAGCTTCCTTCCCTCCCTGGAGAGGCCGGCATTGGAAGCGAAGGTGTAATATAAGTGCATGTATGATACAGAAAGGCAGTGTGACAGTGATTTATATTTATAAATATATTATATATAATATCTATATAACAAACCAGAATGACTACACACCATTTTGGACAACCGGATGTGTTTTCTATGCCATGAATCTGGAAGGAACTGCTTGCATGAACTGCTTCCAGAATGGTGTGCAGTGCTCACCTCTGAACCTTGTAATGTCAAACACTGGAACCGACGCAGCTTTATAGTTTGGTAATAATCTTTCAGAAAAGCTGCCAATGTGACTTTTTTTTTTATTGAAATGGGGAGGTAGGGGAATCTCATTTTGTGTATTCATTTCTTTGTACTGGGACATTTTATGTAGGCCTTTGCAAGAGGTCACATTAGGGTAACTTTATCTGACTGTAAACAAAGTGCTCAAGGTATAGATTGGATATCCCAATAGCAGCATACTGGAGGGGAATGCAATAGTATAGTACCTCAATGCCAAATATGTGGTTTTACACCTTAAATGTCTCTGTCCCTGATGCTGTGGTAGATGTTGCTCTTTAGTGCATTTATAGATTTTTTTTTTTTTTCATGTGCTGACCTACAAGCCTTGATTTCCCTCAACATACTTGCTGTGGTATGCCATCTCTAAGAACATTTATCCTTGTCTTTTTTTAATTGTGTGAAATTCTTCATATTTAACTTTTTTTTTTTTTTTGTCCACCGCCTTTTTTTTATTTTTTTTTCTATTCAAAGCCTCAATGTCCCTGTACATTAAAATGTTTTTTTTTAATGTTTGCTTCTGTGTTAAGCATCTTCTTTATCCCACATGATGCTTTCCAGCTACTGATGTAATGCTTGTGTCTAAATGAAAATCAGCCTGATGCAGTGAGAGTATATACACCACAGCAAATGGGTTCTGTTTTTTGATGGCTTGGTCTTCTCTTTAGTGTGGTTCCCTGCTAAGGTATATTGACAAAAATAATTGTTCCATACCTTGAGACTACATTCCATGTACAGTCACTAAAAGTTCAATGACCAGACAGTAATCTGTTTATCCTGCATTTTATTTGTTCCAAGGCACAATTCTTTTCTAGCAGTCAAAATATTGTGCAGATTTTTTTATCCCAGGTTTCAGATTTATGTCGAGGGTTATCCGCTATAATGTGTATTCTAAACTGATCTGTTCCATATTGGTGGGGACACAAAAGCCTTCACATTTTAGCAATGTAGTACAATTTCTTTGTGCTACACTCCCAAATTATAAATACATAAATTTGGATGTAGACCAGATTACATTATAAAGCAGTTTTTAATTCCAAGCTTAATCACCGCTGTAGATTGTAATAGGATTTTTTTACAACCATAGAGGCAGTAGCCTTTGGGTGGAGTGTAGACGTTTATTCCTCTAGGAGCAATCTCATAGGGGCCCCAAGATTTCTGAGTCCTGCCAGATGTATAGAGGCTGCATTTCCTGTCAATACTGCCATTTTGTAGCCATGTTCTTCACTTTGTGTGTCTGACATAATTGTGTTTACACTAGACTCGGCTTTATGCACAATTTTTAAAATTAGAGGTCTATTTTTTTTATCATCTCCTTACTTGCAGTTTATTGATAATGTTTAGCAAAATAAAGCTAAACAAGATTAACAAAATGCTGCCGTACAACTTCTAAGACTTGCCATAGGGAAGACAGTTCAGTCATTTACTACAGAGCTTTTGTCTTATAATGTTCACATTTTTATCTCCTAATGTGGCAAAAAAGGATTTTTTTTTTACTGTTTTATGTTAATCACTGTTCTAATTTGCAGGACACCTAAAAGCAAATCCTGGCCAGTAAACACAACCTTCTTTTGCATAGAAGCAGATGTCTTCTAAAATGCTGCTTTTTGTTATTTTTACCTTTTTAGTCCCTAAAAATTGTGAATGTTTTCAGATGTGCACATGTTCAACAGTTGCCAGCCTTCACTGATAAGGCGAATAATCGTCTTCGTCAGCCGTCCGCACTTCATTCCACTGCACATAGTTCAGTGGATAATCAGGAAATCGCAGTGCAATGTTACTGTACAAATTGTTTATGACAAATAAAGTCCTAAGACTTTCCTACTGAGTCTTGTGTTTTACTGGAGCAAATAAAATTAGAGAGGTGGTAGAATTTTTGATTAATTGCAATTGTATTTCACATTTAACATGCAATTTAATAATAGGTTTCAACCACACGGGGGTGCTGTGTAACAGCATATATCTCTACACCAGCATCACCAACATGGAATTCTCTCATAATGTGGTGTATGGCATTAGAAACATACATGGTTATTAGAGTTGTGTAAATAAATTTTTGCATGCTACCCCAAGTTCCTCTATTATCACTACATATATATTTTTTTCCACTGCAATTATGTCTCTGCACAGTTGAGTCATAAAAAATAAGTTGCCATGTGTATTATGGATTGGCCTGTAACTTTAGATTTGTTATTGGGTACTATAAGTGGCAGCTTGGATATATTTAGACTTATGAAAAATGAAACAAAGGTAAAGTGCAGTTATTCAACAACCAATAGTACTGACATTTATGGAAACCTCATAAAAGAATAATCCCTATGACGTTATGAAATACGGTAGGTAAAATGATTTTATAATGCTATACACAGATTAGAACTGATGGTCATAGAAAAACATAATAACTTCAATGTTATGGAGCAATCGACCTTCTCAGTCTGAATACATAAGGCTCCATTCACTAAGCCATAATTCATGTGTTATTTGGCATAATTATTGCTATTTTCACAGTGTGGTTATTTTCAGCTCCCAGCTCTGATTGCTGAAAAAACTTGAGGGTACAACTACCAATCGTTAGAGTTTTGAGCTTGGATTATTAATATCCATTGTTCATACTAGGCCAATATCCAGACCGTCTGTAGTGCCTTCAGTGTAGCGGACATTTTACTTAATGTGTGGTGCTACTGTGTTTCCCTGAATATAAGGCATTCCCATTAAATAAGCCACCCCCGATTTTTTTTTTTTTTTTATAAAATAATTAAAATAAGGCACTCACCCGTGAATAAGACATCCTCGGATACCCGATCCTGTGTGTGTCTCCTCGATGCCAATGCCTTATAATGGGGGAAACAGGGTATTGTGCCATAGTACAGGTTTGCTTTAATCAAGTGGTTAAGTATGCAGTATTCCATATTAGCAAACTGCTCTAGTTGTTAGTGGTTAAGTGGTTAAGGTTGGTTTCAGCATTTGTTTTTCATATTGGTATTGGTGAGATTCACTGGTTATGACCCCGTAAATCACTGCTTAAACATGGTGTCTCTAAATTGACTTGGCATTGCTCACTTACTGTGCTGAATCTCTACAGGAGCAATGTTACAATAGAAAAGGAAATGTTAACACACACGTAAACACGTTGCTGGTCTGCTGCCTGGCATTAATTTTTTTACTTGCTTGATCAGCATACCAGTTCCAGGGATACAGTTGCACCTCTATATACAAATTCTGACTTCCAGATTTGCAATTATTCTGACCCCTTGGTTTCAGTACTTTAATTTAGTATTTCCAAGTACCTGACCTATTCACACCAATGCTTGTTATACTTGTGTGTTATGGTATGTGTCTGCATGATTTTTACAGGGAAATGCACCACAGATGCAATAACCAGGACTTTCCCAATGTATCGCTCCCACAAGGTACAGTTGTGATTTGATCATAGTTATGCACATAAGAAAGAACTCTTGTCTGTCCACATTTCCTCCATAGCAGTCCAAATAGGATATGAACACTCACAGCAATGCTTTTAAAACACCTGCCATGTTGTATTTATCGGCTACAGTACTTGTGCCTGATCCAGAACTATGCTTAATTGGAACTCAGACTTTTTTTTTTGCTGGTTGTTTGTTTTTCCTGAATTTCAACAAGTATTCCTTTCTGAGGATTTGAATGAAATCCAGGGCCTTATTTTTTTTGAAAGGTTTTTATTTTATTTTTTTTATATTTTGTTTGACAGTCTTGGCTGAGTGAGTATTCCAGTACACAAAGCCTGGTTTTTCCACTATTAATATAGTAAAAGAGATCTGAAGATAAATCGCCAGCAACCAATTTTAGGGGACTGATTTTTGAGTTTCTCATCAGAGATGAATGATTGATTCAACAAGAAAACCAAACACTATTACAAGAAAAAACATTCTTAAAAACTAGCCTGGGTAAACATTATTAGCGTTGTACCTTGGCTGATATTACCTGTAGTAGGTGACTATTAAAAATGCTGTGTTTAATGGCTCTAAGACATGTAGTATCACCTGTGATGACCCCCATTGTGCTATACATATAGAATATGCAAAATATGAATGCTAGGCATGTGTAGTAACTGGTAAAATGTTTAGGCATAAAGCTGTACTCCAATCAGTATTAAAAGTACCTCAAGTCACTCGGGTTACCTCTAGTCCATACTCGGCAGCCATGCAGACAACCTCTAATCTCTCCCATTTACTGACATCATAACACTGGGCAACCCTAAAAAATGCTCTCTTCCTCCCCTCTTCCTATGTTGTCTCCAAAACTGTTATTAGTTTTCCCCTGCCACTCCCCTGCCAATAAATCATGAAAATCTTTAAGTCTTTTGTCTCTGCAGTTAGCACATAGGTACAACCCTGTGAAACCATAACTAACTTTGTGACTCCACAGAGGGTAAATGTAAAGTCTGTGTGACATAAACACCATGACAAAAGAATAGTAAACTTCAGTAAGGACAGTGGATTTCTAAGTTCACCGGCACTGTATCAGTGCATAGGTATCCCTACACTGACTGCATGTGCATGCAGAACACCCTAGGAAACACCCCCACGGAATGCTGAGCCAAAATATCAGTAAATGGACAGCACAGGAAAGGATTATATAAAAGTGTGCAAAAATAAAAGTTCAGCTTCTAAAAAGTTGTTTTTCTTTGTGCCACTGTACAGACATTGTTTTTGATTAGAAAATGTTTTAACTTCCTGTAAATTCGGGCATCGCTTTGAGCTCAGAAAGTTTGATTTCCCACAAATGTTTTGTGATAAGTAGACTTAACATTTTTTTATCCTAATCTGAATTCAATTTTCATTTTATTACTTACAATTATGTTAATTGTATATCCTGCTGAGAGCACTGTGACTGACTTCAGCAACAAATGCATATTTCAAACTTTTCCTGGTTGGTGGGCATTTGCCTTGGAGTTCATACATTTCCAGAAAGACAAATTACCGCTCAGAGTTGGGCATCCTGTTTTATTTACCAGTTTTTCAAATGATTTTTTTACACCTTCTAGTGTTCCTAAAATGACTTGTTTGCTCGTTCTTTGCTGTAGTAATACATGTTTTCTGGTGTGTGGAATGTTTAATTAGCCCTGGTCCATCAGTTTATTTATCATGGGCTGTTGGGACTGACATTGTCACACAGGATATGGGTTGTTAGTACCAACATTTATTTATTTATTGTATTTAAAATGATAGTGTCTTACAATATTTGAGTACATTTCCCCCATTCATCTCATGAGGTATATGTTTATTCCAACAGTGAACTTTTTATATTTGTTCCCCTATGGCTTGGTAAATATACTGCTTCAAGTGTTTGATAAATACAGTGAGCTCATAGTTTTTTCAGCCCTGCTTTCAATTCTTAATGTACTGCAGAACACTCCCTTTCATACTACAGAGATAAGCAAAGGAGCAGGTGTTCTATAGACTTAACACACTTCCACTGCTATAGTGACCATGCTCCTTTTGCCCAGAAACCATGCTAGGAGCCAGATCACCATGTACAAATAATAAAGGGAAAAAAGCATAATAAAAGCAGGCACTGGGTTTAATTGATCATTGAGTTACTGTATATGCAATTTAAAAGGTATTACTACGGCAACAATACACACAAACAATTGTATAAAACTTGCAACTACTGCATCTAATGAGCTTTTATTTATTACTTTGGCTTTCCATTGCATCACATCGCAGTACTTGGAGAACCAACCCTGTAGATCCTAATATTTAAGGTTTTAAAAATCTCTTGTCTTGCTTTTGAAAATTAAAATACTAAGACACAAAGTTATAGATGTGTACCTCAGGCATGTGTGTGTATATAATATACACACACGCACACACAACCAAGTACATGTATAGAAAGTGAAAAGTATGTGAACTGTGTATTTTGGTAATATGAATGTGTATAGAAAAATCTGTTGATTGTTTTATATGTAGCTAATCGATAGAATTCACATTTGTGAAAATTTGAAAAGGGCTTTAAAGCATTTTTCCACAGTGGTGAAGCAATGCTTCTCCCTAGAAGAATTCAGAAATGAATGTATTTTTCCAGTTTTACAAAAGAAAATAATACAGCTACACTGTGACACAATAATAGAGGTGCCCTACTTCTGCAACTTGTCTTCTGCTTCTATCACAGCTGGTGAGTCATTTGGCATATTGATCACTACAGACATTATTGATTTCCTTGGGTTAACTGTAGATGTTCTTGATAACCAGATTATCTTTCAGGGTTGTAAAGGAAAATTTCTTCCAAGCTGGCATTTTCTACCTTGAAATACTGCATACTAGAAATCCCTAAGGTAAGCTTTCACTGGGTGGCAGATTAAACCAAAGTTTCTAAACCAGGGTTCCAATAGGGAAAAGGGGACACACATACTATTTAGTATTAATGTTATGCTGTTGGAAACTTTAAAAAGTGCTTCAGAAGTGGTAATGACCATTTTAACATTTGGTGTTCCAAAAGACCCTTGGCATAAAAGCTGCAAGGTGCTGGAATGCACTGAAATGAAAACTTATCTGGTAAATCATAGTTCTTGTTGTCCAGTGCTCAGACAGCCATTGTTCTACAGTTAAACTTAAGTTCTCTCCTAACATCGGGGAGGCAGCAACAATGTGTTTGTTTAGGTGACTACCAATTCTGGGTGGCGGATGATGGTAATTAGCACTGCCACTGACATCCAATTAAAGGTGGTCTAGGAAAGTAGACACCTAAAGAAGGACACTGACACCAGTGATTGAGATCATTGCATCCACTGACCCCAAAGCTTGCGGTTACTACTTACTGAAACCCAAAGTTTTTTTTGCAGCCAAAGACTTCAGTGATGCCAATGCTGTGAGTTATTGCTAAGTATGCTGAAACAAATGTTCACCATCGGAATCATATCTTGCTGATCCTTTTGAGCTGTGCTTCTTAATTATTATTATATGTTGCCAACTACATTTGAAGAAGAACTACCATTAACAGATGATGTAAGCTGCCATTGCTAAATTTCTTCAAAAGAATGCCCATTGCCTGGAAATAAAGCTGACCTTTTTGTTTGTAGTCACACCCGTAAAACAAGAATGCATCTAACTTTCAGGTTAAGTAATGTAATTAATTATCTGAACTCCTGAGCTGTTCTCATTGTGGGTCAATTATTCAGAATGTGGCAGGTACAGGTATTAAGAAGCAGAGAATAACAGCAACCAGGCACAATGGTTTTTAGTACTTTAGCTTGCAGAAGCTAGTGTATTCAATGCTTTTTCACTATAATAACATCAATCCAGTTCAGAAAAGACTCTGTTCAAAGACATAATTAGTTCAGGAGATAAATTTAGGGGAAAGTGCCCCATCAGGTGCCTATAATAATGACTTACCAGGGTTGTAACTTACCCCCTTTGTATACAGTTCATTAAAAGCAGAACAAGGGACAACGGTTACCAAACACAACCAATTAAATAATTTCTTTTTTTTTTTTTTAAGATGAAGTCTGGTTGATTAGTACATGCATCAGCTTTTACATCTTCATTAGTAAATGTCTGTTTTAGCATTATTCACTGTATGTGATTTTTAAAATGGTGCACCTTTTAGAGCAGATGTTTCAAGCTGGTTGTACTGATTAAAGCTGTGATACAAACACGGTCTAGCAGAAGTGACATATTTCAATTGTTCTACCTGGGAATGAGGAGACATTGCTAATTCTATTCATCTCAGCAGATCAATGCAATTCTCATCCAGTCATAGTGATAGAATTAACACTTTTAACAACAATAGAGAACATGATGGCTGCACAGTAACTAGAGAAAATCATAATACAAAGTATTATGAAATAAAATAGTCCAACTGCATAAGTAAATCACATCATACTGTGTAACATTATGTCTAGTATCTATATATCTATCTGTGTGTACATGCAAAAACTCTGTGTTAAAATCTTTATTTTTTAAAAATATTGCCAAGACATAACTAATGTTGCAAATGGTATTTAATGCTTGAGATGACTGATTTATACACTTGACTGCAAAGACTAATTTTTACTTGTGCCTTAACAAAAAACTTTTAGCTTCTGCTATTTAAATCCAATTATTGGATTCCAATGTAAGCTTTAACATTATAAACTAACTTTAAATGTCAAAATAACAGAATGTGGCTGCAGAAGAGCAGGAGATGCAACAAAGGATGGAAAACATTGCACACGTCTGTTACTGTTGCTTACCGTTACCTGCTTGTGTGTCCCCCTCTTTAGCTGTTGCTCACAAAGATAGGCAGCGAAGATGGAGATCAAATAATTAGGTATGCCCCTTTGTTTAGCAGATTTCAGCATCCCCAAGCCATATGCGCTTTGTCAATCTCTGCATCCCCTGCACGCTGTGCTCATCTGATGAGGATATGAGAGTATGTCCTAAAGCCAATAAACAGATTAGTTCCTGGGAATTAAAAAAAAAAAAAAAAAATTTTTTTTTTTTTTTTTTACACCTTACTTGCTAATTAACTACATAGCAGCTTAACAACCCAATACATCACCCCTGCAGTGTAACACACAGATCAACATAAAGTGGTCTAAAGCAAGCTGAATAAAAAGGGAAATGGTTTAGTAAATGTGGTTATGGCTAATTGGATGTCAGCAATTAGCAATAGTACATGACCATCTCAGCAATGATCAGTAAAACATACCCGGGGTGAAGAACTATATAAATCAGTAATTGACCAAGTCTAAGTCTGACCAACCTGACCTGTCAAACCCCATCAGTTTATGTAGGGAGATAAAACAAGAGGTCTGATCACTAGAGACCAAGTTCTCCACAATTGTAAAAAGCTCACCTTTTACTTTGAATTGGCATTTTTTATTGTTTTGGTATATTATTTTCTGTTTTGTTGTTAAACAAGAACTCTATTTTGGTAAATATTGTGTCATATACCGTTACTACACAAGGAACTTTGTAATTTAATGGTAATAAATATTATATATCAATATTTTATATTGAATTCTGCAACCAAAAACAGGGTTACATCTTAGTGTTGTTGGGATTCTCCCACATGGCTCATTCCTACTTTTACTTGACTGTGCCATCAAACGCAATATGGGGATATGCGGAAATTGCAATGCAGCTGTGATAACTGGCCATTGTTTCTTTTTAAAGGATGCAGGAATGGCAACTTTCCTATTTTAAACACTAAAAGTGCACTGGGTTGTTATAATAAACCAGAGCATTCCAACCAGGAGTTTGCATTAAAAATTGTGACACAAATAGCTATTTTGTAATGAACAAAGATAACCAAGAGCAAAAAGTGTTACAATGTAAGTTACACTAGGAGAGACTCTTGGATAAAGTTTACTATTTGGAAAATTTTCAATATTTTATAAAAAGAAAAAATGTTTCATCACATAATGCTTTTTTCTTTTGCTTTAATTTAGAGAGTGTCAAAGATTTCCCCTTTCCTTTATTAGCAGAGTTGCAGATCCAGTATGATTCCTGCAAGTTTCAACATGCAAAGTGTAGAGTGTTTGTAGAACCCCAAAGCACTGCTATTCCCATTCCAAGTTTTCTTGAGCAAGCCTTGCCTCTGGTGTCCTGCAGTGAAAGTAGGAATGCTTATCACAAGAAGAGACAATAGTGTGCTGGCAGAGAAGTTGTCCAACCTTTTACTTTCTCAGTGAATTGTGCATATTAGACTGCAAAAGAGTTTAGGGCTCCCAGGTATTCCAGATTCTGTATAAGATATATTGCATGCATCTGAATATTTAGAAGTAGGATTTTAGATTGTCAATCCAAGGACCATAAAATGTTCTGCATACAGAACGGCAGATGGGAGTATCAGTCTTCTCTTTCCATAGAAAAAAAATATCAGTGACTTTATGAGCATGGGGCTATAAGGTGCTCATCTCTTCTATTTACCATACTTTAAAACAAAAGAATATTTTTTTTTCAAATCAATCATTCAAAAAATATCAATGGCATTAATGTGGTACTGTTGGCAAGGTACAACATTGTTCCCATAAACTAGTACTGCCCCTTTAGGAAGAAATGAATTTTTGGTGGGCACTTTGAAAAACTTCTTACTAGTGTCTGAAATAGCGTTAAATTTTTGACCACACATTTTTTATGCAAAATTTCTTCAGTTCTAATATGTTCAATCCCAAATCATAACATTTCCGTCACCATACTTCACAGTAGGTATTTGGTTCTTCTTGTGAAGTGCTGTTTTTGATTTGTGACAAGTATGTTTCCTGTTAGTGTGCACAAAAAACTCTAACTTTGTTTCATCAGGATATGGCACAGAAGATCTGTTTTTCCAGGCACTCCAACAGAATTTGCAGGGGCAGCCAATCCTGGACAATCGGACAAATCTACATCACTTGGAATCTTTTACTTATAGTAGAATGATTGAGTTTAAATAATTTGGTGGACTTTTTAAATCTCTTGTCTATCTCATTTGCATTAACAACCCTTTTTTTGGGGGTGCTTTAACTTAGGGTTAACACAATAACGAACGCACTAATAACACCAGACCAGAATATTTGAGGTTGTTACTGCATACTGCCTAAAGAGGTTCTTATCTTTGGAACAGTCTACAACACCTTAATCTAATCCCGTAGATTTAAAGTGGTGATAAAAGTAGTGGTATAATGGTGTACAAGCACACATATGAATTTTGGGTAATACAAAAAAAGGATAATATATATATAGACCATGTGAATTGAATGTGCCATTTTTTACATGGGAATAAAGTGCATTTCCATTCATCTCTGAGAATAAATACACCAAGAGGTACATTCATAAATTAGTCACCTGAAAATTCGAGTGCAGGTTCTCTCACAGCCATTCCAACCCCTCTACATCAGTGGTTGCCAACCTTTCTGACCTCAGGGATCACTAAACCCCCAAAAAATTCAGACCATGCATGCACGCCAAACCGTGTGTCAGTCAAAAGGGAAGAACCCCCCCAGAGTGACGTCATGATGCCAGAACCTGCCCACTCTCAAATATACAGTATTTGCCTGTGCAAACATTAAAGTCAACTATTTCCATTGGACTGTATGTTTGAAGCATGCGCAGAATTAAGTTTGGCAAACCTGTCCTGCAACATGAACCTGTTTTATAAAATCACTATACTCAACAGCACTCAAAACAGCACTCAAAACAGAACACCAAGTTTTCATATTTATACATGAGAATCACCACAGTTGTTGCACAAAAAAATTACCCCAACTATAAGAATATAAAAAAGAAAAATGCTTCCAAAAATTTCAGTTTATATGAAATTAGGAACCAAGAACATTTTGATTTCCCCAAATTTTACTTAAATGGTTGATGCCACAAATTCTGACAACCTATTTTTTATTCTAAAGAAGTCCATTTTACAGTAGGGAAATATCAGAATATTTATTTATGAGGTCACCAATATCAAAGTAAAGTAATTGGGTTTTAAATGTATTTGGAAAACTTTAGGAAGGAAAGTTCTACTGCTGTTTTGTTCACATTGAAGTGCAGGTCGGGTACAAAATGTTTAGCTTCAAAATGGCTCTATGGCATTTAAGAAGTATTAAAGTGGTTTGAAAATGACTTTAATATATATTCAGCTTCGGTGCTCAGGCTGTATACTGAGCATAATGTAGGGTTTCTGGAATCAAATCATTTATACTTTGTTCATTTTATACTTAGAAAAGTATTTGCCTGAAAATGATTTTTCTATGTATTTACCTAATTGGTACTAGCAGATACTACTGAGTAGTAAAAAAAGAAAAGTTTAAATAACAGTTACCTACAAACAATACAAAGAAAATCTGATCTAATCAGTTATCAGTGCTTTGAAAGTCTGAATTTTAATTTTTTTTATTTTCAAATACATCTGTATTACAAACGAACAACCAAAAAACAACCCTTTCATCCGATTCTGAAATAATTTAGAAATCAATAAATTGATGTTTAATACTTCTTCCATGTAATGCTTTGAAGTATTCATCTTAATTTTATAATGTACCAATCTGAAATTTAAATTGTTTCAACTCAGAATAATGTCAATGATGTGAAGCCTTTAAATATTTTCAACTAACAAGTAATTACCTGATTACTAATATGGAGTCCATCTACATGCACATAGTTTTAATTTAAAAAACTATGTTTTAGAAGGCCCCAGATACAACTTTGTAACATATAGTTCCTAAAGACCAAGGAGTGTTTAAAACAAGCAGAAGAACCAACTCCCAGGATTGAGAATATGACCACTGTATACTTTAACATCTATGAACCAAGTCTCCCAGCTGTATACAGCTGTCAATGGTCCCATTGGCTGGTGGTTGTTAGGTGTGGTACCTCCACTGAAATCTATCAGCCAGAAGAATTGTTACCACTGTATGCTTATTTTACCCCATTTCAGATCAATGAATCAAATAGCTAGGCTTTCACTCCAGACACTAAATAGTGAGTGGTGAATAGTGACATTGTACTAGCATAAGGAGCAGCCCACAACCTCCTGAAATGTGATGCAAGTAACCCAAGAGGCTGCAGGTTTCCGTGCCGTGGCAGTGAAGACAGGAGGAGACCTTCCCAAAAAATAAAATTTGTCCCCCTTATATAAAAGGAATAACCACCCTTTTATATAATGTTAAAAATGTTGTTGATAGATCTACTGTTAGAAGGGATCAGGTGCTTTTTTATTTCCTTGCAATGCTTCACTGCTCCTATTCAGCATTACTTACATTGATAAATGTCCCGTAATGGACGTTATCTTGGCCTAACCACTAAATGAACAAACGGAGCTGTAAATTAGTACATTGTGATACAGAAATTCTAATGATACAAATAACTATAAACCAAAACAAGAACAGGATCCCGTTTTTCACTGCTCTCATTATAAACAGTGTGTGAGTGAATCTGAAAATAAAAGGACTGTGGCCTCTTACAGGCCTGGACCATTGCCCCCTTCTCAGACCAGTCTTTGGTAACCTTTGTACATGCAGACAAAGCTTTTATACACAATGAATCTGGTCAGTGTATGAGTTTATATGATTCTGCAATGGCCAGTGGAGGCACTCATGTATTACTATTCAGAAAAGAAGAAGCAGCTGCAAGGAAAGCAAGACTAAGGCCTGAAAATGTGCCTGAAGTCAGCTTAGAAGAATGACTCCGGCACAGATCTGTGACCTTATAGACTTTTTTTCATCTTCCATTTTTTTTCTCCATTTTGCAATTAACGAATGTGGAGAATTTTAGCACGTTGCATCTGTTCCCCTTTCTGCTCCTGACACTGCAGCACCCAGCTGACTCAGGCTCACATATATTAACGCTGCTAATAATTACAGCTGTTTAATATTCACAGACCAAGCTTTCTAACTCCAGAGCAATGAACAAAACTACAGACTGCTGCAAAGCCGTATCTATATATATATGTGTGTGTAGGATATAGAAAAGGACCTCAAATTTCATCTGCATGTTTACTCCTAAAAATCCCTATTTTTATATGTGTCAGTGATATGGTATTTATTAAGGCAAAGAACATTTTGTAGAGTCTGTTAAGCATCAGCAGTCAATCTTTAATTGTCTTTTGCTGTCCTAAGCCTTTTGTTACTTTAGCATGCTCTCATCATTTGGTTGGGTTAGGTAGGCGCTAGTTATTAAAGGTCAAATCAGGTGGCCAGCCGCTCTATACCCACAATTACAGCCGTCCATGTAAACAATACTAAAGCTAGGTACACACTTCCAATATTTATCGCTAGAAAACAAACGATTACGACCGATTAACGATTATGCACGATTATACTTGAACGATCATATTGTGCTGTACATACTGTAACGATACAATCATTCAAATATAATACACCAATAGTGTACACACGCTGGATACAATCCTTTGAACGATGCAGGGAGTGACATGTAAAGGAGAAAGTGTATTGCAGAAACATACATGATCACTGAACGACTGTACACACGATAGATAGTGAACGATCGTCGGCCAATCACATCCGCCATGCCGGTTGTTCATTTCCAACGACAATCGTCATTCGGCAGGGTCGTTGGTCATTTTTATTCAGAACAATTTTTGGCCAATCGGTCGTTCATTGTGTGTTTCCAACCATAATCAATGAATGTGTGTACGGGCTCTGAAATAAAAAAGAAAATTATTCTGGTTACTATAGGTAATGTTTAATGTACATCTCCACCACTCTATTACATACCGTAGGTGAACTAACCCGTAGCAAACAGTCATCACTTGTATTTGTTTTAACTCTAAACAAAGCAGCATGTATCTGGATGCAGCTACACTTTGCACATCATCATTGCTCTTTGCACTGCCTTATTAAATAAGCCAATGTGTATGGATGAGAAATTGCAGCCTGCCAGTATCTCCGAGAGATTTCGGAGCGTCTCTGTGCTGGATTTATTACACTTGTAACACTGCCATGTACAAGAGGAGTGTTATAAAGATTATTTGCATATAACCTCCTTCCCCTTTACACAAGTACATACTCTATGAGATGGTTGTTTTCTTCAGAAGCACTGTAGCTGGATTGCTGCTCTGATTTATATCTCTGCAGCAAGGAAATCTAGACAAAAACATTCATCTACAGGAACATGGCGATGAGGTTCCGCTGAGCTGCCTCTGTATCTATCTACGTCTTTGCTTTAGCGAGTGAGCGGTCTGTGTACGAGACGAAGATGCTATCCTCATATGTGGGGGCGATCAGAATTCTGTATTGGGGCTGTATATAAGCTATAATATTAGTAGCTATAATATTCCTAATATATGGCTCTTGTTGTTGAGCCATTTTTTGTTTTTCTTTGAAAAAAGGCCTCGCCTTTAGAGTTAATCTCCAAATATCTACATTAAGAACATAAGTAGAATATTTATGATCTCCTACCTGCCAAAGTATTAGTTTTTATTTCCAATCACTCCTTTTTACAAACAACATTTACACTTCTTTACCAAACAGTATAGCTTTCTCTTGTGGGACAAGACACCTGATTGCTTTTGCAGTTGGGTACCGCTTACAGTCTTTTTTTTACCCAACACTGTCACTTTGTTCCCTTTTCTTATCAGCATATAAGACTGTCCCCCATTGCTACCTCTCCCTCCCCCAGTCTGATATCTGCTGTACAAGGACTGCAAGAGGCTGATGCCAGTTTAATTTCAGGTACTCACACTGTTTGAATTAAAAAGGGCATTTAACAATGTATTAATGCGTTTAGAGCTGCATTAATGTTTGCTTTTTTTATATGCTTTTTCCATATATTGTTTAATAGCTTAGCAGTGCCCTAAATACATATCAAATCCCATTACAGTTCAATCTAAGGTTGATTTTATTGAGTCAATGGACATTTTACTCAAACTGTTACAAGCAGCATTGCTTTTTAGGCAGACTGATTGCTACAGGGGTGAACTTTGCTATTCTAATTGTGCAGTAATGTGTATTCTTTGCATTCATAATAGCACAGTTGGGGCAGGAACAGCTTATTTTATGAACTATGCCCTGTTAGATTCAAGTGGAACCACATGGACTGCATACATTTATATGGTACAACACACCAACTGTCCAAAGCGTTTTATGATCTGGATAACATTTGCAATAAAATGTGTGATCTACTGTGCTGTCATTAAAAAATGTCATGTTTAATGGCAGAGATAGTCACAATGCACAGCAAATGGTGACCAAAAAATCAACAAATGAAAAATGTAGTGTTATATATGGTTAATTAAGGATGAACTCCAGCCTTACCTTTCTTCTTGCACACTTGTAGATAGTCTTTTCCTGTACTGAAAGTCAGTCTCATTTCCCTGCAAACTGTGACTTCCACACAACAAGCTTTAGAATCTAAATCATGGATCCTGAGCTCACCTTATTATCAGTATAATAGACAAAAACTGTCCAACTCTCTTCCCTTTTTTCCACCCATTCTGACTCACACATTTTAGATATTTGCTTTTCATTGCATCTGTTATTCTGTACATGTAGTTTTTCCAGCAATGCATGTGTGTTGATCCAGTGTGTGGGAGGCAGTGCTCTGAGCTGAGAAATGTCATGTCCTTGCTGTACATCTATACAGACATTATTATTATACAGTATTTATATAGCACCATCATATTACACAGCACTGTACATAGTCTATAGTCGTGTCACTAACTGTCACAATCTAATGTCCCTACCATAGTCATATGTGATTATTATAGTCTAAGGTCAATTGTTAGGGAGAAGCCAGTTAACCTAACTGCATGTTTTTGGGATGTAACCCACGCAGACACGGGGAGAACCTGCAAACTCCATGCAGATAATGTCCTGGCTGGGGATCGAACCACTGGGACCTAGCGCTGCAAAGGCCGGAGTGCTAACCCCTGAGCCACCGTGCTGCCACTGCTAAACATACACTCAGCTGATCATTCACTCAGCTCATCATAATGGAGCTGAGACATAATACAAAGGAGCAGAGGTTTATAAATGATTGTGCTGTCAGCAGTGGCAGAGAAGAACTGATAACAAAGGTTGGTAAAAAAATGTTTGGGTGATGAGCTCAGCATTGGGTAGACTGTAAAGTCTGGATAAAAATTTTACCTAATCAGCAGAACCTAGAATGCTGTTCAAGGTTTCAGTTTTAGATTTGATTGGAGTGACTTTTAAGAATCATCCTGCATTGATCAGTAGACTTTTTATGACATGAGACTATATTTTTCTTCTGCCATAAACGTTTTTCTCTGCTTAGCAATGCTTCTTTTCCACAAGTGCCCAGTAAACCTGTACATGCATGGGTCAGTGTACATGCTCTGTACTATTGTGTGCTAGTACAAAAATACCTGCACATTATGGCACAAGCTCCTAGAGGTTCTAAAATTCAATTTAGTTCCACTATATAGTTCAACAATATTTAGCCTGGAGGGTGGACTGTTGCCACTTGATTCATCTCTGGTGGTTCAGACCAAATAATTGGAAGTTTTTTTATATAAGCACCAAAAACCTCAGGAGACCAACTTTATTCACAAGATGTATGCATGTTTAGGTCACTCCACACAGTTTGTTCATATAAGCTTATGGCTCTATGCTCCATTGAGGTCTAGCATTTTTTTACCTGCATTTGGTAAGTATATATGGTCTTTAGTATTTTTTTTATAGTTATACTTGCTATGTCAGGTGATTCTGCTTCCAAAGCTTTCTGCAGAAACTGATAAACAATATTAGTCATAGCCAACAGATGCAGACCGATAAACATGTCTGAATGATGTAAACCTCACATATTGATGTAACATTTATACTTTCCCTCTATTACGCATGGCTTCCTCTTCTGGAATGACATTCAATATATGGGCTAGATTTAGATTTTTATTATAGGAAATCTGAACCGAGAGAGCCGTGTAGACTTTTAATATAGCCATCTCCTGCTTATTGAAGCTTTGTGGCTGTTGTACAGACCCTCTGGTTTCAATAATCACCAGTCACTGACCTGGGGCAAGGAGGCAAATCAGGATTCCTGTTCCTCTAGCAGTATGTTTCTTTCAGGTAAGTGACTTAAAACAGCAGATAGTAAACTGACATTTTACTAATTCATTACACACTATTGTTTGAGTCCTCTAACTACTGTCGGGTCCAAGGATGTCCCATAGGTACATGTTGTGCTGCCTTAAGGTCTATTGTGTTTCTGGCGAAGTAGGAGAAATTGCTTTATGCCTAGAATGAGTACATAGAATACATAAACTACCTTGAGATTTAATCAAATTAATTTATCAGAATTGAGATAACATACAGTTGATTACATTTAGGTAACACTGGTGTCCACCATCAACATTCATTATTCTAACAAATTTAACATGCTATTAATTAAAAAAAAACAAAAAACAAAAATGTCATACAAGGCCATAATAAACACTATAATGAAAGTATGTATAATTTATTCTCCTGTAAATTTAGCTAAGATTTCACAGTTTTTACTTTAGAGTGCTTTTTTTATTATTTGCCATTAGGTGACAGAATGATCCTTGGTATTAATATGCATTGAAGTAAGCACTGCATGGGGATTAGAATGCAATGAATGTGAAAATAGTGACAATTTGATGGGCCACTCCTAAATACACCTCTAACAGTACATCAATGTTTCTGGAATCAGCAAAAAGGCACTATTTTATTATTATATTATAAGAACAATTAAGGCTCCGTTTATAAAACAGGGAATCTGACATTCCCTCCAACATTCCCTGGTGGGAATCAACAACAGCCATTGAAACTGTTCCCTATAAACACAGCCCCTAGAGAGAATTATCATAAAAAGTAATAAAAAAACATAAGAGTGATTAATGCCAATCAAATTATTGTATTAAATATACATTGAGTAATGATTAGAAATCGCTCAGGAAATGAACCCCGTAAGACAAATATACCGAAGTTTAAAAGATGTGGTTCCTTTTAACCAGGTAGCTGCTAGGATCAGAATGGCACCCCTGGAGCTAGCTCCATCAACAAGGCAGTACTGGCATCTCTTATTGCCACTCCCCATATTTTGTAATATATTGTATGAATGAATGAATGAAGTTATAATTGGGGCAAGAACTGAAGCAGCAACCTATGCTTTGGACAGGGAAAAGTGAATCTGGATAATTTCATTTTGATGTCATTTTACTAAACGTACGGGCATTACAGAGGCAAGAATATAGTGGTTTGGGGCTTTGGGTTGGTCAGCTTTGCCTAACATGGTCACAATGAAACAAAGCAATTTGTTTCCTATGATATCAAATTACACCAAATTTTTTTTAGCTGTGTTAAACTGAAAAATATAGTTGGGTTTTTGCAAAGCACACTATAACCCTGTGCTGCATTGCAATTTTTATTACAACCACCAAAGAACTAGTGCATGCAGGTTATGTGTGGTGTGAACAAGGGTAAGCCATGGTCATAGTGAAAATGTGTGAAGCACTGTATACTCACTTTCCAGTATTCTTCCATGTCTCTTTCTGCAGCCACACCTACAAAGTACTTAGTGTACCCTGAGTGTCAGGAGTGAATGCATGTAAACAGACGATTGAAAGATTCTGGATGACATCAGCAGCACTGAAGTGTGAAAAAGGATGAAATAAGAATAAAAATAGTCTTTTATGGAAAACACCTGCCCACTTCCCCACATTGCTTTAGCAAACTGCCATCCCCTTAGCATTTAGATCTTAATGTTCTCTAAACATCTTTTTTTTGACACCTACATTTGATTCTAATTCCTGTTTCATGAAATGAGAAAAATTGAAATATCCTCTATATCTGTGGCACACACACACACACAAATGTGTCAATATATTTGCATAGAAAATTGGTGCAGAGAAAGGTGGCATGTATATTATAATGATATGCAAACCAGACTAGTAATAAAATGGTTAACATAAGTGAAGAATCTAGCTGTGAAAGCATGATTGTTTTGTCTGACTTTTTTAATGAGTGGCAAGCCAGGGTGAGCTATGCTTAAGTGAATTCCTTTTATGTGAACGGACATTAATAACCATTAATACCTTATCATTAATTGTGCGATAGCCACATATGCCCATAATGCACTTCTCATCCTTCTCCCTTTTGTCCTTCCATTAATACAACATTTATAACTGTATTGATCTCTCAAAGAGTACATTACTCCGCTATGTTATGTGGACATGCAATAGAATAACAGATCCATCTCTCAAGGTTCCCTGGTGCATGACTTTCTAAGACTGCAGAGGTCTCCACAACCATTCGCATTGCTTTTCTTCCTCCCTCTTTATCTCTGGCTAGATACATGCTTCCTTTTCTGTCCTCTAAAGCAGCAGGAATTATGGGGTTACCACTGTGCCCCCTTTTACTTCAGACTTACCCTCTGCAGTAAAATGGTTTCTTTTCTGTCTCTCAGTGGGTGTCTCTGTGCTCTAATAGTACTTCACAGAAAGCTGTAATGTAGAACTGCAAAGAAGCTTTTACAGGGCAGGTAATGCTGCCTGTGTCCCCGCTGTGTTACAGGAGGCCGCGTAAAGGAATCGGACCGCAGCCCAGAATCCTTCCATAGAATTACAGCTGATAAAAGGGGAAGGGGGGCATTGTGTGAAGGCATGTGGGAGGTTTTCTGTTCACAAATGATTGTTCTAATGACCTGCTCTTTGTGGAAGATCATTGCTTGATTAACCTTCTACTGACCAAGATCTTTAGCTAATGTTTCATGCTGACAATAACGTGAACTATACATTTCACACTAATACCTTGGCAACAGAAAATAACATTTTTACCTCTATATTAAATTTCCATCTGTCTGTATCACATTACTCAAGGTTTTAAGGTGGAAATGTAGATACATTTGCACATAAAATCTCCAGAAAAACCATATACCATAGTATCAAAAATACATACTATATAACATCAAATCTCAACTGGGTCCACATTGACATTGGGAAATTTAAGACCTGTGCAAATAGTCCAAATTATCAGCAACATCTGGAAAAATGTCATGCGTGTAATGTATGTATGCAAACACAGTATTGAAGAAGCAAAAGATTCTTATTTTCTTGCATCTTTGCTGATGCACCTTTCTATTTGACAATTGTTTTTTTTCCAATATAAACATTTTTATTGTTTTACTAAATAGGAAAGTTGTATTGTTACCACTGTACCCTATTGGCGCTTTTTTGGAACATTTTATGCAAACAATATTTTCATTACATGTCTTGTTAGCTGAAATAATATAAAAATGAACAATGAATAATGGGCCCCGTATCGTCAAATAGGCTACCCCACCCCTACAGTTAAAAAGTTGGTAATGTCAAACATTACACACAGCTTTATGTTTTGGGAATCTATGTACAACATCCTGCTGGTCCCTCTTACTAGCCATAATCTGCCTGCATTGCATGGAGAAATACAATTACCCAATGGTGATATTACTAGGTCTAAAATAATTTGTGTAAAACACAAAGGTAATTCTATTTCCATGTTGATGCAAAATATAGGCAGAGTAACTTTTTAGCTTTCACCCTGTGAAAGATTTCATTTGGTAATAAATTTTATCTTGGTAGTATAACAGATAACAAAGTAATACATACAGTAGATTCCTTTTTTTGAGGACAAAGTAATTTCTTTGCTGACATGCTGTTTGGCAAAAATGATTATATTTTTTATTCAATCCAAACATATAAGACTTTTTTTTCATAGATAAAGAGTAAACATTTTCTTTTATATTTAGACTTTGTTTTTATAATTACACTGAAATTAAGTTACTTACATATAATGGTAAACTGTTTTTTCCCAGTTTGTGCTTATTTATTTGTGTTTATTTTTAATGTGATATTAAAACACAATTATTCAACAAAAAAAAAAATTACAATAAAAATTGAAAATATTATTTTTAAAAAAATACACATACGCATAAGGTAAATTTAAGGGAAGAAGGTGAAGAATGTAATAATTAGGGTTGATTAGAGTAAAATAGGTTTAACCACCTGAGCGTTACACTGAGGTCTAGATTTCTGTACCAAAAGTGATCCACTGTTTTTCATGAAATTTTTTTTTTAAATTGTAGACCTGTAACTTACAGAAATATGTCCGAACAAGGGTCTAGTAGATATCATGAATATAAAAAATGTATTTACTTTTATTTTATTTTTTTTTATTTTTTTGTATTGGATTGGATATTGGAGTTTGTATTCAATCCAATACATAATGAGCATTTGAATTTACCAGTTATGTACTTTGTATTAATTTTATATTATTTTGTATTGGATACGCAAGTTTGTATCCAATCAAATACAAAATATAAATTTGAATTTCCAAGTTATTTACTTTTATTTTATTTTTTTTTATTTTTTGTATTGGGTTGGATAGGGAGTTTGTATTCAATCCAATACAAAATGACAGTTTGAATTTACCAGTTATGTACTCTGTAATTATTTGAATTATTTTCTATTGGATTGAATACAGGAGTTTGTATTGAATCCAATACAAAATGAATGAATTTCAATTTGAATTTCCCGCACACGCGCCGATGTCATCACGCACGCAGGGAGGAGCTGTCCGGTTTTTTTTTTCTCCGCCGGACGGCTTCTCGTTTCAGAGATCATCCGGCGCTGGAAGAAGGACGTGGACGATCAGCGGGACCAGGTAAGAAGCCGGCCGGCGGAACACAAGATGCCGGCCGGCTTCTTACCTGGTCCCGCTGGCACCCGACGAAGGCACCCGACGCTGGAGAGGGAGATCGACAGACGACGATCGACGGAGGATGACGCTGGAACACGAACACGACGCTGGATGAGCACAGGGGGACCAGGTAAGTGGGGATGGGAAAAATCTCGGGGTTAACCATCCTAGCCGTTTTTTTTTGCCCGCACGAAGGTCGGGCTTAACGGCAAGGAGGTTAATAAGGGTATCTTACTTTCTTAACAATGTGTGTAAATACTGTGGGACAGCTTTTGTACATCATTAGCTTCTAAAGACGCTGTATTTATGCAATAATACCAAGATGTCACTTTGACAGCTTGGAATTGCTTGCAAGTTCAGGGTTGGGAAAATTAAGCAGTACAGAAAGACTGGATGTATTACAGATACCCAGTCTATTTTAATACCCTTCAAGGGGCATTTGCAGCACTTCACAAAGGGGAAGGGTTCCCTGGCCAGCAAACACAATCAGTAGAATGGTTATTGTTATAGATTATAGCTCATAGCTCTTTTATACTGAAAAGTTCACAATTCAGTTCAGCTCTCTCTCTCTCTCTCTCCTTCTCTCCAAACACATGAAATGATGTTGACTGTAGGATAGGAAAACTATATATGCCTGAATATTAAGAAACTTTAGCATGGTAATGCCCACACACTTCAGATCATTGAGTTTTTCAGGCCTAATCATTTGTGGCAGTATATTGCGACCATCTAAATGGAATTGCCACTGTCCCCAAACTATTGTAGGCACAGTCAATGTCATCTTTATATTGACAGGGAGTCCTAAGTGAATTGGGATATTTAAAGATCCACTAGTGCACAGATGTCTACAAAACCTGGTTTGCCACGGTTCCTTGAGGAGTAATGCTGGAAAACAATAACCTAAGCTCAAGCATAGCACTGGGGACCAGCAAAGCTCTACAAAGCAATATTTAATTGGCTTCTTTTGAAAACAAGGGATTATATTAAACAGCCCAGTATCTCTTTATAAACCCTGAACTGACACAAACCTGTTCATTAACTTGCTGATAATACCATTTGAACAGCAAAAGCAGAACTACTTTCTTCTGTGTGGTTTAACCCTGTCACACATACGCAATGTTCTGCACTGTGTGTTCTCCAAGTTCAGTCCCTATGGTCAAGTTAAAGCCATAAATGTGACAAAATAGAAGTTTTTCATTTTTTTAAATTAGGGAAGAAAGCTGAATTTACATGCATGAAATTAAAGCAAACATTATCTTCAATATTCCCTAAGTAGTTATTTATATTGCTATAATGGCTACCATATGTACAGCTCAGTTAAAGAAAATTTCATTAGTTTTTACAAAATACTTTACAGTTTAGATGGAGGCGCAGCTACACAGAATTCGAACCAGATGGTACACCACCTATGTTAATTAGACAATAGTGTGTTTCTGCATACAGATATTTTATCTTTAAAAATAATAAACAGTGGCAACTACGTTTGGCTTGGAGCCCCCCAAAGCCCAACCACACATGTATTATCTGAGAAATGGTTAATATAACTGTACAGGGATGAAAGTTAAATAAAGTCAGCCTGTAAAGGTAAACTGACATCCTACAACAGCTTTTTCTCTAATAGAGCCCCAGATAGCTACTGGCTGCCCAATCCTGTAGCAGCAGAGGAACTATGTTGGAAGAAAGAGCTTGTAGAAGTAGGTATTCCCAGATAAAAGTCTTCTTCTACACTTTAATGAGGCAGTGGGAGGGTGACCAGAAAGGGAGCCAACGTTTTAGGGACCAGATCCAAAGGACTGGCATCTTGGCTGTAATGCGGGGCCAGGTCCAGAGGGTTCCCATTCATGACAATACCCAATCCACTATTTGTATTCTGACAGATTCTTTTTAAGAAATCTCTCTCTACCTATGCAGGACAATGCAACGGGTTCTTTTGTGCTCCTCCCTACATGGAAATATAGGGCACTTTTTTTCCAACTGCAGCTAAATTGACAAGGAAGCCATAGGCTACTAGTCATTGTGGAACTATTTTAATTTAAGTTGCCTTTCTATGGCTTTTTCATCCCTAAAAGAAAATATGCAATGATTAGAAAACGGTTTGAGAAGATTGGAAATATTACTTTGTTACCAGGGTCAGGACAACTAGCCAGTAAGAAAATACATTGCTAATAGTGTATAGAGAGTAGTGGCATAGTTAATACATATCTTACACCAAAACATTTAAATCTGTACATTGGAATGCTTTCACTCATACTAATAATTTCCCTAATGATTTTCCTTTAATTCCCACTAATAAGTATGACATCTAAGCTTCAGAATCCTTAGAATTTCTCTCATTTATGCTAATTAATAAAGACAATATACAAAAAAAATGTAAGTTGAACAGGCTTCTCAGTGTAAAGGGTAATTGAATACATTTTGTGTTGTTCAATTTCTATTGCAAATGTTTAAATTACGTTGAAAGTCATACTGTAAACATAATAGTGGATGTATAAACTAAGAGTAATTAGCTCTTTAATTATTGTTTCCATCCTAATCTGTAGGAGATTTAATGAACTTAACTATTGATAACCTGATGGGTTGTTCCTTTGGGAATTAAAGGTCAAGTTACGCTATATGAAATCATTAATTAATCTGTTCTCTGTAATTGAAACCAATGGCTTATTCATTAAAATTACAGAAAAATAATTAATTATATTGTCATCTAAAAAAAAAGTAGACACATGTGGCAGCTCTCAATAAACACTTGTGTATCCCTTATTATTTGGTTTTCCATGATTTGTAGTCAATGAAGTTGCTACTCTAATAAAAAGATAGCAATACATGTGTTATCTATTTGAATACATTTGGGTTGAGCTTTAAAAACTAGCTTAGACAATGGCAGCCCCTTGAATCTATTTTTAGCTTAAATCCCTGGTATTAAAGTAAGTGATGTTTTCTGTTTTGTGGACAAGGAGATCAGTGAATTAGAAAATGGTATATATTGATTAAAGCCTAAACCTAACTAGCAAGTCAAAGCTCAGTATATTCCGAATGCATAAACACATTGGGAAATAAAAGATTATATTAGTGATCCTATTACAGCCTACTTGTGGGTAATCATGAATCAGTCTGATCTGTGATTGTATAAATATGGGCTGTGTCATATGATGCACTTTTTAAAGTACTATTTGAGAATGATTTACGATTCCCTGCATCTGATTTAATGTTGCCATTTCTTCTTTAGTAGAAACGTTATTGAAATGTTGCACACTCATGGTGGCACGCCATCTGCCTTTTAGAACATTGCCTAATCAACTTTCCTGGATCAACAATAATGAACTTATAAAATATGCTTTTTTCACAAATGAATATAGTGTATATCGTCTAACATGCAAAGTATAAATTACAGACTCACATTTTTTTGTATTTGATTTCCTAGTGGTATGTTTTGGAAATTTTGACTATTTCTCAGTGTCAATATGGAGATGAGCTTGTTGTCTATGTAACAGCCAATTCTGCAGTTGGAGGATATGACAATCCATATGTATGAGACTTCCTGGCAACAATTAGCAGACAGAGAATTATATAATTACATAATATTTTCCTAGTGAAAAGTTTTAAAAAGCATGTTGTTTTCCCCAAATCAAAGTTTAAATATAGTCAGAAAAATGTAATGCTTTTTAAAAAATGTTTTTCACTTGGGATACAATCCTACAATATGTCCCACTGACACCCCAAGCAGTTTAGAACACCTATGTTTAATGGCTTTGCAAAATACTTGAAATGTTGGTAGGAGGCTTAACTAGCAGTTAAAGCACGATAATTTAACTTTAATTTAGGTAAAACTACTTTTATATATTTGTCCCACCTTGACTTTTTTCTTGAAATTTGGTGAAAATATAATACTATGGTCAGTGGGTTTGATTATCAGTTATCAATTATCAGTTTCACAAAAATACCCTACCCATCGCTGATTACGATACTAATAAGAGCGCAATGGGTAGGCATATTCATATTAAAAGGTGAATGTGTATTGGGTCTATTTAGGGACAAAGATGTATGCAACTCAAAACAGGATAATTATTTCAGAGCTCATGGCCAAGAACAAGAGGTTAGATAAACAGAGCAGGGCAGGCACACCTGTTTTTCTGAATAAATAAATCCTGCAACAGAATAAAAGTGATATGAACATTATCTTGACTTACCTTCAGTTTTGCATTGTTGTACAGGTTCCTCTCCTGTATTGAAATTGCTTATTGTAATTTCATTGTACACCGTCAGCTTCTTACAATGTAAATTAGAATTTGTAGCAAGTCAGATAGAGCTCACCTCATTTCCTGACTGATGAACATCCAGCCTAATCTAGCCCTTTCCTACCTGGCCTGACTGTCCCTTGCGTCCCCATTTCAAATATTGGATTTCACTGATTTCTAGCTATCAATCCATTCATTAATCATTTTGATATTTGCATAACTCCTACCAAGATAAAGCCTACTGCTTGCATTACGGTGGATAACTTTTAAAGGGAATACTGAGAAATAGTTCTGAAGTTTTCAGAAAGCTATATACAGCACTCTCTGGGCCCCTCCCACCAGCTATAATCTGCCAGCAATACATAGGACCTGATTCATCAAACCAAATTGGAAGCTTGCTCGCACGTATTCATGATCGGAATCAGAGCCCTCAAACCTATTTATCAACCAAATTTCAGCTAATATGCTGGCGTATTCTCCATGAAATTAACTGAAATGAACATAGGTTTCGAGCACCGCATCTCTGGCAGCTTGACACTGGCAAGCTTGCACTAAAAGTCATTCTTTCAAATGCTACACATCTTCCACTCAGCCCTAAATAAAAATGTTTGATGTGTTCAAATGTTTAAAACATATATATTAGCTAAGAAATAGGCCTATTTTTAAATGACCTATTATCAAGGTTCGGAAAGAGTTAACTGATTTCAGCTATTTACATATGTGCCTACTTAAATGCTTACGATGCCCGACCCGATGATCCGCCTAGTGTTAAATACCTGCATATAGCACGGGTAATACCTCAGTCTGGGTGCTACATATATCCCATACCAGATTTTTTCTGACAGGCACTGCATGTCCCTGTCACATATCCCCCCCCCTGTTCAAACCTGTGGGGTCGGACACTATCTGCCCACAAACAGTGATTTCTAGAGAGGGCGTCTGCGTTAACCTGTAATTTTCCTGCCCGGTGCTCTACGATGAAATTGGAATTTTGCAGACAAAAACCATCGTGTTACTCCAGCATTTCTCTCTTTTGCTTGTGACATCCATGTAAGGAGCGAATGGTCCGTAATTAGTTTAAATCGCCTACCCAGAAGGTAGTAGCATAGGGACTCCAGTGCCCACTTAATTGCCAGGCACTCCTGCTCAACAATGCTATAGTTCCTCTCTGCTGGGGTCAATTTTCTGCTCAGGAACACTACCGGGTGTTCCTCACTTCCTACAAGTTGGGACAGGACTGCACCCAAACCAACACTAGAGGCCTCAGTTTGGACCAGAAAGGGTTTGCTAAAAGTCAGGGGCCACAAACACAGGGTGCTGACACAAAGCTCCCTTCAGGGCTTGAAATACTCTCTCTGCTTCCAGGAAACATTTTAAAAAATTTGGGACAAACCTCCGGTAATACCCAATTAGTATGAGGAAGGTCCATACCTGCTTTTTGGTCACTGGTTGGGGCCAACCTTGAATTGCCTCTACCTTGTTCAGTAGAAGTTTTACAATGCCCTGACCTATGGCATACCCCAGGTAATGAGCTTCCTCCATACCTATGGTGCATTTTTTTGGGTTGCAGGTGAGACCTGCTTTCTGGAAGAAATTTAAAACAGCTTTTACTTTGGGAGGGTGACATTCCCAGTCCTTGCTGAAAATGACTACGTCATCCAGGTAGGCAGCGGCAAAGTGCTGATGGAGCCCTAATACTTCATCCATTAGCTGCTGAAAAGAGGCTGGAGCCCCTTCAAGGCCAAAAGTAATCCGTACATACTGCCACAAACCTTGGGGAGTGGAGTAGGCAGTTTTCTCTTTTGCCTCTTCCATTAACTGCATCTGCCAGTATCCCCTAGTTAAATCTAAAGAGGTGATGTACCTTGCGTTGCCTAGCTTCTCCGTAAGCTCATCTAACCTAGGCACGGGATAAGTGTCAAACTTTGACACCGCATTCAACTTCCGGAAATCATTACAGAACCGAACTGCCCCATCTGGCTTTGGTAACAGGAGCAATGGGGCTGCTCCATTCACTTTTTGACTTCTTAATTATCCCCAGTTTCAACATTTTCTCCACTTCCTCTACTGCCTGTCTGCGGGCTTCAAGAATCCTATGAGGTTTTAGGCGGACGCGTACCTGGGGATCAGTAATATTATAGTGCTTCAGCACCCCCATACATCTGGGCAGATCCGAGGAACGCCTCCGGATTTCTCGGATTTTTTGACTTCCTGCTTCTGGGCAGTTGACAGGGACTTAGCCACCCCTACATCTTGAATGCCTGCCTGGGGTAGGGGAAGGGGCTGAGGGTTAGCCAACAGGGCCTCCCTATTCTTCCAGGCCTTAATTAAGTTAACATGATAGATCTGCTCCTGTTCCTCTTGTCCGGTTGGTAAATTTTATAGTTTACCTTCCCTCACTTTTCCAATACTTCATATGGCCCTTGCCACTTTGCCAGAAACTTTCTCTCAACCGTGGAGATGAGGACCAAGACACGATCACCCGGGTTGAATAGCGAACATTTGCGGAATGATTATACACCAGACTTTGACCCTCCTGAGCCCTTTGTATGAGTTCTTTCACCAGAGGCATGACCACCTCGATGCGATCTTGCATTTGGGAAACATGCTCTATTAGGGACATATGGGGAGTGGCCTCTTGTTTCCAAGTCTCCTTTGCTATGTCCATGAGTGCCTGAGGATGGCTTCCGTACACCAGCTCAAAGGGGGAAAACCCTGTGGAAGAATGAGGGACTTCTCGTACCGCAAACATTTAATAGGGAAGGAGACAGTCCCAATCCCTCCCATCCTTTTCCGCTACTTTTTTCAGCATGCCCTTCAGAGTTTTGTTAAACTGGCCCACCAACCCATCTGTTTGTGGATGGTACACAGATGTGTGGAACTGCTTAACACCCAATAAATGAGACACCTCTTTCATAACTCTGGACATAAAAGGTGTTCCCTGATCAGTTAAGATCTCCTTGGGAATAATGGTGCGTGTAAACATGTGAAAAAGTTCCTTTGCAATGGTTTTAGATGTAGTATTTCTTAAAGGAATGGCCTCTGGGTAACAGGTAGCATATTCGAGAACTACTAATATATACTCGTGTCCTCTGGCTGACTTCACCAGGGGCCCCACTAGGTCTATTGCTAATCTCTCAAACGGTACCTCAATTATAGGCAAAGGAACTTTAGGACTTCAGAGTGGGCTGCTGGGGCTGATAACTGGCAATCTGGACAAGACTCACAGTATCTTTTACCCTCAACAAAGACACCTGGCCAAAAGAACCTCTGCAGAATTCTTTGCTGGGTTTTCTCCATGGCAAGGTGCCCCCAAAAGCATGTTTATGCCCAGATCCAATACCACCTGGTGGTAAGGTTGGGGTACAATAAGTTGTTTTACCACCTCTCCTCGTATCTTATCTATCCAATAAAACAACTCATTTATCACTGAAAATTGAGGGAAAAACTTGTCAGCGCCAGGGGACTGGGCGACTCCATTAATTACCTGCACATTTTCCCAAGCCCTTGCCAAGGTGAAATCCTGCAGCAGGGCTGTCCCGAAGTTGTCCCGAGAGACCCCCAAGCCTGGCAGGACTGCCTCTCTGGAGTCTACATGGGCAACTCCATATACCCGGGTAGGACAGAGAAAGGGAAAATCTTAGGTTCAGTGGTTACCACAGCATGACTTTTTAACCCAACACATTCGGATTTATTGGTACTTGTTTGATCATCAGCTATAACATTTTCATTAACCATTTCAACCTGTGGCAGCTTTTCCCCCCTCCACAGTCTCCAAAATAGAGGAAAGTCTCTTCACCAAATTACTGACACACAGACGTCATTTGTACAGTCCCACAGTCAGTCTGGATTTTTACTAAGACCGTGGGGTAACTTTTAGAATTCCCATGTATACATATTACACCAATGGGAGGTTCCTTGAGCTGCTCCTGCTTCATCAGACTGGCGTGGATCATAGTCTCTAAACTGCCAGAGTCCAGCAAAGCTTGCACGGTACACCCGCCCACTTTCACAACAGCTACATGACAGTCAGTTTCTGAAGTACATACCGGGACATCCTCCGGGCAGTATCACATTCCATAGCCTCGCTGGCAACAGGGAATCTAGCAGCAATATGGCCCTGCTCATGGCATCTCCAACACTGGAGCAGGTGCCGAGGGGACATCAAGGAAGTCTAACGAGCGCTCCGGTCCTCCTTGACTCTATCCCCATCTTGTCTTCCACTCCTGGTCTCTCAGGGTGAATATGTCATGAGATGGTATTGCCAGGAATTCCTTAGCGTTCAATAAGCTCCACCAGTTGATCTGCGTTCTGGGGGGTCCACATGAGTCACTCATTTTGTAGAATGGGCAAAGTCCTCCTAGGAAGCAGTCCATGGTGACTATCTCTGCGATCTGAGGGGCCGTGAGAGTTTCAGGTTGTAGCCACTTTTTAACTAGGTACACCAAGTCATGCATCTGAAACCTGGGAGAATTTTCTGGCTCATAAGTCCATTTGTACACTCGTTGAACCCGCACCGGGGGTCACACCCAGACGCCTCAAAATTTCAGTTTGTCAGAACATTTGACGACCTCTGGGTCCAGGTCAAAATACACTTTGAGAGTCCCCTGCACTTGGGGGCCAGCCCTCTCCCTCCAGGGTCCTCTCAAACATATGGAGGTAGGCCTCAACATCGTAATGGGGTGTCATTTTCAACAAAAAAATGGCTGGCTCGGATGGTACTAGGGCTACCCAAGGCACCAGAAGGTCCCTCCAAATTCTGTGCGGCCAGCTGCTGCACAAGCTCGCTCACCACTTGCCTATCTTCTGCTACGACCTGAGAGACCTCCGCCAGTTGTGCCCCCAACAAACGATTGCAGTCTCTTTGAGCAGTATTAGCTTGCTGCTGGTTAGCATTATCAATTACCAGCTGCTTCAGGACCTCTTCCATTTTCAGGACGGGACACTAGACCTTTAAATCGCTCGGTATACTAAACACTGCTATCCTCTTTTTTGAGCTGCCCGCATCCTCCACCATATGTGGGATCGCCCCTAGCAACGGGGTCAGAGTATAGTAGAAATCAGACAGCAGCTTTCAAAATGCACAGTTCAAACAGGCTCCTGTCACAGGTAATCTTGGCTTGAGCAAGACAGAGAGCTCTTTTCCCCAAAGCTCTGGGCACTAACTGAGCTCTCTCTGACCAATTACCATCACTTAAATTAGGTACCATCAGGTGCACATATCCCAATCAGGATTGGCTGAGGAACCTACCCTTCACTTTCCTTGGCCGGCTCAAGGGCCCTAAAGAACCTGGTTTCTTTCTGAAAACCAATTAACACTTTCTCACTTTCTTTCCCTGGAGCCTTTCTAACACAGATAATACCTCTGGGTACTACATATACCCCATCCCAGACCTTTTCTGACAGGCACTGCAAGACCCTGCCACAATATATATATATATATATATATATATATATATATATATATATATATAAAATATAAAAATAAATAAATATATGAAAGATAATAAAAAAGTTAGGTTACACAAAACATACACATTAAAAAAATTACTTTAACATTAAATCCTACTTTGTTTTAATTTCTTTTGTAATAAATAGCTGTTCACTGGTGTACAAATGTAAATAATCATATCAATAAATGATTATGGAATGTCCAACTGTCAAAAACCAAGAGACAAATTTCACGGACTGCGCACGTCCCAATTACAGGTGAATTCGTAGCAGCTGTGAGCATAAAGATGAGGATATATAAGGGTGTTGTCTGACTTGGTTTTTCCTTTGTCTGTTTTTTTTGTCTTGGGGGGGTGGGCCGAGTGAGTTGTTTGGTGTGTTATGTTGCTACATTTTATACTTTGCTTCCCATTTAGCACAATAGCTGCTTTTGTTTTTTAAACCCTGAAAGTTTCAATGTCCATTTTGCAATTAATAAGTCAATGTTAATGCTATGGTGTTGTGTTTCATTGTTATTGCAATATTATGTCTTTATTACCACCTTTAAATGTTTGTTCTGCATAAATGTTTGCTAATTCAGTTTTCCACCTTTGATAGGTTCAAATTGCATATTGGTTTGGTAAGTATTTTTTGAAGGCCACATTTCTTGGGCCATTTTTGAACTAATTTGGCCGTATATGGAAGTATGGGTGTACATGTGTTTTTTTTTTTTTTTTTCTTTTGTCATGTCACATTAGTGGCGTCTGTGTGGTCTCTATATTTTAATGTGATCTTTTCAAAAATATTTTTTTTTTGGAATAAAGTTGTTTGAAAAATGTTGTAGTAGTTGTGTGTGATGTTTTGATTTTGTTTTGTTGTTATGTGATCTCCTTTACAATCTCCCAGGATCCTTTAACCTTGGGTGATCCAACAGACAATTGTGATTGTTTTTATGCAGTTCCTTTCTATGAGTTGTCAAAAGGCTAAAACAGCATAACTGGCTTCTTAAAACCCACTATGTGCGTGTGAACTGTGCTCTATCAGTTGAAAAATGCACTGGCCACTTTTGCAGAGAAGGATCCTCATTCGAGTAAGTTTTTCTATTTAGGTGTTTTATGTTTGTTTTGCTTCATGTGCACTCATGAGCTCAGTTATTTCAAAGCCATTATGTCTAATTTTTAGAGACTCCTTAGTCACTGGCAAGGTGCCGATGGATTGGCGTATGTGGTTCCTATCTCCAAAAAGCAAGCAAAGTCATTACCAGGTAACTACAGACCTCTTAGTTTAATGTCCATAGTTGGAAAGGCCTGAGGGGGTTTGATAAAGAACCAAATAGAGAAGTTTCTGCTAGAAAATAATATTATAAGTGATAGTCAGCATGGCTTCAAGAAAGACAGAAGTTGTCAAACAAATTGACTCTCTTTTTATGAGGAAGCAACTAAACAGGTAGACAGTGGAGTAGCAGTTGGTATAGTGTACATGGACTTTGCTAAAGCATTTGACACTGTACCCCACAGACGGTTAATATGCAAGTTAGGGTCAATAGTTTTGAAAAATTCAATCTGTAAATGGATAGAGAACTGGCTTAAAGATAGCATCCAGAGAGTTGTAATTAATGATTCATACTCTGAATGGTCTAAGGTTATTAGTGGTGTACCCCAGGGTTCAGTGTTGGGACCTTTACTATTTAACATCTTTATAAATGATATAGAGTTTGGGATTATAAGTACCATTTCGGTGTTAGCAGATGACACTAAACTATGTAATGGAATTAAATCCATACAGGATGTCTATAATCTACAAGCAGACCTGGATGTACTGTTTGTTTGGGCAGCCAAGTGGCAAATGGCATTTAATATAGATAAATGTAAAATTATGCACTTAGGAGCTAACAACATGGATGCTTCATACTGTCTAGGGGGAATACATTTAGGGGAGTCAAATGGAAAAGGATCTGGGGGTTCTGATAAATCATAGACCTAATAACAGCATGCAATGCCAAGCTGCAACATCTAAAGCTAGCAAAGTACTTTCTTGTATTAAAAGAGGAATGGACTCCAGAAATGGAGACATAATCCTGCTCCTGTACAAAGCATTTGTCAGACCACATCTGGAATATGCAGTCCAGTTTTGGGCACCAGTTCACAAAAAGGACATTATGGAATTGGAGAGAGCGCAGATAAGGTCAACTCAATTAATAAAAGGAATGGAGGAGCTCAGCTATGAGGAGAGATTAGCTGAACTTAATGTATTCTCCCTTGAGAAGAGACGTTTAAGGGGGAATATGATCATCCTGTATAAATATATCAATGGTCCATATGGAGAACTCCCCATTATTCACTTTGAGATCATTACAAAGAACAAGAGGGCACTCTTTGCATCTGGAGGAAAAGAACTGTAACTAAGTCTGTGAAAATGTGAAATCGGCTCCCTCAGGAAGTAGTTTCAGCAACTACTATAGATTGCTTTAAGAAAAAGCTAGATGTTTTTCTAGAAGAACAGAATATAACTGGGTATTAAGACTTTAAAGTAAAAATAACAGTGACTGTTGATCCAGGGAACATCTGATTGCCTCATGGAATCAGCAAGGAGAATTTTTCACCTGTTTAAGCAAATTGTACCAGGGTTGTTTTTGCCTTCCTCTGGACCAACTATGTGTTATAGGGTTTTATATCCGGGATACGTTTATTTCCCTAGTGGTTGAACTTCATGGACTTCTGTCTTTTTCCAACCTAACCTACTATGTAACTATATGTATGTAATTATAAATTATAGGAAGAAATAGGCAAAGATTTTTTTTTAGGCATATTGCTTTATTTTGAAAAGATTGCCTATTTCTTCCTATGATTTCTGATGTCATGGGCTTAGCTCAAAGCAACATTCATGGATGATATTGCTTCTGGTTAAAGGAGGAATCCATCTTAATGTGCTTTCACTTCCAAGCTATGGTGAGTAAGTCAATATATAGTGGGCAAAGGTGTAAAATGGCATTCAAACCTGCAGAAACACCCTGAAAAACAAGAAAATATGTTTGCCACAAAGTGTATTTGTCCCTGGACATTTCATATACTAGTACTATTTAAATGGTGTAAAAACCTGAATAATGCATAAATATGTGGAGCAATAACACAACATCTGTTCATTTCTAAGAGTGCCTGACCCTGCTTGTGAGCTTGGCAATCAATGTGGTTTGATTTTGTGCTTGGCAACCTGGACCTCCTTCCATCACCATCAGGTGTGTTAGAATGAGTATGCAACTCAGCTGGACAACTAATTAAAAACCAGTTTGGCCAGGAAGTGGCAGTGTGTTTGTATACAATAGGGCTAAGATTAGGCAGTACAGCACAATGACAACAAACCGATAACTACAAATGAACAGAGGAGTTGTGTAGAATAGTGGCAGCAAATGAGCTTATTGAGCAAATGTCAGACTATGAAAAAAACAAATACAGGAAATAAAAGCATGCCAATTTATTCATAAAAGCAATATGTACATAATACATTCAAATGACAATATGACTTTTAGAATGGGACAAAGGCAACGAGGGGGGTCAAATAGCAGTTTGTAGTGGAAACCATGCATACATTTGTCCTAATTTGTGGATTAAATGACAAAACATTGCTGAAGAATTGCTAAACAACAGAAAGTATAATTAGAAAGGAGGCACAAAAACATTTTGTGCCTGCTTTCTAATTATGCTTCCCCTAAATTTAATTATTCTATATTCTAATTATGCTTTTTCAAATGATCCCCCCCCCCCAAACCAGTTCAGTTAAAATAGTAAAAATGAAAATGTATATGTATTTATATACATTTAAATATATTTTGACATACACACAGAAGTGAAATCACTAAATGTCCCTTGGTACATGAAATGAAATATAACGTCTTTGGCAACAATCTTTTGTTCAAATATTTGATTTGTCTAAAGCCGAACAAATTAAATGTGAATCAGATCACAAATGTTTGGTCACATTTTTTGACATTCATGCTATTGTGAGATGACCTATTATAAAGTGTTAATTATTATATATACAGCTTGATATAAATTAGTTTGCAGTGTTGCAACCAAACAAAAAAGTATCAAAACAACAACTGCAACAAATCAAAGAAAAAATGAAGCCATTCTGTGAATTAGTATAAAGTAACCTAAAAAATGTAACAAAAAAGTAGCACTTACCCAAATAATGATCAAGCAACAAAGATTTCAACTGACCTGTAATGGATTGTAGATGCGCACAGAACAGGGAGTAGGTGTGCGCTAATTGATTGCAATGACATCAACATTGACGGAGCTTAACAGATTCTCCTAAATCGCACAGCTGAAAATAATCGCCTTAATTGGCGAATTCTCGACCCCATCGCTCACTTATCAATGCAGTAAGCCGTCAGGCAACTGCATTAGTATTCAGCCCCGTCTCGTGGTAATACGCCTTGTCGTTCGGCACAATTTCTAGCGCGGCAAGCATACACGCATTCTGTTGATAATCAGGGCCATGTAGTCCTTCATGGGTCTTATGGTAAGGTAAATACAAGCTCAGATAAACAACATGTGGCATATTACACCATAGCATTATTTAGGTCAAAATGAAGAAGCATTGTGTGAAAAAATGAATTATACCATTACCACTTCCAAAGAATTAAAGTTGCAGCCAGGTGCTGCTTAGCAAATACACTTAATTATTTGATCATCTGCAAATGTGGCCACTTCTTTAAAAATAGAAGCTTTGGTAGCTTGCTGGTCTGGAGTAGTCAGGCGTGTGTTAACACAATGCCAAGGAGGAAAGACATCAGCAACAACCTTAGAACAGCAATTGTTGCTGCCTATCAATACAGGAAGTGTTAAAAGGCCATTTCCAAGCAATTGGAGATCCATCATTCAACAGTGAGAAAGATTATGTCTAAGAAATTCAAGACAATGTTGCCAATCTTCCCATGAGTGAAAGTCCCAGCAAATTTACCCCAAGGTCAAACTAATCAAGTATGGCTCTTTTGGAAGGGTTGCACGGAGAAAACCTATTGTAAGGCCCAGGTCAGCACCAGCCTCACCAGACACCAGTTCCCCAATCTAACACTGCAGTTTTTACCTATCGTAAGCACCTCCTAAGCCTTAGGGAGACTGGTTGTGTCTCCCAGCACTCGGTTGCCCCCAGGACTTACTGTGCAAGGGATGGTGTCCGGGGATAGGCTGGCATCAAGCCAGGAGCCCACAGATAAAGCAGTATCAAGATTCCAACAGAGCCAGGTCCAGAACACAAAGCAGAGGTCATACACAGAATATCTGTCCACCAAACAAAGTACACAATGGCAAAACACAAGCAGAGTCCGGGTCACAGGCAAAAGTCAGTCCAGGCAGCATAAACTCACAGATCAGAAACAGGCAGGGTCAAAAACAATAAATCAGATAAAACCACACTCCAGCACAGATTAGCCCAGCTTTATACTATAACAGGCACTGATGACTAGGAGCAGAGAGGCTTTAAAGTCCTAGCAGCCAATAGCAGTGCAGGACTGGGTCAGGAGATGATCAGCCTCAAGAATCCCCTTCAGCTGTGCGCAGCCTAACAATGGATGTTGGGGATGCCAAAAATACATCGGGTTGCACAACTAAAGGGAAATAGTGGCTGCTGCTAATGACATTGCTGGACAAAAAGTATTTTACACTGTGATGGTGCACAGCACGGAGTTGCTGGACAGATGAACATTTCCTAACACCTACTCACTCTAAAAAGAACATGGCAGCACAGCTTGGGTTTACAAAGTTGCATTTGAACACACCACAAGATACCTGGAACACTGTCCTTTGGACAGGCGAGACTAAAGTGGGGATGTTTGGCCCCACTTTATGTCTAATGACATTGCTGGACAAACAGTGTTTTACATTGCGATGGTGCACAGCACGGAGTTGCTGGACAGATGAACATTTCCTAACACCTACTCACTCTAAAAAGAACAAAGTTGCATTTGAACACACCACAAGATACCTGGAACACTGTCCTTTGGACAGGCGAGACTTAAGTGGGGATGTTTGGCCATAATGCACAATGCAACCAAACAACTATATCAGCAAAAAATAAACCTCATACCAACTATTAAGCATGGTGGTGGATGGTATTGATTTGCCTTGATTTTCATTAATTAATTGATTGATTGACTTTGCAATATGAGCTTGGCTCAAATTGGGTCATGCAAGAATACTCAAGCTAAATCTACAACAGAATGGCTGGAAAAGAAAAGAATGATGCAATTGCCCAATCAAAGCCCAGCCCTCAACCCAATGGATTTGCTGTGTTTGGAAGTAAAGAGTGCAGTGCCTAAACAGACACCCTCAAACATTAATGAACTGAAGCAATGTTGTGAAGCAATAATGTGAGAGACTGATAATGTCATACAGAAAACAATTACTTCAAGTTCTTGCTGCTAATGGTGGTTCATTCTGGCCTCATTTTCGTTAAATAAATGATGGCGGGTGGAATTTGTTGTGTGTTGTTTTACACCTGAGATTAGATTTTCCAAATTTTAGAACCTGTCAAGGATCAACCAAGGAAACCAAGGAATGCAAAATATCAACAGATTAAACTTCTATTTCAAATGCTTATATTATATATTTAATATATTAAGAATAAAAAAGTAAATATAATAGTATACATTATCATAAAAATAGACAGATTAGTTATAATAGAATTTTAATGCATGTAAAATTGTAAATAGTAGATAAAATCTTCCATAAAGAAAGATTTTACACTTTTGTGTGTAAATGCCCATTTGGGACCCAAAGAAGAATAATGGGCACAGGTACGACGATGTGCATCGATCCATTAAGTAAGGATTAAAGTTACTTACTAATAAATATTAACACATGTTGAAAAAATATTAATTGTAGAACGATCACACAAATGTATACAAATCCTATAGATTCTGTTTAAACATAACTCAAGTCTACAAAAATTGTCAGGCACTAGAATTTTTTTTTTTCAAAAAAGAGACTTTATATGTTTCTGCCAAAATATTTCTTTCTATTTCTCCAAGCAATTTTTTATTATTGCCTGTGGTTCATGTGTGGTGCATCAATAAAATGCCAAATATAGGGCCTCATATTAGGATAATGTTACCCCAGTAGGTGTGCACAAATTACTGGCTGCCCAACGGACAAAGAAAGAAGATGGCTAATATGGAACGAGTACGGATGTGTCAATGGTGGAGGAGACCAGACTGAGGGGCAGAAGTATGATCCACACCAAGCATGAACTTGCATAGCAGAGCCATGACCATCCTCCCCCCAGATTTAAAGCTCTTCTAGCATATAAAAATTAGCCTTACATTGTTTTTCTTGTCAAGTAAAACATGTCATCATGTAACGTGTTTACTGCTTGAAGGTCAGTAGAGCAGGAATGGAACAGATGTACCATTTGCCGTGTACATGGTCTGACCAGACTTTATACCGCATTCTAACATTTGTCTTGTTTTTTTTCTGCTCATTGAGTCTGGAGTAAGAAAAGGAGAAGCATAAACAAAATACGCATCTTCTCTAAGTAGCTTTTACAATCAAGTTACATTAATTTTATTCTAGTCTAATGGGAAATGTAGATGCAAATCTAAAAAAAAAATAGGCGCAGCAAACCAAAGTGAAAATTGATAGTACAGAAAGTCTTGTTCTTTTATTAAGATAATAAAGAATGAGATGAGCATAGAAACTGCTGTGATGGAGTGTTAGCTAATTATTTTTACTAGTCCAGAGAAGCTTATCCTAAGATACATGTTTACTTGGCTGACTCAATAGTTATGATGATATGTAAATGAACACTTCACTTCCATGGCCTAGGCAGGGCAGACATAAGTCCTGACTAACTCTTTTCAGATCTGCAATAGATCCATTTTTCTTCCATAGATAGCTTGGAGATTATCTGCAGACCATCACCAGTTCATTTCAAATTTTGTCATGATAGCTATAAACATAAAACTTAAACAACAACCTCTCATAAAAAAAAAGTACTGCAGCACCTAATTATGTAAATTTACACTTGCAGTTGTTCTCCTTAGACATTAAATAAGTCAGACAAATACCTTTAAATCCTGCTGGTGAAGTCTATCTAATGCTGCTTTCTGTGGTGGAGTGGCAACAATGCTTCACCGCTCCAAAATTCAGAGGAGTGCTGTTACCAACATGTAGGCTGTGCCTGTTTCCATTACAGAGGTGAAAAAAAAATATGGTTCAGCCCATTACATGGTCACTGATGATTGAGAATTGAATGTTAGTCCACGTAAATAAAACAATTTATTTGAGCTCAGGCTGCCAGGGACTTATCTCTGTGTTCAGAGTGCTTTATTATGTCAGAGTGAGCTCACAGATGTATGTTTTAGACACAATTCAGTAGCACTCTGGATCTGCCCATCACAGGAGGTTGAATGAATAGTAAGATGATTTGATATCCCATGCCTGAACATGGGAAACCTAACTAAAAGAGTAAGTAAATAATAAGTAAAAGTAAGTAAATATAAGGGTAGGGTGGGTTAATTGTAGGAGGGGAGCAAGCTATTAAATCAGGCATTGCAAAATGAAATAGGAATGTAAATACACATAGGCCAGATTGCTGTTAAAATGCATTCTTTTTCTTTCTGTTTGGTTGTTATTTGTCTTTGCAATCCTTATATCCTCATGCCACATGCTAACCCTGAGCTGTAATGGGATGCCATTTGGCCCTTTGTTGCTCCCTTGTAAAAAAATAAGATTCCCTCTGAAAAATAAGACATGTATGGCCAGTTTTAGAAAGACAAAAATTATTGTTAGGAGTATGGTTTTAGGTTAATATTATGGATCTTTAGGGACACAATTGTCTTCCTAAGAGGTTCTGCAACAGCAAAAGATTTAATGGCATTCCTTGGAAGAGAAGTGGCATGACCTTGTAAAACAAAAGGTAAAATATATAAATTAAAGATTATCAATATACCACAAGGAAATAGGCAACAAAGCATTTGGTAAATATATGGAAGCCTGATGTCTGGTTCAATCCTGCATCCGCTTCTTGTGATGTGAGCCAAGTTTTTTTTATCTCTTAGAGCCTCAGGCACCATGAAATAACACTGCAAACTCTGCAGGGCAGGGAATGACTATGATTGAAGAAAAAATAGGAAGAGGATTCCTATCTATGTCTTATTCCCTACGCTGAATATGATTTCAGTGTAATGCCGGAGCCCCTGCTATACATTGATACACAGTAATGTCTTTTCCTTGCATTATGCGCACTCTTGTAGTGTACAGCAATTTAAGTAATAGATTCCAGTATCAATAAGTGTTTATTTCTGTATTATACAGCCATGGTCTTTTCCTTTAGGGATAGCATTGTAGAAGTGGAAAACTGCTGCACACAATATGAAAACAAATATGTGTTACTAATAAGTTATCATGCACTTGCAGGAAAAAAGATAGCATGGCGAGTCATTTTCTCCCAATAATATAGCTTCACCTGTAGGAATAGGAAACTCAATTCATAGGGGGAGTTCCCTTCTTTACTATCATATTCATCTTGTTCTTCCCCTCTGCTGGTGCTAATAATAAATGAATGTTTGTTTTTTATTCAAACCATTAAAGTATTGCTTTAAAAAAAAGACCTGTTTTTTTATGCATTTAGGGCAATATCAGTTTGCTGTAACCCCACTTCAGCCTTTCAGGCTACTGCAAAAGTTAATTCAGCATTGGAAGTTGAAGGAAATACGCTATTTATCTAAATATGGAGGAATACTCTCCCCATGGAACAGGGATTATTAGGATCTTTTACTCTGAATGGTTTATCAAAGGGTGGGGGAGTGACTGCAAGGTTTGCCATACTGTTTGTGTTTTTTAAGCTCAAAATGCATCTCTGTGTTCACAAATACATCATTAAATCAAATCAGTGTACCTGAATTTGATCTGCCATTAGCATCTTGCAACAATCTCTGCTGATTTTAAGTTAAAGAGGAACTAAACCCAAAACAGCAAAAAAAAAAATGCACTTACCTTCAATCCCACAGGGCAGTCCGATTACTCCTGGGGTGTCCTGCATCGGGTCCCGCGTCGTCCCGGCATTTGTCCTGGAGATGACGCTCCCAGTGCCGCCATCTTCTCTTCTTCTTCCTATGTCATCCTACCAAGGCGCATGCATGAGATTGGCAAATTTTTCTTTATGCGCAAAAAGGCTCCTTCTGCGCATGCCCGAGATGCTCAGGCATGCGCAGAAGGAGCGCCCAAGAGCCTCCCCAGATGCCTGACATAGGTATCCTGGGAGGCTTTGCACTCCCATTTATTCTTGACCACCTAGGCGATGGAGAAATAGGGGGCAGTGCTTCAAACTTTTTGTTAGGGTGTTGCACCTAAAAAAAAAAAAAAAAACAAACCCACAGAATTTTTACTCTACATAAAAGGGTTGTCCACTGTTAAGCATGGTGGTGGTGGGTATTGATTTGCCTTGATTTTGATCAATAATTGATTGATTGACTTTGCAAAATGTGCTTGGCTCAAATTGGGTCATGCAACAGTACTCAAGCTAAATCTACAACAGAATGGCTGGAAAAGGAAAGAATGAAGTTGATGCAATGGCCCAATCAAAGCCCAGCCCTCAACCCAATGGATTTGCTGTGTTGGGAACTAAAGAGAGCAGTGCCTAAACACATGCGCTCAAACATTAATGAACTGAAGCAATGTTGTGAAGAGGAGAGATTCAAAATTCATGTCATACAGAAAACAATTACTTCAAGTTTTTGCTGCTAAAGGTGGTTCATTCTGGCCTCATTTTCATTACATAAATGATGGTAAGGTGGAATCTGTTGTTTTACACCTGAGATTATATTTTTCCAAATCTTAGAACCTGTTAAGGATCAAATGATGCCCTGAAATATAAAAACTTTGAATCAAAAGACAGTGTCTTTTTTTTTCATATGACTGTATGTAATAAATGGAAAGTTTTAGTGAATTATTAGCATGGAAATGAGCGGGAAGAAACCAGGGAATACAAAATATAAACAGATTAAACTTCTATTTCAAATGTTTTTATTATGTATTTAATTTATTAAGGTATAAAAGTAAATATAATAGTATACATTATCATAAGAATAGACAGATTAGTTATAATAGAATTGTAATGCATGTAAAATTGTAAATAGTAGATAAAATCTTCCATAAAGAAATAATTTTTTTGTGTGTAAATGCTCATTTGGGACCCAAAGGAGAGTATTGGGCACAGGTACCACAATGTGCATCTATCCATTAAGTAAGGATTAAAGTTACCTACTAATAAATATTAACACATGTTGAAATAATTATTAATTTTAGAACAATCACACAAATGTATAAAAATTCTATAGGTTCTGTTTAAACATAACTCAAGTCTACAAAAATTGTCAGGCACTAGACAATTTAAAAAAAAAAAAAAAAAACTTTATATCTTTCTGCCAAAATATTTATTTCCATTTCTCCAAGCAACTTTTTTATTATTATTGCCTGTGGTTCATGTGTGGTGCATCAATAAAATGCCAAATATAGGGCCTCATAATAGGATAATGTTACCCCAGTAGGTGTGCACAAATTACTGGCTGCCCAATGCACAAAGAAAGAAGATGGCTAATATGGAACGAGCACAGATCTGTCAATGGTGGAGGAGACCAGACTGAGGGGCAGAAGTATGCTCCACACCAAGCACAGCAGAGCCATGACCATCCTCCCCCCAGATTTAAAGCTCTTCTTACATAATTTTTACTCTACATAAAAGGGTTGTCTACCCTTTTATGTAAAGTAAAAATTGTGAGTTTAGGTACGCTTTAAGTACACATGTCAGATGATTTTTCCCTAAAATGAACCAACATGCTTGTCTTGGGCAAAAATCTAATGTGTGTACAACAGTCTCCTAATTTAGTTCATTTATTTGCCCTGGTGGATTGATGAAGGATCAATTGGGGTGCAGCTTGCTCATCCTCCTTCCTCCCGCACAAAACAGGCTTCCACAATGCTTATGACAGCTTGTTGTTTTGGGCCTTTTAACAAAGTATGTAAAATTAGAATGAACCACTTTTCCATTAATTATCATGAATGAGATCCATCAAAAATTCTGTATATCTCATAGCCTTTTTTTGTTTAAAATCACTCTTGAACCGATACCAGATGATCCAGCATTCTTCTCAGAAAGCTTATCGCAACTCGGTTCCTAAACCTATGGTTAATACAGCCAGAGTATTTGTGCCCGTACTTTGGAGGTACCCAACTCCGCCTTTCATTGGACTTTTTTGAAAGATCATCGAGATTATGCCTTTGGAAGATCTAACTACCACCATGTGAAGCCTTGGTTTTAAACTTCTTGCCTTTGACAGCCCCCAGCCCCTTTGTTGCAGTTGAATTCTGTGCTTTTCAAGACCGCAAATCCAATCTAGTATACACTTATACCCTATCTACCCTACTATACCCCTACTATACCCACTTTGTGTTTATAGTCTAATGTATGGAGACTATTGTTTGGTACACTGTAGATCTAAGTTCTCCCAATATTTTTTGCAGTTTTTTTTTTCCATGTTTCGGTTATTGTTTAAAAATGAATAAAAATGTTAAAATAAAAAAAAAAAAATCTATAAAATGAGTTGTGGTTCCTGACTTCTCTTTAAGCAAATCATTTGTTCACAGGCATGACACCACATAAAAAAACAGAGCAGACCTTATTAAGCATGCTAGTAATTATTCTGTTTATTTGGTCTTGACACACACATTCTGTAATAGAACTGGGCTGGCTGGCACTGAAAGGGTGTCCAGCAGAGCTTCCCTTGGTGGCAGCAGTCAAGGTTACCTTTCAGCCAGCCGCAGGGAGCAGCTCCACTCTGTGACAATAGAAGTAGGGAAGGATTGTGAAGCTTATATTATCATTCAAATGAGGACGTGAAGAAGAGGTATTTCACTTGATTGGGAGAATAATGGGACCCATTTATCTGGCGTGTGCAACCTTTCATATCTCTCATACTGTTTTACGAGCCGCATCTATCACAGCGGCAAAAGACAAACGGCTACTTTGATATTATTGAGGGAATTTGATTTGGGAGGGGAGCAGGGATGATTTGGAGGAATTGAAAACTCTATAATCACTGAAATCAGAAATCCATTTAGTGTTTTTAACATAATTTTCTATTTCTAGATACATAAGTATAAAACATACACATGTATTAACCTGAAGAGCGGCATGGAAAAGCATAATAAGGAGAAAGAAGAAAAGACCAAGTGTCATGTGACTACATTGAAATTGATTCACTTTCTTGATTGACCTATACATAGTTTTCAGGTTTGCGGATGTTTTTATTGGAAGATAATATGGGTTAAGGTTGTCACCAGGGAAACATTATGGCTAATCTGACAATGCAAAGTGCAGTTACTTATGGCAACAAAACTTGCCTTCCTTAGTTTTGATTACACTAAACTACTAAAGGGTAATGTGTGTTATGGGTAAGTGTACTGTAAATATTGCTATTTTTTCTTTGCACAGCCTTAATATATACATTTTTGTAAAATTATATTTAATAATTGAAAGTCTTTGTTCTATTGCAACAGTTTTTAAAAAACAAGTTTCCACCTTCATTGGCATGATTAATTGAATAAGTATGATTTCAAATATCAAACAGGCTCACTCTTCAGGGCTAATGTCTTTCCTGGTGGTGTTACCATATATATGGTCATTATCTTTGGTACAAACCTAAGCTAAGATTTAAACTATGATTCCTATTTACACAATGGAATTGGTTGTAGTTATTTAAATTTTTATATATATAACCAAAATTGTTGGATAATAAATATAACTCCACTTGACTCATTTTAGAATTAAGGACAAAGTGCTGCATACATATTTAAAAATATATATTGCTGTTCTGTTTTAAGATGAGTCATTCCAGATAAAGTTAGTCAGGCTTGTAGATAATTTGCTTCTCACAGACAACTAAAATTTGCCTGCCCTAAGGCTCTAAAGCATTGTACCAGAGCAATCTCATACACCTTGTACCAAACAATTTGGTGCACTCCATTTATCGCTATCTTTAGTGATATATTTTGGTCACTGTTTTACTTGCATATTAGTCTAAATGACAACTATTTAGAGCTAAATACAAGACATTAGAAATACAGCAAAACATACTCAGCACTAAAGAATAAGTCCAGATGAATATATCTAACTACTTCTATCTATATCATTTATGACTTATATAAATAAAAACTTCACAGACAGAATCCAGTTTTGCAGAATACAATTTTCTATGTCTCAATATGACAGAATCCTTTTCTAGTGTTTATATGTTTTCTGTATGTTGATGGATGAGAAGACTAATATGCATGTTTTGTTTTTTAGAAACAATTAGCAGTATCTTCCCTACTCTTCCCGTCCCTGGCCTGCCCTTTTCATTCATCTATACATTATAGATGTTTCTAATATGGAGGCTCAGCATTGCATGTGGGCATTTCCCAGGGATGTCTGCTTACTTTCTACTCCTCCAGACTAATGTCCACTCATCAAGATATTTTAAAAACTCCTCAACACCTCTACTGCTTGTATTAGGTCTAATGGCTCCTAAAAGGAGTACTGAGGCTGTGATGTTTTCAGCAAGCTATGTACAGTACCTTGCTGGTCCCTCCCACCAGCCATAATCTGCCTGCATTGCATAGTAATCCAATTCTCATATCATTAGGTCTAAATAAGGGTATGCAATGAAATAGAAAGGTTTTTAATAAATATTTGATTGAAAGTATGTATATATGTAGGACAAATTATAAATTGTAAGCATATTGCTAAATTGCTACCATTGTAGAAGCTGTAATTCTCCTTTGAGGAGAACATGGGGAAAAACAAAACCACTGCACATACTGTACAGAGTGCATCCACCTAAAGGTGCCTTCTAGTCCTTCTGACAGAGAAAGATTCAGCACTTCCCGATAATGCCAAAATGTGCCCTTCTTGACTCTGGCCATTCTTTTTAGCCAATGAGGCTGTTCATCATATAGCTGGCCCAGTGGAAGGGTATAAGGGTTTACAAACTCAAACACTTCTCTACTACTAGAAGTATTAAAACTTTGCCTAAACACATCAAAGATATATGTCTGCACCCTATAATGTTTTTTTTTATTGTCATGCCATAGTCTCTTCAAGAAGTAAAACAAAGAATGAAACAGCAGTCTACCACATCTGTTGAAGCTCTGGGTCCCTATGATGGCATTTTAAGGCTTCCTATCAAATCCTGTATCTTTTTTCTAACCCCCATACCATCTGTTTTTAAAATTGAGATGCATACATTATAGTTACATGAAAAATGCAGATTAAATGATATTTTATTTTTGAAATATCTATACAAATGCATAGGGGACACAGATTTGTAAAATTCATCCCATAAGCCAATATTTCTCCTTGTCAATATATATTTATATATAGCTTATTCCAAGGTATGAATATTCCTTTTTTTCAATAAAATAAATTTAAAATTAATTAATAAATAAAATAAAATTAAATATTATTGGCTAGTGAAGGAATTTTGTATGATATTTTATAATGCCAGAAGAATGTGTACAATGATTTATGTTCTAGTATTATAGACATCCTCTCATAATACAAAGATGCACATGTTATGTTTACAATAGAATTCCATATGTGCTATAAATCCAGATACTACTGCTAAATAAAGCATAGTTGCTGTGAATATTTTGTATCATTTTAGAGAATCTGACCAACGCTATTTGGTTTGTCTTTGAAGCTTTTAGAATCTGCAATTATTCATGATATTTGTCAAGCTGTATTCTGTTTTCTCTCTTTTATGTACTTTTTAACCATCATATGGGGAGTTCAAAAGCTATAAACCACATTTACATAACTATAAAGAACCAAAACATAAGTTTTACCCTATTTCTTTCTACAGATCATTTCAGAATCTTTGCTCAAAGCACTCAGATAAAAAATTAGGTAAAACCCACCCATATGCCAAAATGCTATGCTTGGAGCCCTAACTATAAAAGAAGTGCTTGTGCACTACAGCAGTTGGGTGCTGCTGAGAGGGCAGAGAAAGGGAAGGAGAATGGATGTCACCTTCTGCGGCCATGCACTAAATATGTAGACAAAGCAGGCTGTTATGAAGTTAAATCATTTGCCTAAACCGCGCTGCCTAACTAATTTATCATTGCTTTTTTGTCTATAACATTTTACTCAATTATTGTAGTTAGGCAAGTATTGGTTACTAATTAACAGTTTGGTCACTGTGCACTGACAACCAATTACAACAAGCCAATATATGTGGGTTGTGGTATTGGTATTATTGAGGACAAAGAATACAACTGTAGGGCTTGTTATCACTGTCTAACAATACCAATGTGGTCTTATTATCACTACTTTCCACAGCCATTATGGGGCTTATAATCCTTGGCTAAGAACACCAATGTGGGTTTTTTTTTGAAGATACTGATAACACCAATGTGGATCATAAATTTTGCAGCCACAAACTATATGTGGTTGATTATTCAATGCAATCATCGATACTAACAAAGTTATGATGTCTGCCATTGGCACTTCTCTATACTGTCACTAAATATGGGGGTTCTCTCAGTTAGCATTGTGGCTTGCAATAAAAATGCAATATTCAGGGCATGGGCCTAATAATTTTATTTGGACTGTTTCAACTTAATGCTGACTGTTGGAGCACAGAATGTTCAAGTCTGCTATTCCAATATGTATCAGTTATCTATATTGGACTTTCAATGGGCAACAAAATGTTGCTACAGGGTTTTATTTCCTGTCACCCTGGTGTCCTCTTTCTTAAACCAAGAAATGTGCATGTTGTTGGGGAGGAATTAGAGGGTCTTTCAGAAGAACATTTTTATGATTTAGAATAAAGGAAAACACTATGCCCCTGATTCATCAACCGCGATCGATGGCCGCGCGTACTTTCGCGCTTCCAGCGAGCGCGGATTTTATTGATGAATCAGGGGCTATGCCTTAGAGCAAGATCTGGGTGTAATACTGCAGCGGGATACAATAGACCAAGCACTAAGGTTTTCAGTTGAAGTTTTTGTTAACAAGCCTTTGCTGAGACTGATAGATTAATACTCACCAACAATACATTTCCTAAAAGTGAGTATCATAAAGTGACAGTTAAAGCTACTACATGTGTGTTTCACTGCAATACCACGAGTTACGTACTGTATGCCAAATATGAGACAGTTCCATATTCCAGCTTCTAATGAAGCTACAAAGGTGATTGTGAGGGATAATTTTGGGAAAGTATATGGTTGATCTTGACAGGCCTTACTCAGCTGAATTGGTACAATTAAATAAATACAACCTGATGCTTTGTAGGTGCCAGGACTAAAATATCTGATGGAACTGCCTACCTTGATGCTGAAATTTGTAATAATGCCCTAACAAATATTATAGGGTTCCTTCAGCTAAGAAGCTCTAACTATGGGATCCTGGAATGTTGGACAGAATATACTGACCTCTGTGACTTAAGGACTATTTCATATAAACCTACAACATCCAAAACAACAGTAGTGCTTTCACAGGATATAAGCAATGCCTGTCCATTTATTGCTAAGGACTATCAGTCTTTTGTTCTGATGTAGAGGTTGTTCTCACTTTTTCCCATGTTTAGCATCTATTCTTCTCTTGTTTTTGCTTTGTTTTCTACCATAGTCTTATTAATGTTTTGAATGTAAGCTGCTTTTGTCTTTGGTTGACCTTTTCTGGGAGGTTCCTTACACCCATGTTCAGACACAACCCCAAATAGTCCCTTGCCCCATGCTTTCATCTAGTATAACTTCAGCGTTTTTAGTTATAACCTTCCACTAGTGCCCTTTTTGCCTATACATCTTACTGTTACCCCTATCTCCCCCTAGTTTCCCTCTGCTCCCTAGCTCCATCTTCTTCTCTTTCCACTTCCTTTTTTATTTCTTTATTCAATTTGTATTGTGTGTACATGTGTTTACAAGAAATGTTTGGTTTAGGGCAGTAATGGAAGCTCCTATATTTACAAGTCTTTGTTAGAAAAACCGGAATGAAATGTGAGAAGGACACCAGTGATCACAGCTCCTAGCGTGGATTTTATGTTGTCTTTTTTAGAATTACCTCTATTGAAACCGACGGCATTATTTACAACATGACCCCTTTTTTGATGTTTACAGTACTTGGCTCCCAAACAAAGTGGGATATTGTATGTGAAAATGAATGTCACATGAATGGCCATGTTTTTTGTTAGGACATTATGGGAACTGTAATCTAGGTAATAACTTTCCAGCAAGCTTTGACCCTCTGACCCACAGATGGAGCTCCACAGCGTGTTTGGTATTATAAGGAATACAGCAGGAGTTTTCTGTAAGATAATAACAATGCTTTCTTCTCTCTAGCACTCTATAAATATGCTTTTTTCCATCAAGAAAGACCTCACAAAACCTGGGTGTTTTTTTGTTGCTTTTTTGTGGTCCAGTTGCTCTATATTTTCATTTTATTGAATAAGATGACCTGTACAAGGTACCAGGTTCTTGTTATAGCAAAGGGGATGGGGGGGGGGGGGAAACCCCACAGTACACATGGTTTTCAGGGAGGGGGATATCTTACAGAATATTTTTCCAGCTATGCTGATATAAATACATCTTGCTTTTTCAGTAAAATTTTATACCTTACAGAACACAGTTTCACAATCTGCCAAGAGACATTCCATCACTGACATTCACCGACACTCCATCCCAACATTTATAAAATCTATTTACAAAACAGGTAATCAGACATTGCCTCCAACATTCACATAAGGGAATCCTCAAGGTCCGTGTGTTTCAATGGCAGTAATTGATTACCAATAGGCAATGTTTGAGGTAAGGTCAGATTCTCTGTTTTATCAATAAATAATCAGATAAACCTTTTAACATCATTCTAAAACTTCTTACAGATCTAAAGAATATGTTTAATAAAACAGACCTGTGTGAGAAGCATCAGAATGACATTGCCTTTCTCTAATTCAGTGACCCCTAAAACAGATATAACTTTAATGCTACTAATGCTAAAAGTAGTAAACTTCAATTATGAATGTAAAAATTGCTTTCATTTTAAACAGTCTTGCCAGTATTAAGACAATTGGGTCAGTGCTGCAAGCACATTGTTTATGTCTGCATCAGCCTCCTATACTTGACTTTAATAGTTATAACTGTCTGACAGGCAAAACTTCAACAATTCCCAACAGTGCCAAAACATACCCACTTTTGGTTAAATTTTGACCTCCAATGCATTTTTCAGAGCTAGTGACATTGGGGCCTCCAATGCATTCCTATAAGCTAGTGACCCTGCCCACCATAGTGATGGTCCAATATAATGTGTTGGGATGGGGCATAGCAGCAAGCTCTGATTGTACCCAGAATTGTACAGTTTTGGTTAACAAAATATCGGGTTTGTGAGGTTTGTGACGGTATGTTCATGCCACTGGAGTATTCTAGTAATGTGTGAGTCAGTATGTCCCAGCAAAAACCAACAGATAGTCTCTTTGGGACTATCAAAGCCTTTATTATACCCAATTCCTACTAAGCTAATAAAAGTACAATAAGTGGTAAGTTAAAATAAGTGTCCTAAACTGGTGGTTACATTTTCTTCTATTCCCCACCAGTAATAGGCACTCATTCCAATCTTCAGTTGAAGGACATCTTAGAAGGGATAAAACAATAGCCTCATATGGTGCTCCTTAGCCTGCCAGCAACTGCTTTTGAGCTCTCTAAACACAGTGTTTACCTGCTATTTAATTGCTGTGTCACAACCACCCGTGTGTTTAACGCTGATCGCTTTCCCCATTTAGGCACATTAAGTTTCTTTATCTCCTGATTGCTTTCTTGAAGGGCTGTAAATTTAAATTATAACTGTTACCTCTTTGAATCGCACTCAGTAAAAATCACCATATAAATATTTTTCATGATTGTTATTATTGGGATAAATGTTCTACAAATCCCCAGAAGACAAGAAGCAGAATTGCCTGTGACTACAGGTTATTGGATATGAATGGCTGCACACTACTCCAGCAAGAAAGGTGTCAGGGACTGGGTTGCAGCTGCTGATAATCCTATCGTGATTACACTGTTTACCAAATAAAGGGTTTAGAGGTACCTGCCTGTAGCCCTACTGCCAACACAGATTGCCCTGCCTGTTTGTTCTGCAATGTGTTACATTGCTCACTGGCTCTAAAGGGATTAAGCTACATGAGAAACAAAGTTGCCAACAGCCTGGCTTTACCAGCTATGATAAGCTTTGCTCGAAAATGGATATGGCTTTTTATTGCTGAATTTGTCAAGTATACAGCTTCAATTAATTGGATTTCTTTGTTTTCCTTTGCTCATTCTGGCATCTCCTTTCTTGTTGTATACAATTATCACTGATGGAATTGTTTCTTTTTTCTGCCTTATTGTCTGTTTCTTTTGAAACTTGGCCAGGTACCAGCACATCCAGATATATTGTTTATTGTGAAAATACGACAAGATGTCACCAACCTTGATGTTTGGTACTTTAGCCATATGTAGTGTTATAGCAACTGCCACAGAGGTTGTCTATTATGAACCATATCTATGTGATTATCATTATTTGGGTCAATAAGAAATCAAAAATTGGCTTTGTAACTAGCCTCATAAATTGTGCCCAAACTTCAGTGAATATACCCCTTGGGCAGTCACTAAAATTAGATTTTATTGTAATTTAAACTGGACTAATAATAATGAAGCAGTTGGATGAAGCCAATACAGCATAGCCTAGCTTCTCTAAACAACTGACACTTTCCTAAAAATGTCATACTTGGGTCAAACTATATGAAAGTGCCAAAATTCCCCTGCACAAAGAAATGAGTTCATGCTTCTCTACTGGAGTTCTCCAAGGGGGTTAAACCAAAAGAGTGGCAAGCCAGAATTGCAGTGCATAAAGAACAGACACTTTCCTGAAAGGGTTCAAAAAGAGAATCATACCAAGAAAGCAGTAAGACAAAAGGCCACAAAGAAAATAATTATTATCTTTCGAGATCTGTACAGGTAGAAGGTCATCCTAAGGGATGGCAACAAGTCAGATATTAAAAACAAATGTAGGAAAGCTTTCTCTAAAAATAGGAGAGAACTGGTGACCATTGTTCCAACATGCCACCTGTATTAAATGTTGTGGGGCACAATTAAAAATAACAAATATTTGATGAGTTCTAGCACAAAGGACTCTAAAAGTGTGCTCAAAGATGAAAAAAAAATGTTCCTTGTTTGACTCAAAACAGGTATGGTTTGAAGTGAAATGTTTAAAAAGTTTAGGCTTTTAAGTCTATACATTGTCCTACTCATTGTAACCACAATGCAAACCATTTATTCTCTGATAAATGGATATTTTGGGGCTTTGGCTGATTTAAGACAGTTTTATGTGATTTTCGGTAACTATTATTTTGTGAATAAAATTGCTTATACTGAGAGAATATTAATATTGTGACATTGTTTGCTGGTACAGTAATTCTATGGGAATTTTGGTGTATGTCTGGTTAGTTGCCTGCTTGCTATTTATTTAATTTATTTATACATATTTCAAATGGGTCTTTTTTGCCAATAAATAAATATTCTAAATTAATGAATATTCCTATTTATCATCTCTGAAGAATCACATCTTTTTTTACACTTATTTTATTATCAATGAGGCACAACACAAAACTTTTACAAGCAGATGCATTTTTTACTGTTATTATTCAGGAAAGGCAATAATATTGGACTAACTCACTTTGGGCACCTATTATGTGTCAGCAATTTACTTTTTGAATTCAAAAATTGCTGATTGTTTTATGGACACAATGTTTGGCTCAAAACCGGATGATGTAGCCCCTGTTAACCTAGGAAAATGTTGGTGTAGGTATGTACTGTAGGTTGTATTTTGTGCTCTAGGGCAGGTTTAACTGGTACTATACTGACACATTATACTTAATATTTAAGCATTGGAAACTTGGTGTACAAAGCTTGAGCATCAAGATAAAATGCAAACTTTACTTTGTCAAAGTTATGGATTCAAGCTTTAATGTTTAGCCTACCCAACCTATCCTTCACTCTTCACACATTCTTTACATTAACCTTTACCCTAATTAACTCTCTACCAAAACAATTAAAGCCCTTCTAATTTTCTAAATTCATTTAATTAATTAGCTTATTAGATGGTGGCTGGTGGCTACATCAGATACTTTTTTGCGACTTTTTTCCTTCATTTTTAACTGGTAAATCTGTGAATAACACATTTCATGTCCCTGGATAGGAAATAGTCCATAATTGCCCCGCAGTTAAGTATTCAAACATGTCTGCTTTGCTTATGCTAAGGTCCAATAAATGCAGGTTGACAAAATTATTTTCTGTACTTGCTAAAAATGTTCTTAGTCTGGAAAATAGAAATAATGCAGCCACCATATCCAAGAACTGGTAAGCTGTAAGTATAATGATTTTGAATTTAGTTCTGCTTTACCCTTCACATTTGTTCATAATCCTAACACTTCATCCTATCCTTCTCCACAATTTTAACATTTTACATAACTTCTACATTCTGAAATATAACCCTTATGCCTAACTGTAATTTACCCCTAACCCAGGTATCTCATTATTCTCATAATATGAAATGGAATGGGCCAAACTAATCTATTATATGATATGAAAGGCAGACTGTAGAATGACAATTTCACAAAGCTTAAGATAAATCCTGTAAATCTTTGTCAATGGTCCCATTGAGAGAAACCACCTTTTTTGTGTTTTTATGTCCCTGGGACTGTGGCCACCAGGTTAAATAGAAAGGGTGAGTTTCCTGACAATAATTAAATATGACAAAGGATTATTATTATTTTTAAATAGTATTTTGTAAACAATAACATATTATGCAGCTCTGTACATTAAATAGGGGTTGCAAATGACACAGGAGGAGGAAAGGACAGTGTCCAGAAGGGCTTACAATATTTGATGTGGGAAAAGTGGCACACAATAGAAGGGGAAATTTGGAAAGGTGGGTGAAGAAGAGGATGGGTAGTCAGTTTGCAAATATGGGATTTAAGGGCTTTTTTAAATGCGTGGAAAGTAGGAGCACGCCAAATAGCATGGGGAAGACCATTCCAGAGAGTTGGGGCAGCTCTAGAAAAGTCTTGGAGCAGTGCGTGTGATGAGGTTATGAGTGAGGAAGTCAGTATTAGGTCATCGGAGGAGCGGAGAGACGGCTGGGGGAGTATTTTTTTTACCAGGTCAGAAAGTTAAGTGGGACAATAACTGTGTAGGGATTTGAAGGCAAAACACAGGAGCTTGAATTTGATTCTAAGGTGAAATGGAAGCCAGTAAAAAGAACCAAAAAAGATGCAACAGAAGAAGAGCAGTGGGAAGGATGGATGAGTCTGGCTGCAGTGTTCAAAATAGTTTGTAGAGGAGAGAGTCGGGTTCATGGAATACCAGAGAGGAGGATGTTACCGTAGTCCAGACAAGAGATGATTAGAGCATGTACAAGGAGTTTGGTAATTTCTGGGGACAGGTAGGTACAGATTTTGGAGATGTTGCACAGCTGGAAGTGGCAGGACCTGGAAATATGTGGAAATAATTACTTCTGACCTTCTCTTCTCTATCCAAAATCCAAATAAAATATTACTCTTGAGTTGCACTGTAAGCATCAAAAGCAGTCACATAATTCATTCACACATAATATAGCTTATTAGGAACATACACACAGATTACCTTTTTTATTTCCTTTATGCCAGTATGTAGGATCTTTAAATTAAAGTAGCTGTTTTTACAGCAGCTATCATAAGCAATCAGCAAAGAAAATAATTACAGTTAGTTATTATTTGTTTACAATCCTCCGGGATTTGAGAGATCACAGGATGTACTTTTTATTTTTTAGTGATGATAATCCTACATATGAAACTAGGAATTGTCCTTTATTAGAACTAATAATTACCGTAATTTTTACCGTAACAGTTTAATAAATTTTCAGAACTGAATATCACTGTCGGTTGGAAAATGCTGTGGCACTGAATATGTTAATTACAAGCCTATAATCCTTCCTATTCACCAAAGAAAAATGGCTATTTAACTAGTCAAATGTTATTTTATTGGCACATTATGTATTTCTGTCTTCTCACATTCTGCAATTGAATTCTAAGGATATTACTGGGGAAAATAAATTGGTCACTTGCAGAAAGCTATTTTATAATAACACAGTACAGCTGTATGAGGGGAAATAAAAAAGTCACAATTCCTGTAAAGGTTTTGGGAGAAATGAGAAATGAACTGGATGAAGACAATATAAACTAGTAGCTCATGTACCAAGTTTATTATTGTTTCTTGAGGGGATAACAGATTTAAATTGTATCCTTTTGCCTCGCCTGTATCTTTTGGTATCCATCTACTGTGGCAGGCTGCCTTTATGCCATTTATTATCTTCTGCCAGTATTAGAATAACAACAATACACAATGCACAAATAGGAGCATAGGATTCTCTACACCATCCCTTCTTATAGGAACAGAAGGCTAAATGCAAAGTTCTAACAGCATTAGAATGTTTTAAAGGTCAAACCATGCAAAAGTGATGTTTCATATAAAGGTTGAGATTGGTACAATAAGTCAGTTCCTGCTTGTTTTATCTCATGGGGACTCTGCTAGAGTTCTTGGCCCTGTTCCTGCCAATTTTTAAGACAGTGAGGGTTTATGTCTACCACTTGCTTTTCCCATATCTTAATCATATACCATAATCCCAATATGTTATAGTAAATTAAAAAAATATTTTACATTTTTTAAAGCCCAACTCAAATATACCCCTTCCTTCTTACTCCATTACATGCACTATTCTTCACATCTTTAGGGTTAACTCTGGACAAAATTTTTAAAAGGTCTTTGCTATCTTACTATCTTACTTTCCATCAATAACAAACAATCAGGTTTCATTCTCTGTAAAGAAGATTTTTCACTAGGAAGTTATGGTAAAATGCCATTACTGACTCAAAAATGCAGCATGTCTATTTAGAATTCTGATCATTGGTCTTTGTTACTTTGATCACTAACCCAGAATGAGTATACAACTCACAGGTTCAGCTATTTGTCACAAAACTTACTTGAAACAAAAAGATCAGATTTACATTTAGGCGATCAGTATACTTTAGCATGAGTTTAGCAATGACAATGGCTATTTATATAATCTCTCCATGATAGGTCCACTTTTAAATCCACTCTTTCAATGGCAATAATTGGTCTGGGAACTGCCTATTGCTAGTTCAGTATAGTGGTGAACGAATGAGGTCCCTGCTTTCTGCTGTGAGAGATCGCAAGATTCTGCCTGAGACTCCCAGTCTATACTTCTCACTGTGCACTTAGATTGATGTTGAAACGTGGCAATATTTGCCCACTATTCCACCCATAATCCCAACCACCTGCATCAGCTAATCTCTAACCAAGTCTGGCTGCATCAGACTGTACCCAGCGAAGTGCCTGTCACTATTAGACTGTGTCAAGCCTTTTGTGTCAAGTTTTTGTTACAATCTGTCTGTACCCAGCCACTTCTTATTAAATAATCTGCTTATGTCCAGCCTAAGTCTTTGCATTATCAAACTGTGTCCAGCAAAGTCTTTGCCATTTTAAAACTGTGTCCAGCCAAGTCTTTGCCATTATCCAACTGTGTCCAGCCAAGTCATTGCCATTATCCAACTGTGTCCAGCAAAGTCTTTGCCATTTTAAAACTGTGTCCAGCCAAGTCTTTGCCATTATCCAACTGTGTCCAGCCAAGTATTTGCCATTATTAAACTGTGTCCAGCCAAGTCTTTGCCATTATCCAACTGTGTCCAGCCAAGTCTTTCCCATTATCCAACTGTGTCTAGCCAAGTTTTTCTGGAGATTTTCTTGCTGCAAGTAAAGGCTTTGTGTGTAAGCAACCAACAGAGATAGTAAATTGATAGTAACAGTATTTTCTTGTTGTAGGTCTTACATTTTATTAAACATTCCAAATATGATATCAAAAAAAGTAAGAAGTAATAGGTAAATCAATAAATTAGATTCCAGGCCAAGAACTCAGAGTGGTAGGGTTCATTGTTAAGTTTATGGTACTAAAAAAAATCCCTGTATGCGTAATCTCTGTATGGGATGGTACACTTAGCTATACATGGGCAGCTCAGTGTACATTCTACAGAAAATTACAAACAAACAGGTACATTTGTTTTATTGCAAAAGTGAGATAGCATGTCTCTTCTTCAATATACTGCCAGTCTGCTCACAATGTTTTGATTTTTAAGTTTAGTTCTACTTTAATTCCTAAACTCACTTAACCTTAAAATGAACTCCTGACAAACAGCATCAGAGCTGTTTTACCAATTAAGTCGTATTATAATATCAAATTCAGGTAATATAAGGTCAAATCCAGGTATTTACATTGTTTGCATTAGAAACTGTGTCCAGCCAAGTCTTTGCCATTATCCAACTGTGTCCAGCCAAGTCTTTCCCATTATCCAACTGTGTCTAGCCAAGTTTTTCTGGAGATTTTCTTGCTGCAAGTAAAGGCTTTGTGTGTAAGCAACCAACAGAGATAGTAAATTGATAGTAACAGTATTTTCTTGTTGTAGGTCTTACATTTTATTAAACATTCCAAATATGATATCAAAAAAAGTAAGAAGTAATAGGTAAATCAATAAATTAGATTCCAGGCCAAGAACTCAGAGTGGTAGGGTTCATTGTTAAGTTTATGGTACTAAAAAAAATCCCTGTATGCGTAATCTCTGTATGGGATGGTACACTTAGCTATACATGGGCAGCTCAGTGTACATTCTACAGAAAATTACAAACAAACAGGTACATTTGTTTTATTGCAAAAGTGAGATAGCATGTCTCTTCTTCAATATACTGCCAGTCTGCTCACAATGTTTTGATTTTTAAGTTTAGTTCTACTTTAATTCCTAAACTCACTTAACCTTAAAATGAACTCCTGACAAACAGCATCAGAGCTGTTTTACCAATTAAGTCGTATTATAATATCAAATTCAGGTAATATAAGGTCAAATCCAGGTATTTACATTGTTTGCATTAGAAAGGACCTCCAGCCAAAATAAGAACACAACAATTATTAGCCTAATTAAAGATAAAATTAAAAAAAAAACACTTTTACTGCAATGCTCACATTCAGTATTGAGAAGTCATCCACATCAATTTATAACCGCGGACCAGTCCTCCAAGCTGATTGGTAGCCAGCATCATTGAACCCACTTTTCTAAGCCCAGTCCAATATTGATTCATCCCCAACGTGTGAAGCAAAAGGCACACATGCTGAGCTTATCCTCTGGCACTTTGCCTTCATTCCTTGTGCTGCTTCTTTCTCCCTGCTGTACAGTTGCTAGAGGCTAACATGAATCACATTCCAGTACACTGCTTACAATGAAAAATACATTTATTAATACATTTAAATGTGTATTAATGCAAACAGTGCATAATTTATTTTTTATATCTGCCCAGAGTTTTTAATATTAACCTGTAGCTAAAAAATGGATACGTGTGGGTATCGCTGTCCAGATTTTCACATTCCCTAACAGTAACACTAACTGTGAATAATTAATTTATTGTTCAGATGTATTTGCTTATGCACCCTTTCTATTTATGCTCTTTTAAATTGCTGTGTCCCTCTAGCCTTTCCCTCTTTCAAAACTATGTTGCATAACAATAAAGTAAATCACATATTTATTTATTCCATCTGCATTCTCATCCTATTGTCTAGAGTTTAGCTTTTTGCATTGTTTTTTCTATTGACATGTGTTGCTTTATTTGCTCAATTTTTACCTGCTGCTATCAGTGATCTGCATGCTAAAATACATGTATATATACACAAATGCCACATGGTATTGACCAGATCTGATTGTGATTGCCAGTACTGCCGGATGCAGTTTCCAGCACCCTGATAAAATAAAAGTATGCAGACAAAATTAGAATACTTTTTCACTTAGCCTTGTCGATTCAAAGACATTTGTAGATACAAAATCAAATGAAGAATTACAATGGTAAAAGCCTAAAGTGATTTTAAAACAAGGTATACATCTAAATGGAACATATGAATGCGTAGGAAGCATTTTGTTTCCTGAGGTAATTTTAATGTAAAGTAAATCTATAGTCTTTAAAAGGTGCACTTCAATCAAAATTGAAAACTAAATTTGAAGCACATTCTTCCAGTTCATTTCTTCAGTTTTTACTCCAGCATTGTAATAGTGTACCGGTTCACCTCATCCGCTTTTGTCAGTACTGCTAGAAGTTTAATCTTAACTACTCTATTCAAAAAGATTTTTTTCTATTTTTTTTAAACATGTTCAGACTTTATACCAGTCTTCATTTTTCCTGAAGAAGCAAACAAGTGTCTGTGAAACACACTGAATATGTCATAGGAAACTCATAACTAGTGTTGGTCGAATAGCTCACTATTCGATTCGGCAGCTATTCGCTCGAATATAGCAAAAAAATTTGGGTGGTCGAAAATGAAAATCGAACACCATTAAAGTCAATGGGAGGAAAAATTTGTGTTTTTTTCAGCACTGTGTAGAGCTTCTACAGCCTCCAAACAGATGTAAAAAGATAAATAATAAAAGGATACATAAAAAGATACATTGTAAATCAATCAGATCCACTGTGGAGGTCGTTCATTTCCAATGACAATCCTCGTTCGTCGGCATCCTGGTCACTTTTTCTTGGCCAATCGGTTGTTCATCGGTCGTTCGTCAGTCGTTTCTAACGATAAGTATTGGACGTGTGTATGCAGCTTTAGTCTACACAGACTGTTTCCCTAGTGTTTAACCTGAGGCTTTTTAAAGCCCATGTTTGAAGTCCCCATGCATTCCCATGGGCTAATCTACACCAGGACGTTTCCTTCAGGCACGTTTTTGAGCGTTATCTTAATCGTTGCTTGCAACATTTAAAAAATTAAAACGCTGGATAAACGCGGGAAAACGCTTCCATTGAACTCAATGGAGGCTTTTTCAAGCCTTTTTAAGCTTTTATGAAAGCTTCCACTGAAAACAATGGGGACTTTTATAAACATTTTTAGCAGGACTTTGGAATCTGGAAGCCCCCTTTAATAAGGAGACTCCCAGATCTCCACCGCCCCACCCTGGGGAATGAGTACAGGGGTACATAAATCCCCTTACTCATTCCCTGAAAGGGTTAAAATATAAGTAAAAAATAGGACAAGGTTTTAATGTTAAATTATTTTATTAATGTGTGTGTGTTTGTGTAATTAAACTTTTTTATTTTTTACAGGTTATCCCAATGACAGGAGGATTTCCAGGGTTGCAATGAACAGAGCCCTGGAAATCCTCCTGACAGTGAAGGATTGCAGGGCACTAGGGGTTAAATGAGGACAAGCCTCTCCATTCACCCCTAGTGCTCTGGCTGAGGTTTTACATTTCTCAGCCATTCAGCACTAGAGATGAATGGGGAGACTTGTGCCCATTCATCCCTAGTGCTCTGTGATTGGCTGAGAAATAGGAAATCCTGATGACAGCTCAAGCATCATCAGGATTTCCCTTTCCTCAGCCAATCAGGGAGCAGAGCAATCAGCAGAACTTTACTATGCTGACAGCTCTGCTCCCCTGATCACTCCCGCAGCCCTAGAGGAGCTGTCACGTGTATTACACATACAGAACGCATGTCACAGCTCCTCTAGGGCTGCGGGAGCGATCAGGGGAGCAGCGCTGTCAGCATAGTAAAGCTCCGTTGATTGCTCTGGTCCCTGATTGGCTGAGGAAAGGGAAACCCTGATGATGCTTGAGCTGTAATCAGGGTTTTCTATTTCTCAGCCAATCACAGAGCAGTAGAGGTGATGAATGGAGATAGTATCTCCATTCAACCTCTATTGCCCTCGTATTGCCTGCGGTTACAGCTAATTGAAGGAACCTGCTTTCAATTAGCTGTGACCGCAAAGCTCCCACGGTCCAGGAATCCCACAATTACATTATGATTCATAATGTCATTGTCGGATAACCTGTAAAAAATAAAAAAAGAAGAAGTTAAAATAAAAACACATACAAATAAATTAATTTAAGAAAAAATTTTCTTTTTTTTTTAAACTTTTTTTTTTCCCGAATTTTTGCTGTCGAATCCCAAATTTTTGCTGTGTTTTTTGGGTTGGGTCTATCGGAATTCGAACAGCCATATTCGGGTTGAATATAGGGACAACCCGAATTCGAGCACCAACACTACTCATAACGACCACCAGGATGTATTTATAATATTGTAATCTGTAAGATGGATATGTCATTTTATATGAGGGTATCATTGTTATATCACATCCAGAAGATGGTCTACATACATGTGGTGTCTGGGTGGAGGTACCAAACACTTATACCTATCTTGTTGGAATAATACATCAATGTCTGTGCTTTTAATATAAAAAAATGTGACAATGATGGTTGTATTTCTTGAATGATGCCTCCAAAATCCCACTGACATTACATTAAAAAAACCTGTATACATAGCATACCACTGCTTCATTCATATGGGACAACATAAATATTTGATTAGAGAAAGCAGTGAGTAGAGAGATTATTTCTGTGCTCTCTTTCTAAAACCCAGATTACTTTAGATTAAAGTTTTTTTTTTAATAAATAATTTAAATAAATAAACATTATTTTTAGCAAATAGGAAAGGACAAGCTAGTGCAATTTATAAAAAAAAATGAAAAAACAATATAGTCTATTGTAACTATAATACCAAAGTGCCTATCTATTTTTGGGTTTGGAGAGACTGGGATGCTGACACAACTCATTTAAATATGAATTTGCAGATATTCTTTAAAGGCACATTAAAAATGTATTTCAAGTAAACATTACAATAGAAAAAAATACAGAGTATAAAAATAAATTCTTTGCACAGTGACCTGAAGCACTTTAATTTAGTCTTTGCTTACACATCTCCCTTTCCTGTGGAGACACTGATAAAAGATGATTTTTAAATGGTTACATATTTCTGTATTTCTGTCTCTTTTAATGAACAAACCCACAATTGTTCTTTCAGGTCTCATTCACAGGGACATTTAGTATTTTTAGTGTCTTAGAGCTTTTATTGTTTAAGTCTAGGAATAAAAAAATATACAACATTATTAACATGCAATACAGTTGACCTATACACAGCAGTTAGTACTGAACTTATTCATTGAATCTGATGCTAATTCAGGTTTAATGGATTTGATTACTTGATGTTCATAATTCAACACAGTTTGCCAAAGCCATATAATAGTATCCAGTAGCTCATTCTAACACATAAATTATAATTACAAAATTTATAGTCATGTGCATAAGTACACTATTGAGTTTTTAGGATTACTGAACAAGTAAACATTAGATCTCCATTCAAACAGTACCTACGGATAAGTATTATATGCTTGGTGTATTAATTTTTGATCTAAATGAAAAATAAAGCAGATATGTTATGTAGAAAAAACTACATCTCTTTATATACCACTATGAAACCTGAAGAAGAACATATGAAGTGTGCAGAGCGCGGGATTTAAAATGATTACTAATTTGTCCACAACTAGGAGGCCCCAAGAACTCCTAAAATATATCACTGGATCTGGAGGTAACTCTTCCAACAGTTTGTTTTAGGATGTATGCATCTGCAATTAGTAAAATATTACTGTAAGGCCCTGGTCAGTACCAGTATTCTCCAGATACCAGTTCCCCAATCTAACGCCGGAGTCTTCACCTATAGCAGCCCCCGCTCAGCCTCGGTAGCCTGGTTGCATCTCCCAGCACTCGGTTGCCCCCAGGACTTGGTGCTCAAGGGATGGTGTCTGGGGATAGATACACAGAATAGAATTACCAGGGAATCCAGAAAACAAGCGAAATCAAACACAGAAGATCAGTCCACCAAATGAGGTATGAAGGGAAGGGAACAAGCAGAGTCGGGGTCACAGGCAAGGTCAGTCCAGGCTGAGTTCAAGCAGATTGTCAGGAACAGGCAAATGTCAGCAACAGAAAAACACTCAAGAATCTCTCCAGCACAGATAAGCCCAGCTAACGCTATAACAGGGAAAGATGACTGGAAGCAGAGAAGTCTATAAAGCCCCAGCTGCCAATGACAGCATGGGATTGCTCATGAAACACTCTGCTAATCAGCTGCAACACAGCTCCAATTCTACACAACTATAGGGAAACAAGGATGCTGCAATCCTCAGAGTAGAATTGTTTAGGGAATGTGCCATTGAAAATGCTGTCCAAAAAGAACTTCAGAGAAAGACTACACTCTGTTATGGAATGTGTGGTCCTTCTGGAACAATGGACCTGATTTAAAGCTCTCCAAGGCTGGAAAGGATACACTTTCATCAGTAAATCTGGGTGATCCAGCAAATCTGGAATGGATCTCTTCAAAGTCCTTTGCTGTTGCTAGCAATTGTTTTAATGCATGTGTGATGCATGATGGTGGAATTTTTAAGGTTTGGAATTGCTTTGCTGATTTAGAATCTGGATAGCTTTAAAGTGGATCTATCACCAACATTTTAACTTTACATAAAAGAGTAGACAAGGATAGTTTTCTTTTTTTTTTTTCTTTAATACCCTTTTCATAAAAAAAATGGTGAAGCCCCTCCACTTCTGTCTATATTGCTGCAGCGATAAGGACAGAATGAGAGTGCAGAGCCTCCTGGAATATCCTGGTCATGCATCCCAGGAGGCTCCTGGCTGCTCCTACTGTGTATGTCATGATGTTCATGTCCAATCTCGGGCATGTGCAGAAGGAGCTTTTTCTCTACATTGGGGAAAAAACAGCGAATCTTATACATGGGCAGTGAGATTGGCACTCTTTCCTTTTACATCAAGTTAGGTCACCGGATTCCGAAGCTGTGCAGTGCAAGATCCAGTGATGTAGTCGGAAGAAGATGGAGCAGGATGGCTTTGCCCAGTGCTGACGAAGTTAGTTTACAGGACGGCGCGGGACCCAATTGAGGACATCTCCTGCAGGATTGAGTGATCTATGGAATTAAAGGTAAGTGGGATTTTTTTTTTTAGTTCCTCTTTAGGTCATCCAGTCCACAAAATCGGCATTACATTACAGTGCGCTTAATGAGAATCTATCCAAAAGTTTGATTAAAAATGGATCTTTAAATGTGATTAGCAGTAGCAAATTCTCCAATGTTTGTTTAGAAAAGAAAAATGGAGAGTTATAGACTGGCTTAGTCAAAACCCTAATTTTAACTCAATGGAAATGTTCTGTAGGGAATTGAAACAGGTAGAACATGTAAAGAAACCCACATACAAATTGTAACTGTATAAACATTGTCTACTTTGTTCAATAAATGTTTAAAATGTTCTTGTGTTTTCATTCAAGTACAATAGTTTTTTTCTGTAGCCACTGGTTGAATGAAGTTTGTACCTGTAAAATGTGTTAAAAAGTCAATAATTCCCATGGGGTGTACATCCATTTTCACATGATTGTATATTTATGACTTTGAAACAGGTTTTTAATATGTCTAAATCCTAATTCATGCCATTTTTATTTTGGATACAGTGGGGAATAATTAACATTTAAAGACATTTCCTATTAACTCTTATCCTGGCACAGATGAAAATATAAACCTGATACAGTTCTTCACTGCTCTATCTGCAGCAAAATAAAAATGTTTGTCTGGAGTTTAGCTTTAACTCTCCTATAACAAGAATTATTTAAAAGAGTAATGTAAATGTTGCGGGATTGATAAGTGCAATAAATAAAAGAGCTATGCTGTTTATAGAGATTATGGTCACTGAAGTTCAATTCCTTTTATCTCCTTAAAACTTGAATTGCTTCCAAATCACTGCAAGAAAGTCAAGGAAGATATATACTATGAAGGAAAGTAGAACTTCTCAAAAATGAACATATATTGGAATGAAAGGGATTTTTCAAGGCTGATAGTGTGGTAGGAACATATTTCAGTCACTGTATCCATTGGCATTTATAATATTTTGTAGAATGCATTAAATAAATAAATGGATGAAATAAGTCTTTATAAATATATCACATTTTACCTATCAATTTGTAGATGAAGCTGATAATTGTGGAACTAGCAAGTAGGGTATTCAGATATGGTTTCTATTAACCACTTCACTTTTTGCATTGCTAAACCCCATTGGACTAAAGCAAATTTTACATTCCAGATATGGGCCTTTGAATTTAGAAATACCTTTGTCATTGTTTTGTATTAAAAATACATATTTTTTGACAAATAAGGCTTTCTTATGACCATACTCCTATTTTATTTTTTATTTATTAGTAGTTGCTTTTGAAAAAACAAGGATTACTTTAAGATACAATGGTGATGTGTTTATTATTCATTTGCCTTTCTTTCACAATGGATTTCCATTACCATGTGCAGAACAGTAAAAGAATTTTAAGGGTAGCAGAGAGGGACATGTTACATTTATGAAAATACAATAAAACACAAAGCATGAAAAAAATAAATCATGAACAAAACACTGTTTGGTACAACCTGTTTCAAATTCAAACTCTGCTTTTCACTTCATATGTGCTCCATAAATGTATAGCAGAAGCCTGGTACCTTGCCCTAAATTCAGTGCCAATGGGTTTTTATGTTCCGTTTACTTTTCTATGGTAGTTCCCTGAATTACCATATAGAATAACCTTATTATGATCCAGGATCAGGGATACCTCATTAATTTGGTTTTCCACAAAAATAAAGTATCTGTGCACAAAACCTTTACTAACAAATACTTATTTTTTTTTTTGGAAACGTTTTGTTAAAAGTCCAGAGAATAGAAAAGTCCAGGCATCAACCAGTTTGCCAGTACTGCAAAACTACTTAAAAATGTGTGTTCTATTATTTAGTACATCTACCCACAGAGCTAAGGTTTGTGTAGAATAAAATGTTAGGGGAGAAGCATTCGAAACACACTGACAAGTGACAGATGAAATAAAAACAACTTCTATTACATGACATATCTGAATCATGTTGCCAAAGTTGGATTTACAGATGAAATTTAATCAAAGGATTTAGTAGAAAAAAGATGCAGACAAAGAGAACACATTGTATCATCAAGTAATGGGTTTCATGGGCAGTCAAATCCAGAACTATTGTACAGTATTATCACCTCCTAATACGTTTTAACGGGTGTTGTTATGCTTTGCTCGTAAGCTGCTGCAGGGCCATAGTCCTTCAACTGTCTTCATTGGAGTAAAACTCTGTCCATTTTGAAAATAATCTTCTTTACAGTCTCCTGCTTATTTTAGCAGGAATGGAAGGCCTTCTAGAAGGGTATATACCACATTTCATCTACATAAGTTCAGGTGAAATGTTTATATCCTTGCAAATAAAGGTTAGAAGAGATGTTGAAAGCAGGGTATCTATTTTTCAAATTACCTTTAAACGCTATACTATTTTTCCAAAGTGATTGACTGCCTTGTCTTTTTCATGATAAAATGTAATACATCCAACATTTCAACATAACATTGACAACACAACCTAGAGACATTGGTTGGGCCTGAACAGTGTTGGTAAATTTACCAAGTATTGCCTAGTATGTTTGCTAAATACTTAGTATAGTATAGGATAGTAAAAACTACTGATTTTAGTAGTTGCAAAGTGCAGACAGCATGCTTTGGAATGGAATGTGTGTATCTACAAAGATTGAGAACTAGTATATCTGTTTGATGTCCACTTTACAATTTTCCAAAAAGTATTTACAACTGCTTTTAATTTCAGTGCCACAAAAAGGACTAATTAGTGGATGAGCCATGTTACAGGGGTGACTCTGCCACTAGGGATACATCAGCAGTGAAAGAATCATTCAGGGGAGTCTTCTAATAGCCTTTCCTTAGTGACAGGGTGATTCCATAAATAATCTAGTAAGGTCTCTTTAGCAATCTCGGTGTTGGCTATTTGTTGTGTGATATGGCCCTTAGTAACATTGCCCATTTCTAATCAATCCTATAAGCTATGTGTAGTTGAAACATTAAGAATGTCACTTCAAACTATCCTCCCTCAGGTACAGCCTGCTAGAACTAATGTAAAATGTTAATTTGTGTTTTTCCCTCTAGGGGTAACTAGGGCTGCATACCCTTAAAATTTAACCTGTTCTTTGGCCATGCAAGTCAAATAAACTATACCCATGCTTTATATGACTTATTTCCCTGTCTTGTGAGCTTCTCACTTGCAGGTATGAGCTTAAATGAGTAATCCACTATTTTATCTTAAAAAACATATACTTCACACCCTGCTGTATATATTGTCTTTGCGTTTACTCACCCTTTCTCTGAATAGATATTCTTGCAGATTACCCTGCCATGGGCAATCAGAACAGTGGTAGGGCAAAGTCATCATATTCAACAGCTCCATTTCACAGCTTTAACTTTCTTCAGCAGCTGTAGGAGAATCCAGTTTATGTTGTTATTCAGAGAAGAGGATTAGGTGTTCTAGGACTGACCCATGTTTACACCCACACATGACAACTGGTAGATTAAAGGGGAGGTCAGAGTACTGAGAAATTATTAAGGTAAGCTGGAGTTTTTATTTAAATTACCTTGTTCAAGCAGACTTGCTTCTTATGGTGGCATCTGAAAGTCATTTTGAGTCTGTATTGGGAACGGTTACCTTCAAAAGCACTGCTTGCACAGAGGTACTCTAAACACTAGCTTGAAATTCAGTGTGCTCAGCCTAATTTTACTTGCCAAAGCACAGGGGAGGTAAAGGAAACTCCGCACAGCCCAGGACAGTATATAAAATCCACTTCTTGGTTAGGTTTTTAAAGATTCTGCTTCTTCTCAAACATTTTTGCAGCACAAACCTGCAAGCATTCTCTCTGTTTCTCATTGTTACACTGTCATAGCTGCCTGAGTTTGGAGACTTGCTTGGCTTTCCCCACATTCAAGCTCTCCAGAGGCCTTCACCCATCTGCTAGGTGGGTTTGCAGACTTTCTGCCTGAGCCATCTCTGCGGCTGTACCACACCTAGCCTTTGACCCACTACAATCTGAGGCGCACTCCAATTTCCATTTCCAGCTGAATCCCTTTCCTTGCTATCTGAACTTCCAGGTGCTCCTGAGCAGTACAACTACACTATGGACCTAAATCTAAAGTTCTACAAATAAGTCCAGCACTATCCATGTACCTAAACCCAATAAACGAGAACAGAAACCATCTAAATCTGTCCTCACATTTCCAACTACACTGCAGTATACATCCCGAAACCCTGGCCAACCTTTCCTGGGTGAAAGAATAAATTGGGTTCTCCCAGTTGGTATTTACTCATTAAACGTAGTGTCAGGGACATCCAAAGTGCTTTATTCCCCTCCCCATTGGCATAACTAATCACTGAGTGTTTTTTGTAGGATTGACAGTTTTTTACATACTGGGATATCTAAAAATTGCTAAATAGATGTCTATGTTTTCTTTTGGGGGGTTCAACGTTCATCAACCAGGATAGAAGGGGAGATCTTTACAGATGTAAAACAGACAACAACAAAAATGCCACCACAAAAAAAGTTTAGACTTTTTGTATTTGGGTTTCAAACTTACCTAAAACATGAACTATAAAGATCGTGATTGAAAAGCTTAAAAACTCCACTGAAAATATATTCATTGGACATATAAGTGAATTTTTCATAGTGACATATAAGTGAACTTTTTATAGTACATATGTGATATTTGTACAATATGTTCACGGTGTATTCTAGTTGTTCAGTACAAGATATGTGCCCTGCTCCGGTATTTACATGAAAACAGAGAAAAATGCAGATTGCAGCAGTACAGCTTGTTTGAAATATACTATACAATATTTGTCATCTGTGTGAGGAATAAAGGTATGAGCCCAGGGCTAGATGTAGCCCTTACTATGATTTCACTGTTTACAGTATGATAACATTTAGAAAAACACGTTAACATCACAAGAAGAAAGAACCCTTCCATAAAAGCTGCCAGAGAGATGGGAATTCACCGATAGGTGTGTCTGACCCTGTCATTCTTGTGATTAGACTATGAATAATATCACGAGTAGATTTTTTCTACATTATATCATGTCAGACTCATCAGTGTAAACTGATGGAGTCTGCAGATGTCAGGGCACTCTACATTGTGATTCATGATTTTGTGACAGCCCCACTGAGTCCAAGGCTAGGGATTGGCGGAGCGCCTCGAAACCAATAGAATTTGTAAACTTCATTTTAAAGGGGTTTTGTTATTGCTGTGTTTGTAGTGGTTTATTTTATTACACATATTTCTAAAGAGCTTTGTCCAGTAGCTTTGGCTGCAATAGAGATTAATGATGACTGTTACAAAAGCGTCGGCATGACCCGCATTTTAGTGCTTCATGTATTCCACTGTTATGATTTAGGAATTTGATATGAGAAATATTTCAGCTTTGCAGATACCGGGGCTCCTGCCTGTGTGTCTTCTCTTATAAATCCCCAGCTCTATGAGGCCCTGAAAAGGTTAATTGCCGGTTTAGTCCTCAGTGTGCTGAGACGAGATTGTACACCTGACACTCATCTTGGCTTCTGGCTACACTCCTGGGCTTCATTCCTCCATGTTTTCCAGATCTGCCAGAGCCCATAAATCCCGCTGAGTGTTAGCTGGGAATAAAAGGCATTGAGCGATGGAAGGCCAGGACCATATATCTTGATGCCCATTGTGCAGCACTCAAGACCAGCTAAGAAAGCTGCAAAGACAAGACAGAAGCGAAAAAACGCCTGTTGCTTGGCATGATAAGGATGAAATATGTGCTCTTAAATTAAATTCATGCAATATTTACCATCACACCGGAGGAATGAGCCTCTTTAAGAAAATATGCAATAAAGTGATTCAATAATTCATGGTGCGTTTGGAGAAGGGGAAGGAGGGGACACCCCTTGGTTCTTGTTTTGGGATTGTGACTTAGTAAATGTAGCAAATGGAAACATGAAATGTGCCCGGAGGCGGATAATAATATAGAGCAACAGTACCAGACGGCTAATAAAAAGCTGCAGAGAGGAAGGAGAAGGATGGAGGAGAGCTGAATGGAGGAGACAAGAGAGAATATACCAGCAGAGGGAGAGAGAGTACCTGGAGAAAAAACACAATATTAACCTCTTCTTTGCTGAAAAAGTCTGGAAATCTTTGGGAGTGACAGAAACCCCAGAGAATAAAAGAAAAGCAGATAAAAAATGACATTTAAGAGCAATGGACAAAGTGATTTTTTTTTTTGTCTTGGACATCCATCGAATTCCACAAAGTGATCTGAAGGATTATTTAAAAGAGGATTTAGTTTTCTGTACTAAGCCGAAAGCAACACATCATTCTATACAGCCAGGCTGGAGAAAAGAGAAAAATATAGAGAGACGTGGAAAGAATCATAGTTTTAATAACTTACAATATTTAAATAAACTCAGTGATGTAAATGTTACTGTGTGACTTGCAGAGCAGCATTATTGTGATCAATAACATTTCACTCTATTTTTACTCCGTGGTTTTTGATTAGAGATGAACCAAATGATTTGCTCAATTTCATAATTTGACTTTAGGATATACTAAGGTCATTGGGACATTTTTCTCTATACTAGTTTATCTGACAAACTAGAAGAGGGGCTTTGTCAAATAACACTTTTCAGCATCAGAGCATCTAGAATATGTTTTTGTACAAATGTAGCAATACCATCATACATGGATGAGACCAAATAGGGAATTAAGGTGTAGGCTTGGCCTGGCAATCACAGTTCTGGTATTTGACCAGGGGGCTTGCTCTGTACCACAAGCCCCTGTTTAGCCTTAGTTACCTATGTTAAAAAAAAAAACATTTAGAACTTTACTATGCACCACATTAGGGTGCATCAAGTTTATGAACTGGCTTCCAATGGATCACAGTGATAAAAAAAATTGGGATACGCAATATTTTTGGCAGCACACTGCAGTGCAGTGCAATGTACAAGGCACATTGGGGTTCTGTTTGGAATAAATGAAAATGCTGCAGAGTGCTGCAGTAACAGAATGCAGATATGCAAATGGGCCCTTGAGGTCATATTATGTTAAGGCTATTTGTTTAAATGAGCTGCCTAACTCACGCCAACATAAAAAAAATATTACATGCACTTTTTATTCTAATACAGTGCATCACAGAGCAGGTCCGTTGGCATGGTGTGTTAGGGTGCCATTCAGAACATGGTAATATGTGTAGTGCTACATCAGACATATGTAAAGCAAGCCAATATCTGACTGCAGAATATATAATTTATAGTCTTATTTGATATCCTACACTGTGGGAAACATGACAAAACCATCACCTTCCAGTTGGGATATTTGGTTGTGGCTTTAGAGATATGCTTTATGTGCCATGGTTTATGTTTTGCTGAGCTCAGGGGTAGTTCAGCTATGTGGAAAATATGAAGGCTTGTAATTTATTGACAAAAGAACTTGCTATGCACTTAAAATTTGGATGTATGAATCCTGACACTAAAATAACTTGAGAGGTGTAAGTGTCTTCTTGCCTGCCACTCGATATAGGAAAGTGGCTTGTGTACCTTAACAACTTCCCGTTTTTATCCAAAAACAAAAGTCACTATTTATTATACACATATTTTCCAACAGATTCCAAAGGTGAGAAGTGTTCATTTTTGAATCATAGAGAAAGGATCATGTAGCTATCACAAACTATACTCATGTTGGGAATCTATGCCTCCAGGGATTTTGCCAAAAGGGTCATTGTTACATGAATAGTTATTGCAGTAGGTGTGGTGGAGCTCCTCTTCCTCAGATAGAGTGTTCTGTGCCAGCCCCTTGTGCAGCAATATTTACCTGTCTCTACCTCCCTTGAGAAAACCCTATTGGTGAAATGAGTTGGGCAGCATGACAACTTTGGCTCCAACCTTATTTCCACTTCTTATTTTAGTGCATGTCTACTATTGTCTGCCCAGGTAATGGGTTACATGACAACAATAGGAGAACTTTGTACAGCATAGGCTAGGCTACCCACTACAACTAACAAATATTTTTTAACGTATGAAACAATGTTTTATGTCTAACATACGAATGGAAGAAATGTTCACTTTGCATGATTGATGACAAATACAATACAATACCCAAAAAACTCCTTGCTTTCATCTTTTTTCCTCTAAGCTTTATTTACATGAATAGTTACATTACCTACAAGAAAAGAAACTGTGTGTTTTCTAAAGGAGACACTCAAGGTTATTTTTCTGTATGTTAGTTACAGCGGTGTCAAACTCCAGCCAAAACCTTTTATGTTTCCTTGAATGGAAAAGTATTAACCTTTCCCCACTTGGTTGAAGTTTATTTGGTAGTTAATAGCTTACTTCAAGACTGGGTTTTAGTTATGCCCCTCAAAGTTCATTTTCATTGTGTTTTTTTCTGTGACCAAAGCTTTTTGAATTATTTAGATATGCACTACATTGGTGTGAACAGGGCAATAGACAGTTACCATCTATCCTACTATCTTTTACAAGATCTATCTGCAGTAATGAATCCTGGTGTTAACCAAAGCTACAAGAAGTCACATGAGCACCATACCCTGACCACTAACTTTTCTGTCACCTAAAAAAACTCCCATTACCATGGGCTGTAACTCAGCAAGATGATCAAATATAATGAGAAACTGGTGAACACCTGTAGAAAAGTAGAAAAATAGAAACAAAGCAATTATGCTACGCAAAGAAAACCTTGTTCTCCACCGAAAATAATGCATTATATTTTGTCAAAGGTACTTTAAAAAACAATAGGAAAATAGAATCAGTAATGAAATGTAAAATATCAGTAGAAACAAAAAATGAAGGATATGCACCTGAATAATAACATCAGCTTTTGAAAATTGGGCTGCTAAACCCTAAAAATCTCATTCTCCATGGAAGACAAAAAGATACATTTTAAAGCACACCTATTTAATTATTAGGAATAATTAAAAGGGCCAGATTGGTCCTTCTAAATTTGTACACTTTTACACTTCTTTTGGTGTGACTACAAACGTATGTGACTGCACAGTTCCTAAATATCAATTTCAAATACTTTATTAGATTTTAAATACTATCACACTAATTTATAATTGGTAAGCATTTCTGCACAGCAAATGAAAATTCTCCATTCCTTACGTAAATGTTTTCACTAATGGCCAAATCATTTTATTAAAAAATTTGCAATTTGCAATTTTTACATAAAATACATTCCTGATATTTTTCACTAAACACAAACAGTCACAATCAATCAATATTTCAGTGGTCCAGGAGGATTGCTAAACGATGACAGGAACCATATGTCTCGGCCAAATTTACTGTATGTGTATGCATGTAGTTTAGGAGATGTTGAAATAATATGACACATGCTCAGTATTGCTCAGTATTTAGGCCTATAATCTAGTATGCTTTAAAAAAATTAAATCCCCAGTCCCTTGTAATGCCTATACCACTATGCCATCTCCATCAACTGGAATGCCTGGCTGCCCAGAGGTGAAGCATTGGCAATAAATGTATATGTAGCCCCTATAGACATATAGGCTAATGGTTTTACACACTTGACATTTATGTTTATTTGCTCAACTGTAGTCCCTCAATTGAATAAACCTAATTTTTGGCCCTGTGCATGCAGTAAAGGACAATGTATCTTACAGTCTTTGCAGAATTTTGGCCGTACTTTCATCATATCTTGGCTGTCATCACATTGGGCTATTCAAACCTTGCTCTTCACAAATCATTTATTTAATATCATTGGCAAGAAACACAAACTGTTGAAATTTTATTCCAGACCGCATAAACGGCTTGGGTTCCTCAATGCAATTACATTGTTCCAAAGTATTAGAAAAAAATGCAGCTCATTGTAAAGCACTCACCTTACACTTTCCCTAAGCTACATAAAGCAAACATTCAGTGTGTTTTTTCACAGACTGAAGCAAACATTTTAGAGGAGCACTCGATGATCTGAGCTGTGTATTTGGAGAGTATTGCTTCTCATTCTAGCCAGCAATAAAGTGTGCCACTGCAATTAGCGAGAGGTAACATCACTGTCTTTTTTAATGTATTCTCTGTCCTATAATACATTCAAGTGTACAGCTAATATATGCAGAGCGGCAACACCAAACAGAAGATGTCTATGACAATACGAGAGCTGTGAGAGGTAAAGCTGAGCAGAGCAGCCATAATCTCAGAAACAGTACATTACTGCTTAGTTAAGGAAGATCCATTGAAGAGGAATCAGAGGTCACAGGGACAAAATGAGGCAAAAGTGCTATAAAGAGAATGGAAGTTGTAGGACTCTTAACATCTTTTTGATCAGGTAGCCTTCTGCTACCAGTTGCTGTAGGTGAGGGTTTTCAATGCAACTTTTATCCTAAATTCTCTTCTACAATATTTAATTTAGCATTAACTGTACAACTTAAACCTATCATAAAATATGCCTTCTGTACAAGGTATTATCAAGGCTTTAGCAGTTAGAACTTCCTTATGATTAATTCACAAAGATATTCATGAAGTGAACTAAGTGACTTCTAAGCAACATAGTTCTTTAGATTTTTTTCATTAGAATTTTTTCCTATTGATGTTTTCTATTTTATTTTCTTCTTTTAAAATGGTAAAAAATTCAAACTGAATGAAAACATCTCTCAATTACAAAATCAAACTTGTAATTCCATTTTGTATTCATGTCATTTACATACAGTATATAATCAAACTGATCCAAAAATCAGAATTTGAAAAGGTCAGCCATAGCATATATGTGCATCACTCCTGGGGCTCCCATGTGTCCTCAATGCTCTGAAACGTCCATATTTAGGGCCTCTACTGCTTTCCTGACTAGTCCCAAGTAAAAGTAGAGCACAAATTGCAACAATTAAAAAAGTAATAAATAAAAATGTTAATAACAGTAACATGAATAAGTTTGTCCATGGTGTGGGATTTTTAAAACATTGTTTTTAAAGGGAAAAATATCCGAATTACATGGACTCAGTCCGAATATTTTTCTGCTTTTTACAGGTTCAAGTATTTTGGGTATAATGGATAATGGATTTAAATGATTTTTTTGTTGATTACCAGTAGATGGCACTGTGTCCTCATGTAAAGTGTGTAACAAACTCATGTGTCATGTTTCCAATGGCAAGTGTTTATTACACACTTTACACGAGAACACTGTACTATCTACTGGTATGACCAAAGTATTAACTGAGATTTTTTTTCTAATGGCATTTTGAAAGCTAAAATCTTGGCGTATAACTAAGTATACTGTACTAAGTAAATGTACTCTCCTCATAGTCTCCACCATCAGTTTTTAAGATGGATTTGAATTTTTATGTGTTCCTTTAATTTTTTTAGTGTTTTCTCTTGAAGGCTAGGAAGAATATAGTTTACTTTTTTGTTGCAAGTTGGTAACAGCGTACAAGGGGCCAGGCAAATGCCTGGTGCTTTAGAATTGAGGATAGAAACCAGTTTATCATTTCAAAATGGTGAATGCAATGCTTTATAGGCACTCTGCAAATACACTTTTATCCTCCAAGCATGTTTATGCCTCATATGTACAGCATTTTTTCAGGAAGGGGGCCAGGAAAAAAAGCAGACCTTTTAGTATGGACAGATTTTTTCATAGTGAATTGATCACGTCTCTCGAATTGGGGTCAATATGTATTCATTTCCTTAAATAAAGAATGTTTTAGACTCATTTGGGAACCATTCTGGGTTTATATAGGTAATACATGTTTTGAGGTCTCCCTTTTATGAGTTGTTTATCTGTATTGTTGAATGGATATTGGGGATGAGGCATATTGTTTTGTTCTGTAAGAATATTTTTCTCTATTTGATGTACATTTCTTTGTTGTTGTCAACACTATCTCTCCTTCTTTCTCTTAAAAAAAGAATGTTATAAATCTTGCACTTCTAAGCATAAGGCGATAGTATTTTTTCAACTGCTTCCAACAAGCTAAACTGATTTTAACACTTAATGTTTTTTTCTTCTTTAACTGAATGAGCATATTTTGTGAATCAGGTGTTAAAATCACATAGGAAAAATTATAGGCGTTAACAACAGCTAAAAACTTTCTTTCTTTAGTAAATGAGGCAATATTATCTTATGTGGTATTAACTATTGGTATGTCACATTGTAAATGTATATATCATAACCCAATTTGCTTAGTCAGGGCCCTCATATTATTAAAGTGACCCTGTCACTAACCCAAAACATCCCCAAACAGGCATTATATAAAAAACACTGTGAATACAATTATTACATGCTGATCTGCCAGATCTGACAAAGTAGTAACATGGTTTGGGTTAAGAAGAAGCACTGCATGCTTTTGGGGGTAAAGAAGGTGGACATAGCTAAAATTGTTGGTTTCCAATAAACTTCAGCAGATAATTTCTTGTATAGCAGCAGTGTTCTAGAGACGCAAGAAAAGCATGATGGAAAAGAGATAAAGAAAGGTTAGCACTCACTCTCCTTTTCCTAACTTGTCTGTTTGAGAATGTTTTAGCTAATTACAGAGTCACTTTAAGTACGTTGTAAAAATAATAATTCTGCAGGCTAGAAATTTGACAATTTATTGGTATCCTAAAGAAAAATGATAATTAATTTACTAATATATTGTGAAGCCTATTTGAAATACATGTTTTTGACTTTGTGTTATGTCGTTTTAGTAAACAGCAAATATGAGAATGATTTAGCTTCAGCCTAAAACTTTATTTAATATAATAAAAGACGTGAGGTAACTGAAAATAATTGAGGAAATAGAAAAAAGACACATATTAGATGAAGACCAGACATGTCAAAATTTTCCAAACTAAAAACAGCATAGAGACCAAGATAAAAACTTGCATAAACCATTGAAACTGGTTTAGGTTCTTGATTTAAAGTTGTTTAACAATTAGGTGTGTAAATTAATGGTACATGCATAAACTTTTAATACTAATATACCACTAACAATTTAGAGCTGAATGCCTGTGTGTGTTTGTGTTTTTCATTTGTGTGCTGATTATTTAAATTTTCTGTACATATTATTATTTCTTTATTCCAGTACCATAACCCTTTACACCTATTTAGGTAACTGCCTGCATTTCTTGGAAAGTGCTGTGGAACATTGAAACTAACATTTAGCTGAAGGATAACAGACTTTAAAATTTTGCAAAAGATATAAAATTTTGTAATGTGACTGCTGTGCTCCTATGATAAATGTCCAGGTGGTCATGTGGCAGAATTAATTTTATTTATGCATTGAAAGGAGCAATGCATAGGGATTTGAATGACTGAATGAAAATATACCTGAATTGATGGCCGAAAAATGTATACATTTTATAAAATTATAAATACAGGTTGACAGTCGAAAATCTGGCCACCGATAATCCGGTTCCTTTTGTTTTCCGGCATGAATTTCGAAGCACATTTTCAATACATGGACTGTAGTACACTGTTTGACCACTTATGTTTTGATGGCGCTGTTCTCCAGAAACAGCTGTTAGGTCTTGCTTGCTACACTAAATAAACACATTTTAGCACAAAAATAAACCCAAAAATACATCTTAATACACACAATCACTATAGAATTTAGTTAATAAAAAAGCAAATAAAAACCTAATATATCAAATGTGCAGGGCCATGAAAAAAACTTCAAATGATTAAAACTGTCTATAGATAACTTTTAAAAACCCTACAACTCAACATTTTACAGTTAATAGTCCTAAAATTATTCCTGCCATTCCTATGCATGTGGCAGTACCCAATATGTGTTGAATATGTGCTGTTAACATACACATGTGTATCTTTACAATTCTTTACAAGTATTTATGTATGTTTGTGTGTGTGGTACTTTTACATTTTATGTTATGTTTATCTTATTTCTTTATTTTTTGTTATGTTTTCATCTTTAACTACTTTTTATTTATTTTATGTTTGTATGTATTAGTTTTTTGCTTTTTTTCTATCACAAGAAAGTTGACAAACCAGTTCACACTTATCCCCTCTTTGCTAAAGCGCCCGCTCCTTCTTCCGCGCATATGGGCTGTTCTGACCCTGTGCGCACCTGCTCTTCCAAGTTTATTCAGCCTTGCCCCTCCCACCAGCCAGTCAGGAGATAGCCTCCTAATGGGCCCTTGACTATTTAGCTTGGCTCAGACACAGTGCTCAGCTTTTGTGCAATGTGTCTTCACTAGTGCCGAGCCTTTAGCTCTGTTGAGCTTTTCTTCTACAACTGTAGATTAATTGTGTGCTTTCCAAATCCGGCTCCTGTCTAAAACCCCTTGCCGCCCAGTCTGTTGCTCCTGTGCGCCCCTGTGTTTGTAGTGACCACCATGTCACCCATGCCTTCTGTGTCCCCTGTGTTCCCCTGTGTCTTTGGTGACCCCATTGGCACCAGAGTCTATTTTCTGGACTTCTGGTACGTGACCCCTGGCTTTGTTTGTGACTTTGCTTGCCTGCCGTCTGCCTCAAACCCAGCCTTTCTTGACTATTCTCTGCTTGCTGATTCGGTACCACACATTGTTCAGCCCACCCTAGTGTGCCCAAGGCCTGTAACCTTGGCCCTTCTTAGGGCTCGCACCATTACTGAGTTACCCATAGTGTCCCCTACTAGTTCCTTCCCTACAAGCATGACATCACCTATTTTTAATCATTGTACGGGGTGTTCTCTTTAAAGAGACATCCTGGGAGAATATTTCACCCAACTGTTTCCCCTAACTGGTCTTCTGCACACTGCACATGTCACCAGTGGCTCTACAGCCACATCAATTCTATAATACAGCCAGCTGAGGGTCGGGGAAAATGTCCCACTGACCATTATTTAGGAACAGAGGTATGAAAGGTAATTATGCTTTTTTTTCTTTCAAGTATACACAGCTTCTCTAACACTTTGAAAACATTGGAAACTTCAATTTTTCCATCCTGACATGCTTCTCTTTTAACTCTAAATAATACCTTTATAGAAAGTACCTTTGAAAGGTTTTATCTAACACAAAGGAATTAATAAAGAATGAGAAAGGAGAATGGGAAAATCTTAAAATTTAGGGAAAGCAGTTCATTTCATGCTGTTAATTGGTGTGACTACTGTATATGAATTAGCGCGTACAATATCTGACTTAAGCCACCACTCTGTTGTTGATATAGATCCTTAATTAGTAATAATTTGATTTATGCCTGAATTTCCCATCCTTCCAGCAGCCCTTCTCTGTACATGAAGCTCTCTGTTTGACAAAAGACCAAAGACTCCCGGAATTGCTGCACTAAAACTTACAGTCTAAGTTGTGACACTGGGCAATAAAGTAATTTGGTTACATACTGAGAGCATCAGAAAATTTGCAGCGGGGCCTCCATCTTTGATAGAGTTAGGAAAGAACTAAGAAATAATATTACAAAACGTGTCTTCCTCTATTGCATTTATCTAAAGCATTTAACTAGATTTGCCATTGGGCTAATGAGCCAGGTGTGACAATTTATACATGCAAAGCAGATGACTACATTCAGCACGAGCAGCATTTGATCAATCTTTTGTGATGAAGGGGGAAAAAACAGATAGCATTCTAACTCATGTTGCCCAATTACTGTTCACATTCATTATGCTTTTCTTGTAATCTTGAAATGATCACATTATCGCTTTGGCCTGTGATTTTTTATGTTAACGCTTCATTGAGAATGTACCCAAATAAATAATTGACTGGATCTGTTATACTACATGGCTTCATGGAATACAAGGGTAGAAGGACAGAGAAAGGTAGACTGGTATCACTGGCATTTTTAATATACATTATATATACCATTGTACACAAAATACAGGGAACACAATGATAACACCAAATAAGTTTGGTGTTCCCCGTGATTTATACATATCTGTATACCAAAAAAACAAAGATCAAGGATAAAAGTTGATCTTGGTGCAGAAACCTGTTTTTGCACATTTGTTACAAATGTTATGATCTAGATTGCAGAAAAAAATAGCAATTGTGTAGGTTCCTAAATGCTCCTGTGACAGTTAATTCTAAGGCAAAATGCATGAGCCCTTTACTGCTTTACACCCTTGTTTTAAAATTTAGAGTGGACTTAATATAGGCACAGTGGCACAATTGAGGCCATCTAATTACATTCATTTTAAACTCTCTTTAATGGTTTTTAAAGTATTATATGTATGCAATTGGCATGCACATTCATATATATCCTGATATTTTGGTATGCCCTCTACTTGATTGTTTAGGTCTCACTCGGAGGTCCGATCCTGGATATTGGTGGGCACGTCCTATTGATTGGTCTTGTGTACTATATTGGCAGTGCTATTTCTATAGATTTTTGACACTGTTTACTAAGGAAGGGGCTGTTTTGTGCTCCAAATTGTACTATTTATGTAAATAAATTGTCCTGTTTTGATGCTTCTTAGTGTGCCGATTAGAGTATGAAAAAATAGCGCCAACCATGTGATCATTACAACACTAACTAGGCTATCTATTGTGATGGTGTGCATTACATATCTGCATAAAATGATAAACCTTTCAACTTGCTATGAAAAATTATGAACTGCTGCACAATAACAGATACCACGGCTGTAACTTAATTGGTAAATGTCCCCTACTGCCTTAGACAGTTACAAATATTTAATGGCTGTTGGTGTGTAACAAATACCTCCTGTGTTTTATTTCCTAAAAGCTTATCCAGCACAAAGTAAAAAGTTCTATTCCCCAGACACATTCTTCTGGAAATATCACTTCTTTTTTAATATAAATAAACTCTGTTCCTCATGCTCCTCCAATTGATGATGCTTTGTTGTAATGTTTCTTACACACATCAGCAAAAATCTACTCCATATCTTTGGAATGTATGACCTCCAAATATCTCCATTTTTTGATTCGTACTCTGAATGTAGTGATGAAGAAATACGAATTCTAGTTTTTTTAATGATTCTATTTATTTAAAAAATTCTATAGAAAAAATTACCTTTTTTAAATCAATAGCTTATAGGTGCCATTGCCCACAACATTCTTCGACTGTGTTCTGGCCAAGGTACCTTATAAAAATACTGTGCATATCACTCACTGCTTTTTTCAGGCTTTGACATTAAATATAACCTCACAAACACTGAGTTGTTAGTGGTATGCCATATTCAGTAAGTGCTTTATTCACATCCCAATACAGGTGATTCAAAAGAGCATGACAATGCTTTGACATGCCATACATTTTGGTTAAGATGTATTTTCTAAATTGTTGGGACTAAGCAAGGTTCAACAAGCTGGTGGCATTGCCTATGGTAAACAGTGGGGCTGAAAGTGTTTCCCTAATGTCTTTACAGAAATATGGGGGCTGCCATTGTTAACATCCTTCCTAATATTGTTAGCTGTCTGCTTCTCTCTGGCTTTCATTCTTCACTGATCTGGTACAAATATGTACAAAAAGTCAGGGTAAAGTTGACATTACTTATGACTGACTCAGAAAATGTTAAAGTATAAGCATGCTCATGCAATCCAGGCAACTGGCATTTCTGGAAGAGAGGATATTTTTTGTGCCTGACAGGTTACCTTTAAATTATCTAGGACACCACTAAATTAAATCAGAGAATTTCAGAGAATCAAACAGTAGTGTCAAACTGCATGTACCTTACAGTGTCTGCATGTATACAGGTATTTGTTAATGTTGTGCCCATTATAGCATTTATTCCTGTAACTGCTGAGTGCATTCCTGTTAATATTGCATTGTTGAATGCCTTCTGCCTGACCTTTCTAGCCCATTGTCTACCCTTGACTTTGCACTCTTTTTGTTCTTGTAAAATTTAATTTATGTCTTTGTAGATATGTACTGTTAGAATATCTTATGACATCAATTTTCCTAGTCTAATTGTCACAGTTCTTAGTCTCAGAATGTTCACCTTTTATTTTATTGACAGCTTGTAAATATTTTAGTTAGTATTTGTGGGAAAAAAAACAAGGAAAAAAAATGACAAAAGCGTGTAAAAGTTGCAGTATGAAATAAACTGCAGAAAGTTTACACAAACAATATTCTATGTTTTATAAAAAATGATTTTTGTGTTAAAGGAATGGAAATACACAAGCACGGATTTGAAGTCTATTTACCAATGGCCTAAGGCAGTCCATTTTATGAGATATTCATAAATTATACTGCGTCAATGAAAGATGTGTCTTGAGACAGATATATGTAAATGAGGCCCAGTGCAAACTGATATTAAATTCTGAGAACCTGAGAAAAGTCATTGCATACTCCACCTTTGTCAATTCATTAGATTTCGAACAAAACTTATTTTTTTAGCATCATAGAAATAAAAAAACCCCCACCAATATACATATGTGGAATACAATAGAGCCCTGCACTGGCTAAAACGTCTTGAGGAACCAAATGGATGGTGATTTTGGAATAAATTTTGGACTTTTGTTATAGGTGTAGAAGAAGGAAATACTGGTCTCACCATCCCTGAGTAGTTTATTTGATGTGTACAGCACACTATGATTACATTGTTATCACACAGGTTTGGTATTAGGCACTGTAGCTTAATAAAAAAGGCTAAAGTGCGCAGTATAAGCAAACTATAAGCATCACAAATATTATCAATGTATACCTATAGTTTTACATAGTATAAGAAGGAAAACAGGTACTATCACATCCACATTTAATCATACGGCTACCTTTAGTCTTTTTTTTAAGATGAAAAAAATCTTTCATGAGAACTGCACAATTATACAGTCATATAGAATTATAAAAACAGAAATATAAAATGTAGGAGCATGATCAGCTTTATTATTGAGATACACATCAACTTGATACCATATAACTAGCAGTTGTGAAAGACAAAATTGAAACTGTTGTATTTGTTAGCATGCACCTTGTAGGGGGTAAATTCATACATTCTACAGTATTTGTTCCCACATCAAAGTATTTTTCTTGACCTCATATGGCATTAGAGTCAGTGCCTTTTTCATAAATGAATCCATTTAAAGTTAATGTTGTCATTGGATTTCATACCACACACAGTTACAGGCTTATCCTAATCACCTTTTCTCTTATGTTGTTCTGCATTCTCTTCTCCTCTTGTGTCAAAAGCATGGAAGAGAAATCAATAGGTAAAAGAGCTGCTTGTCTTATCCCAAACTATTGCCGCTGTGGATCGATCATTTTCTGTGTGTTATTTATCTTGCAAGAAGGCGAAACGCCTTACAGCCAAGTAGCACAAGATCATGTGAATTTACAACCACCCAGAACAAATGCCACAAGGCAAGCAAATCTCCATTATACTTTCTGACAACTAAGCTAGATAGCCATCACACAATCAGAAGCACGATCTCTGCTGAACTAACATGTAACAAACCAAACTTATTAAACAATACTCTAAGGAAGAGGGCAGAGAAGGTGGGCACTGTATTACTTTCTTCCATTGATAAAAGTTTTAGCAATAAAGGGCATAAATCTCCCCCCTCGAGAGTGTATCACCATCACAAGGTACCCTGGAATCAATATCTAGTGATCCAGGATTTAGGGACTGTTAGAAGGAGATCCATGAAGAACGCATTAATGCAGGATGTTGATTGGTTAGTTTACTCAGCGAGTAAACTTTAGAAGATAAATCAGTAAGAGGCAAGGGGTTTCTGACCAGTTCACTTTGCCCACAGTGAATATTTGTCCTGTGAATTGGATGCAGTGAAGTACATCCTGAGGAATTGTCCCATCTCTGCTACTTGCTTATCCAGTTAGTACCTAGGGATGAGCGAGCAAAATTTTAAAATTCGATCTTGTGGCAAATTAGGCCGTTCTTGCTCTCTCACATGTAAGCGAGAACGGGTGTGTAAATTCGGCCGTTGAGATTGAATTTTTTGGGACCTGCAAGAGCAATCTGGGGAGTGAAGCTGTCAGCTCCCCTGATTGCTCTTGCAGCCGTGTAGTATCTGTATCTTGGAGAGAGATTCTCTAACTACTAGAGATTCTCTAATGAGGGCAAGCCCTCATTTAACCTCTAGTGCCTGGGGAGGCAGGAGGAGTACTGCGACTGCATTCATGAGTGGAGCCGTGGGAATCCTCCAGTGCGCAATTCCCCGGCACTAGAGGTTAAATGAGGGCATACATATACTATGTCATTTTTAAGTGATGCAAAAAATTTAGGTACTAATAGGGATAAGCGAGAATGCCTCTGACATTCTCGTGAAAATTTCCTCGAACTTTCGATGGGTCCGGGAAATTTCGCAGACCCATCGGAAGATCGAGGTAATCATTACAGGAGGAATACTGCCGCTGCATTCATGAATGCAGCCATGGGAATCCTCCTGTGTGTGATCCCCGGGCACAAATGAGGGATTGCTAAATTAGAGGTTAAATGAGGGCTTGCTACCTAAATCTGTTGCATCACCTCAAACATTACATAGTATATATATAATATTATGTAGTTAGAGCTCCTAAAAAAGTTACATCTGCTGAGTTAAACTCAAGAAGTACAACTTTTGATCTGCAAGAAGGCAAAAGAAATTCTCAAAAAAAGAAATGCCAATTAACCACATAAGGGGTAACAATCCATTCTGATACCATGCATGGCAGCCAGATTAATTGCCTGGATCAATTACCCCCGTGGTTTTATTTGCTAGTTATAGCTCATGCCATTCCTTGTAAAAACAGCGTTAAATCCCTTTTTCTTAAATCTGTTAAATCTGTTAAGTGAATCCAGCAAAATTACCTTAATTGGTAGAGAATTCCAGATTGACTTACAAAAAACTCTAACTAACAGCATGTGAAGTAACATTTGCCTCTGTATAGATCTTTTATTGGTCCTAAAAAGAACACCATTGTGAGCGCACATATTTGTGTTAATTGCCCATTCCAGCTTGACTGTCTGGGATTATGTATAGGAACCATGTTTTCAAAAAAGGAGTCTTGTAAAAGAAATCTCTGCTTTTAGTGAGCTACTAGGTCATACCCAAGTTTGGAGTCCTTTTTGATAGACCGTGATAATTGCTTTAAGCTCCAGCAATCCAGAGATATAGTTCATTTCATTTGGGTCACGATAACACCAGTTCTTGTAATTTAGGAAATATCCCTGCCATCAAAATATTGTCTTGTATTAGGAACTATTTCTCACCAAAGCAGTAGCCCTAATTCAACATGTCTGTCATTACAGTTCAAGTATATCAATAGCAATTTTGTAATATAGTAAAGAAGAGTTATAACTTCTTACAAGTTTTTTTTATTACTGTCTGTGTCTCTTACAAGTACAATTTCTTTGTACTCAAGTGACCAATGACAATAAAATTGAAATTTAGAAAATAAAATCTAAAAATGTAGTTATAACTGCTACAGGAATAGAATGAAAATCAATTGGTTAAGCTGCTCTGGTATCAACTTGTCTTACCTTGAAGAGATCTCCTCTCACTTGCTATTGTGTCCCAATATAGAGTGGAGCCAAATCCCCCAAATGGGAAGCAGTCAAAAACTTTGAATACTTGCTTACTTCCTATCGTGTCCAAATTAAAAAAAAGTCCTAAAGCCCAATTCTTATTACCATATTTTCAAAATTGGTCTCATTGAGGTAGAAGCTCACACATCAATGATACATATACGTGTTTAAATTGTATGATGTTAAACATGTAAGCATATTTTTACTATTCCAAAACAACATCCAAGGAAATTGTGGGTAGATATATGAATTAGCCATCACTAGCTAATCTAACTAGCTATCTTTTAGTGGTCATTCCAGTTCAGGAAGAGCCTAAACTAGTGACTGTGAGTGAAAGAAATCACCCACAATGGTTGTCTCTCTCTTGTTCAGTAGATTTCTTCATGGCGCTTATATGAAATTACTATTGTGGAAAGATCTATTTCCAGGCTTTGGATGGTATGCAAAGTGTCTAAGCAGCATGCAGACTTTCTTTAGAGAAGTGATATAGAAGGCGTCCCCTTACCAGCATGCTTCCAAAAAGAACGATTGGTGGTTATCTGCAGCATGCTAGCAGAGACAAGCTTTTCCACTTAGCATGTTTCTGTTTTCTGACGAAATTTAAACTTTTTTATTTAAACTTTTTAAATTTAAAAGGTTCAACTTAAATAATAGTGGAGCACATTTTACAGGTAGAAAACTGCTGTTATGAACTGTCAAAAAGAGTTTTTACCTTGAAATGTTTAATTTCCTTCATAGGAGTTCCTCTTTAAATATGGAATTCATGCTGAGAAGCAAAAAGGATTAGAGGAGCAAAAAATGACTGTAATATTTTTCTAAATGTTACAAAGTGCTTTTATATAAAAGCATTTCGCTTTCATTCAAATGTGCTTGCTGTGCTAGGGGCTTCTCACCTGGGTTTGAAATCTGCCATATCCTTCTTATTTTAATGCTCTATATTGTATCTGCGAAAATACACACCATAGCCAAAATGCGTTACTAGATTTTTTCCTGACACAGTACAGGGTAGAATGTGTTTTTAAACTATATTGCTGTGAGCTGCACCTCATGCATAGCAATGTCCCATGGCCTTGAAAGAGTTATGGTACTATGTCCTTTGTGGAGAAAGGCTATAGTAACTTCATGCAGCAAGAATAATATTTGATTGGAAATCTAGAAATTGAACTTTACAGCATATCTTGCTGAAATATGGGGAAGAATTTCCAAGAAGTATAAAAACACAGCAAGGTCCCATACATGAGCACTGAAAAGAAGAGCTCAATACATATTCTTGCTTGCTGAGCATTAAATGTGTTAACCGAAACCATTTAAAGTACAGCAACACAGAGCAAACCATTAATTTAATTCTGTTGTGAATGTTGGATGCATCACATGTCCCAGTTTTACAATTCAGTTCTGTTTTTCCAAGATGTACCCTGAAATTTCCAGATGTTGACAACATGAAAAGTGTACCATATGTCTTAAGCCATTTTTTTAGTTTCTGTAGAATAGGGTAACACATAGGGGCCTATTAATAATTTTTTTTATTTGTTAATTTGACCATGTTTCTTTCCTCCTTTAGTTCAGTTGTTTGCCCTGTCAGAATAACTTTCCAACCTTTTTTTGCACATTGAAACTACTTTTAAAACATATTTACTTGAATAAAATGTGGTATTTTCTTTTTTTAAAAACTGCCCAACATATTAAAAATGTGATTTTTGCCCCCTTTCTTTTTTGGCAATCTAGATCCTCCATAGATCTGATATCTGCTTACAAAATGCTTGTATGGGGTGTTTGCAAATGCTTGTTATATATTCATTTTTTGGCACAAAAAATAAACAGTGTGGGGGTTTCTCCAGAGATTGCAACCAGACCCATTTTTAGGTTTTTGGGCTCTCTTGAAATGTCTCCCAGCTTGGATTGAACAGGCCTTTTTGCCTATGTGTGTTCCTCTCCAGAAAAGACCCGCACATTCTCATCAGACAATTGGCTTATTAGGGCACTTCTCGGAGGTCAGACAGGCTTAGACACATACTCCTTGCATGCTTATTTACAAATACAAACTGCTCCCTCCTTGGAATGGGGCCCAACTGACTATCTTATTACTCTTCTGTGGGGCAACACCCACCTGTCTCCCATGCATCTTACACTTGACCAAGGACCCTTTCACTTCTAAATCAGGTATTATCCGCTCCTTTGGACTTATTAGTTACCCTTTCATTGCTGAACCATGCTTTATCTATGTGATCTTTGCACAGTGACAGAATGTCTAGATTTATTCCTCTTTGGGCCAATCAGATGGGTGAAAAGTATTTAGACTTACCAGTTACTAAAGTGGGTATTGGTGGCAAAACAAAGCAAAGTAGAAATGGATGTTGTGGAAATTCACTATTTGTCCTGATCACCATTGTCACTGAGACATAAAATAGGCAAAAATGATACTAGTCTACTAAATCTACTCATGCAGTGGTCCCCAACCTTTTGGAGCCCATGGACCACTAATCTCACAGACTCTGGGCAGAGCATGCGCTAGGAGCCGTGTGTCACTCAAAGAGGATGAAACTTTCCCCCAGAGTGCCGCCATGATGCCAGAACCTGCCCACTCTCCTATCACAGGTCTGAGCCTGAGATGGGAGAGTGGGTGGGTTGATAGAATATCAGAACCTGCCCACTGCCCTGAGTCTGTGATGCGTACGGCAGTATGGCCAGTAAACTTCCCCAAGTGGGGTCCTCCTCCCGACCCCACTGGGGGGTAACGGGCCAGAGCTGTGCCCACCTGTAAGGCAGCCGGACCAGACTGGGGATTGGGGACCCTGTACTAATGGGAATTGTTCTGGTGACATCTGGTAACTAAGATATGATTTCCACTAACCTTGGGGAGATATAATCTCAGTTCTTGTTGCATTTTCAGGACAGTAAGTAAAGAAAATATTCTCCGTAGAACACAAACACCAAACAATATCCTCATAGGGGGTTGTAAATATTTCTTTCCTACTTAATACATTCACACTGTAAATGCAGTAGGTTAGGTGTTGCCTCAGGTTAATTGTCTTATGGGAAATATTGCCTTGAGGACAGGGCAGGGTTTAAGGCATTACAATTTAAAAATTATTTAAACTTCATAATAATTGTCATTCCCTTGGTATTGTTCTTTCTTTTGTCTTTAGGCACTCATTTTACATACCAGATAAATAACAAAAAGAAATTGCCCTGAAGGGTTTCTACATACTGCCCTAACATGTTTTTTTTGCAACACCAAAGGTATCATCAGTTCATACTACTCTGTACTATATACTATACTATCACTGGGAGCCGCTTTAGGATTTTACTGCAACTATACCAAAAATAACAGTTATCAGCTTGGGTGCTAATCTAGTGTGCTCCACGACTTTACTATATATAGAACTTTGCACAGTCTGCGTTACATCACACCTATGATTTATTACTCATAGTAGGTGAGATTTAAGTATTAATTACATTTTATCACCTTGGTTGCAGGTAGATCTCCCATGTGAATTTAATCTATGCTCAATAAGGGAAACATGAATAACTAATAATGTTTTGCACATCTAAAATTGTGTACAGAAGTCAAATTTCTGTCTCTGGAAAAAAATCTTTTATGATTGTTTTCAGCGACAGTAAAATGAATGTGCTATACGCACATTGTTGTTCAGTTCTATGAAGAAGGGAGGGGAGAGGGCTAGCAGAAGTCACCCCACTGCATCCCCCTCCATAGGATTTGACAGTGTTTGTGATCTGCTATACCAATAATAGATTTACACCCCAGACAATAACAATCATTCCTCTCGGGTGATAATTTTATAGCACCTGTACAGAGTAAAGAGGGCCCGAAGCATAAAGTAAAGAACAGTAGGCAAAGGGCCACATGACTAGGTGGGAAGAAAAGCCTGGGCAAAAGAAGGTATATATAGGAAAAGAACGCCAAAAAGGCTGTGGTGTGAGGGATCGGATATGGCTGGAGAGAAGGGGTCAGAGGGTAGTGATAAAAAGAAGTGCAAAATAGGGAGCTGGTCAGTTGCTGGAAAATTTTTGAAGGAGAACTTTACGTTGCATGGCTGACGTGGATGCTCTGCTGAGACAGCTGCAGGCTGCTGCTGATGAAAATGGAGCTGCGTGGCTGGAGGTTTGAGTAGCAGCGGTGATGTCGCGGGGTGGGCAGGCTGTTGTAACTGATTGACCTGCTTCTACGCGCGCTCAGCGGTCTAGGCCACCAGAGCGTTTCAGTCCAAGTTCCACAGGTGGGATCCAGCATCGACATAGGAGCCCGGCAGGGGACCCTCCAAACCCCCCTGCCAAGAAGATGCATGCTGCGGCACGAGGGAGGGACTGGAGGAATCCTCACCAATGATGGAACCCTGTTGTGGACCCTTCTTGTGATTCTTCCACTAGGGCCCGGTCCGCTCGTCGCAAGAATCAGGATATTGTGGCTGTTTCCTCGGACGGGGGAGGGGCCCAGCGTGGTAGAAGTACCGTCCAGAGGGCGCAGCTGGCTCAGAGGACAGGGACGGGCAGTGTTCCTGCGGCTGAAGAAGAGGATTGATCCAGGGACGTCCGTAGGCGTGTTGGAGACAGCAGATCCTGTGAGGTGGGCTCCGGTCCTGGTGGTGACGGACGGAAGTCTGGTCGGGGCGGAAGACTAGGCCCCATGGAAGGTACTTCCAGTTAGCAGAGGTAGGGCAGAAACGATGTTATTGCGCAGCGCCCATTGGCAGGTGATTGATTGATGATGAGGCTTTGCAGGGGCATGATGCTAGGGAATTTTTTAAGGGTCTGCAGTAATTGTTATTGAAATTTGAGGAAGGGGCTGCTGAGCCCAGTACTCAGAGGGTGTTTGGGGATGGTGAGGTGGCGTTGAGGGCAGAGGTAGTGCAAGCACCGTTAGTTGGCGCAGCTGAGGACAGGCTGTCTTTGGGAGGGAGCAGTATTTCCACTACAACTTTGGGGGCTCTTGGAGGGGGTCGGTTGGATCAGGTCTGGTGGACAGCGAGGGACGTAAGGAAGGGAATGCGGCGGAGGTGAGTTTAGGTGTGGCTGATGAAGCAAAGTGAGAAGTTTACGTGTGCTTTGAGGGTCCGTTGGCACTTGGCACAGGAAGTGCGTGACCAAATTTGGAAGGGTGAGTATGTGGAAATTTTTTCTTTATTACCAATTAAGCATTTAGGTGTTCATGAGGCCAAGACAGGGGAGAGCAAGCGTTCTGAAGATAAGAGTTTATGGCAGTCTGTGCCGCATACCTTTCAGAACTGGCTGCAGGTCTTTGCTATATTAGTGAGCATCATTGATGAGAAAGCGCCCGATAATTGTTCGGCACTTTTTTGTTATTTAGATAAGTGAGGCGCACAGGGTGTATAGGGGGGATAGCATGGCTTCGTTATGACGAACAGTTTTGTCAAAGGAAAGCCATGTGCCCTGGAATGAGGTGGGACCACAAGGACATTAGCGTCTGGATGCGCCTAATGACATCCACAAGTTTGGGGCCCCAATCGTTTCTTGGGGGCACTAGGGGTATGGGGGCTGCGTCACCCTCGGCGGAAATGCTCAGGGGCCTTTGCTGGCTCTTTAATGAGGGATTGTGCAAATTTGGAGCAAGTTGTCGCTTTAAGCATGAGTGTTCAGGGTGTGGAGGTGGGCACCCTGGGTCCCGCTGCAATGCCCAAGGAAAAGGGCGTATGGCAGAGTTTGCAGGTAAGAGGGATGACACCGGTAAAGTGCAAAACTTGTTGCATTTTCTCGGTAAGTATCCGGATAGAGAAAAGGCGCGGATGCTGGAGGAGGGGTTTAGGGAAGATTTTTGGATTCCTTGTAGGTTGGGCGGTTTGCCTCCAAGGGCGAGTAACCTGCGGTTGGCTTAAAGGAATCCTGAGATGATTACGGCTAAGTTGGGCAAGGAGGTGGTTTTGGGCAGGACGGCTGGCCCCTTTGAACATCCTCCATGGCTTGACTTAGTAGTGTCACCTTTGATTTATCACCTGTCGTTTCCCAGAGGGAGGTCTGTGAATGACGCCATAGATCCAAACTTGTGCAGGGTGGCTTACACTTCATTTGATGTGGCAGTGTCATCGGTGCGGAAGGCAGGTAAGGGGTGTCTAATGGCAACAGCTGACATTGAGGCGGGTTTTCAATTAATGCCGGTCCACCCGGATAATTTTCTCTTATTGGGGTGTGAGTGGCAAGGGGCCTTTTATGTAGATAAGTGTTTGGCAATGGATTGTTTCATCTCCTGTTCAATTTTTGATGCTTTTAGTACATTTCTGGAATGGATGGTGAGGGATGTGTCGGGTGTTTGGTCAATTATACACTATCTGGGTGATTTTTTGTGTATTGGGCCGGCCAACTCGTTTGTATGTGCATCATTGTTGGGCACGCTAGAACAGGTGGCCTTTGGAGTGCCTTTAGCAGGCGACAAAACAGAACTGCCTTCCACTGAGTTGTTCTTTTTGGGTATTGTCTTAAATTCACTCGCTATGGAGTGTAGGCTGCCTGAGCACAAGTTGTTGGAATTGCGCCTTGAGGTACATAAGGTCAGACAGTTGCTGAAGATTCGAATGTGAGATTTGCAATCGCTCCTGGGAAAATTGAATTTTGTGTTCCAGATTATTCCTATGGGTAGAATTTTCAGTCGCAGGCTTGCGGTAGCCACAGCAGGGGTGCATGCACCTGGGCTTTTTATACATTTGACTAAGACGTTGAGAGATTATTTGGGTGTTTGGAGCTGTTTTTTGGCACAGTACAACAGCAAATTTCTATTGATGGCGAAGACTGTGCATAGGGATGAGCGAGAGAGATTTGTAAATTCAATCTCACAGGGAATCGGGTCTTCCTTGCTTACTGAACATTTAGGCGAAAGTGGCCTTGTGATTTGCCATGAGATTGTGTTCTTGCCGAAAAAACAAGGTAAAAAGCAGGGGGCCGAAACACCGACTATTTCTGGCGGATATGTCGCGGCTGGGAGTGAATCATTTGCTCCCAGGATGCACAGTAAGGCCCAGCAGCCCAATCAGGAGAGATCTGAGCAGAGGCATATATACAGGAAATTAGGGAGGGGTTAGTCACTCCATCTTGTGTTCTGGGTGAAGGATAGAAGCCTTCTGTATGTCTGTATATATACAGATATTGCAGTTTTTGATGCTACCTGGCCCTATTTAGCAAACAGGACTGTTTACTCCAGAAAAATTTCTATCCTACTCTAAAAAAATACAGATAGTTCAGTCTGATACCTTATGCTATTTACCAAAAAAAGACATTTTGCTGAAAAAAAAATTTCTGTCCTACTTTTAAAAAAATGCAGATATTTCAGTCTGATACATCTTGCTATTTACCAAAAAAGGCATTTTGCTGAAGAAAAAAGTTCTGTACTACTCTAAAAAATACAAATATTTCAGTCTGATACCTCTTGCTATGTATTAGGATTAACAAGGAGGTTAGAAGGTTTCTGGGGCGGATTGGGGCCTGATGATTAGGCACAGAGAATTGGAGGAGGAACCTCACTTGTTCCTCCGTAGGGATGGGGTGCATTTGAATGCAGTGGGAACCGATTTATGGTTCTTAAGCCTGCAGGAGGGGTTGCAGAGGGCCTTGAGGATCTGACGGTGCTCGCAAGCATAAGGTGTCATGCTTGTGGCAGTAGTTTGGTAGGTCTATGAGAGTTTGTTAAATCCATACGAGCAGTGGAATGGGAACCCATCACCGTCTTAAGTTCTTCCTTAGTGGACCCGGCACGACACCGGGTTTTCATGGGGGCAAGGTGGGAGTGGAGGATGCCCGCTAACTGTCCCCGAGGCGGTGTAGTAGCGGCTGGGGGTCTGTTTTTGAAAGTGGAAGCATCATGGTAATGGAGGGGGGACATTCATAGACCTTTAAGGTAATAAAAAAGATGTTGGATGTTGGATTGAAGTTGTTTTATTTTATGTTCATGGTTGTATGTTTAATTAAGTTGAATAATGTAACAATAAAAGGGCTGCTATGGCCAGTTTTATCCTAATAAAGGTGTTGTGTGTTTACTAAAGTCTAAGGGATTGTGGAACTATGGGGGATAAGCTGGAAGGTAAGAAGTCATGGATTTGTCTGCTCTACCCTGGTCATGTCTTTGTTGACCTATCAGATATCTCTGAAGCTATTGGATCAACCTATGTGAGGCTACAGGCCAACAGAGGGTCAAGTTGTATCCAGTGCCCAGTGATATCCTTGATAGCAGCCAGATGGCCAAGTCTCTTCAGAGTTTCATCCTGGTACCTTTAACACAGAAACAGTCTGTAAGTAAAGGACTTTTCTACAAGCCTGCTCAGAATGTGTGATAAAGTTTGGGTCAAAAAACAGAAATTAGTAATTTAACAAAACGTGCAAGGTCACCAGGTTTTTACTGCTGTATGTGGACCTGCTGCTGGCAGATAACACATTATATAAAACCCCTAAACCCCCCCCTCTGAAGGAATATTTGCACTGCAGCAACAAATGAAAATATTTAGGCAGGCCTAAATGAACCAGGGCTGTGGAGTCAGTACTAAAACCCTTTTATTCCAAATCCTTATATTATGGTACCACCAACTCTGACTCCTCTAATTTAAATAGGCTGATGTATGGTAATGCTCCATGTTGATTGAAACACAACATACACTTCATATACTTTCTTCTTTTCAACACACACACATTTCATCATTGTCAAAGCTGAGCCATTGTAAAGCTATATGAAGACAGGGTCTGCTTTTGAAAACAAGAACTTCTGGCCAGGAAGCTGACACTCTACTCAATTGACCAACCTGTAATTGCCAGCATGCAAACCAGTAAAGTTTATGCCTAAATTTTAAGCTAAAACTGCAAAAATGAAAACAATGTTTTGTTAATTGTTTTAATCAAGAGACTATACATTGTAAAGTACTTTCAGATAAACTGAGGATCAAAATATAAACTACATCATTTGCTGCTTTAAAACATTCAACTAAACTACATAAACAAAAAAAGCTGTTAGCTGTAAAATAATTAGTAAACAAAAATGAGTGCAGACAGGTATCTAAAGCAGGCATAGGGTGATAAACAACACATCTGCTTTCTCACAACACTCTTAGTGTCCAGGTTATGTATATATGTAGAATGTAATCTTACTGTATAACCCTGCGCTAAGTATATCCAGATTACAAAGATGTATAAATATTTCCTTTACAGGTGAAAAACCATCGATCCCTTCACAATCCTAGTCGGGTGGGTGTAACGCCAACTTGTCTTTCCTATTTGTTCTGGTGCAGACTGGGCAATGGGTCCTTTTTCTTTTTCTGCTGATGTCACCTGACCTGGTGATCTTCCAGAAATTAAAACAAAATGCTGATCTCACTGCGCATATGTGCAAATGGCTTTTTTTTCACACTGCGGAAAAGTAAGGGAGCAGCCCAAAGCCTCCTAGGATACATGGCGTAAGTATCTAGTAGGCTTTGAGTTTCCTATTCAGTCTTTAAAGATGGAAGGGGAGGGATCTTTTTGTATACATTGCTAAAATTATGCTTTATCCAGCCACATCATATGGATGAATAAAGGTAGAAAATGAAGAAGGATGGCAATCTGCCTGTTATTGACAATATTTAGCTGAATAGACAGCATGGAAAACCTCAAAAAAACTGCCATGACACATTTGGGGGAACCTGGGTGATCCACCACACCTGGAGTTGATTTCTTAAAAATAATTTGCAATTTATTTGCAAATGTACTCAATCCTAGACCAGATCCATTCCAGGTTTGCTGAATCACCCAGGTTCTCACATGATAGTCTATCTTCTCCAATCCTGGGAATCAATGGGAACGGATTTTATTAACTCTCAGGTTTTTACTGCTATGTGGGGCTCTGTATGGCTTCGTTAGTGAGATTTTCTCTGACAATGGTTTCAACAAACAGGAAATGCGGGAATATTTGCAAAACAGACAGACATATAAATATGAAAGGATTTCTATACTTCTCCCTATTCTAAAGCTTTAAAAACATGATGAGGGTTTGGAAACAATGGAAAAAAACATTTTGACTACACATACACTTTTACTAAGGACAAATATGGCTGACATAAAGTACACCCCACCATCTTTGTGTATTGCAAATTGGGGTAAAGAAAGATGTTTTACATATTTGCACATCTGCTAGCACAATTTTATTATCTAACCTTCCATTGGCTATATATATATATATATATATATATATATATATTTTCCTATGCCTGTGGGACAGCCGATCTACGGAAGACCATTATGTCAAGCGTGATTGGCCACCAAGAGATACCTATAAGCCCGGAACAAGCAGTGTCAAGTTTCTGCCTCTGGTTGATCTGCATAAAATATTTCTGCCACCTTTCCATATCAAGTTAGGGTTGATGAAGAACCTTGTAAAGGCCATGGGTAAATCAAACTCCAAAGGTTTTTAGTACCTTGTTGAGATTTATAGGGCCACAGATCAAGTATGTTTTTCAGGATGATGTTTTCAAACAAAATCAGCAGCTGAGCTAAAAGTTTGGGATGCATTCAAGTGGCTGTGTAAAAAATTCCTGGGCAACCATAAGTTTCCTGCATACAAGGAAGAAGTTCAGAATCTGCTTGATTCATACCAGACACTGGGTTGTCACATGTCATTAAAAATACATTTCTTACTCACATCTAGAATTCTTCCCAGAAAATCTTGGTTTGGTGAGTGACGAACAAGGAGAACATTTTCACCAGGACATTCAGTTAATGAATCATGGCTACCAAGGTTTCTGGAATGAAGGTATGATGGCTGAAAGTACTGCTGAGAGTACTGCTGGATGCTGTACTGCGACAATTCAGACAAGGAGTACACAATAAAATCATACTCCAAGCATTTCTGAAGAAACAATGGTACCTGATTGACCCTGTTCAGTAGATCTATACCACAGTGTGCCTTATTTTACTTCAAGATGTAATAACATTCACTTCAATGGTGCTTACATTTTAGTGCAAAATACATGCACAAACAATGTTAACTATATTAGTACTTTTAACTCAGGAGCTGTATGTATTAGGGAAAAACTAAAAACAGATCCTAAATCTGCTCGAAAAAACGGATTTAGAAAATTTTGCTGTGGTTTCTAATGATTATCAAAACTAATTTTTTGTTATATTTTATTTTTTTTTGTTTTTTTGCAGAGGAAAGTTTTTAGTAATATGAAGATTAAAGTTTAGCTACATGCTTTATCGATGGAAATGGTATTTTTTCCATTAAGCTTTCTGTAATCACAGCAAATGTAAATTCTGGGATTCAATTGTTAGTTGTTGTTTCTGTCATTCTTGTGCTGACAGCTTCAATAGAATTGATCCTGTATTGTGTTAAGTTTCTTTGCTGGTTTTTGTAAGTTGTGCATCACATCAAAATGTCTTTTTGACCTACTGACAGCAAGACAGCTGGGTAATAGAATTAGAGGGCAGTGAGGGGATGTGGCTGGGGACAAGATGACAAAGAAACAGGTCACATGACAGTTTTGTGACAGTTGCCCTGTCTATGTCTATAGATGGTGAATAATAGTGTCATATTTCAGATTCACTTACGTAAAAAGCAACATTTAAACTTATTTCCATACACATTATAACATATTTGATAACTTTATAGTTTTGTCCATGGATGGTAACTTGTAAGTATCAGTAACTTTTGGATAATGGTGTTTTAATAAGAGAATTATGCCATGCAGAGCAATGACAAGAATGTTAAGAAGCAATAGCTTTCTTGCTCTATCTATGATGGCTACCATTAGGGACCAATTGTAGGTAACAAAAGTATGCATTTAGATAGCTGCTAATACTACACAGGAAACACAACAGCTATGCTGAAGTCTTAAAGTTATTTTATTTTACCTAGTTTAAGTTCTGTGTAATCTGAAATTATGGGTCAAAAGCCACCTTTAAATTATCTGTAGGGACCTTAAGTATGGTAAACTGACCTGCATAAATGCTCTCACCAAGATTGTCTTGATCCAACTTTTGTTTGGAAAAATTTCTTCCTAGAGTGTGCTATCCTTGCTAAGAAATGCAAATTCCTTTAAGTTTGATTACACAATGCAAATTACTCAATTGACACAATGTTGAAATGTATGTTTTTTTGTAAAATGGATTACAACCAGACTTTTCTCCAAACATGAAGCTTGGGTGCCCAGGAGAAACTTCTCGCTCTCTTCTGGTCTATGTCAGGCCATATGCCTTCCCTTAGCAATGGGAGTCCAGTAGTTGAAGGACAGGGCTTCTTTCCCACAAAACAGTCCCTAAATACAAATGCTCCTCGCTTAACAACTAGGTTCCATTTCTCCAACCTAATCGTTAAGTGAATTCATCTGTAAGCAATGAGGATAGGATAGACCTGGTCTGTAGCGCTGTGAGCGTGCAGTTCCTGTCAGTGATAAGTCTGCAAACCGGGGATCATGGGGAATCGCAGAGGAGGAAGACAGAGGGAGCCCAGAAGACAGAAGGGGAACTTGTGGTACAGTGGTTTACATGCCCCTTTACCCTGTAAAACAGAGCTAAGAAAAAAAAAATCTCACCTCAATGTCCCTGATACTCCTGTGCCACACTACCTGTTGGTTGCTGTGGTGCTCCCTGCCAAACCAGCATCATTCACCTGTCTGCCCTGCCGAGCTCTCAGGCTCAGCACACACTCATAGCATAGCACAGACATAGCACAGGTAGTAGGAGCTCCTTAAAGGGGCAGAGGCTATTTAAGACTCAGCAGTAATTGATGTTGCTGTTACTTTGCAACAGCTCAGTAGCATTTGGGACTTTCCCTGGTGCACACCAACCCTGTACCTGCTTACTGTTACCTGACCTCTTGGCTGGATACTAACAACGCCTTGCATGCCCTGACCTCTTGCTTTAATACTGATGAATCCTTTGTCTGCCACCTGACCTGACCTTTTCTGCTTGTGAAACACTTGTGACTGCACCTGACTCCCTGACTGTCACCTAACTGAAGCCTTTCTCAGCTGATCCGCCCCTTGGTGGGGTGACCCAGGGGGCTGTGACCTCGCAGCACATAGCAGTAAAGAGTTCGATAGTCGGGTGGTTTGGTGAAGATCAGGTGCTGCTTAGACTCTGCTCCAGGTGTCTTTCACATTCCTAGATATGATGTCACATTATCATAATTACAAAAGGCTTTTTCTTCAAGATTTCATCTGCTTTTTATTTTCTAGGATCTGGCTGGTTGCATAACCCATAAGGCTATAGTAACTTTAAGAGACAAGTATTAGATGATATAGTCTTTTACAATTGTGAGTGCAATACATGTTGAACACCAATACTTACTGTTGCCATAAGATATTTTACAATAAATCCTACAAACCATGTTCTTTTTTCTTTTGTACTTCTATAAACTTATGACTAGTCGAAATTAATACTCGGCATTTCATTGTTCAAAATTGAATAAAAAGACCTATGTTTAAAAAAAAACGGCAAGGATTTGAATGACAAACAAATTCTGGTGATTGTATGTTGATTAATAAATGTTCTTTCATATTCAATGAACTTGATAGACTAACCATGTAACTATGCAAGAAAGCCTAATCATTCATTATACACTGTACATACAGTACCAATGGGAATTGCTATTAAAGTTATAGCCATATAGGAATCAAAGCGAGAAAAGTCACATGATTTGCTTTTAAAAACATATAGGTTCTACACTTGGGAGTTTAGAATTTTATAAGAATGTTCTTAGGTGAGATTTCTTTATAGGAATATACATAAGGATTATTTTACTTTACCTGGTGCCTTGCTCTGTGATTACCGGACAGCCAACACAAAGTGAACTGGACTAAAACAGTGAAATTCTATCCTTAAGTAGACACCCCTTGACAATACTTATAGCAGTTTATCAAATAACTGATGGACCAAAAATGTGAGCAAGCAGCATTTAAGCTCCATCAGCCATTTAGGGAAAGACTTTTTAGCTTGTCAATTAACTCATCTGTAGGGATGTATTATCATTACACTTGGTTGCGCTCAGGAGGTTTTTGCCAAAGATATTGCACCTTATTAGAAGGAAATAAAGTTACGGTTCATAGGTAGGGTCACAAAGTGTCATTTTTTTAGATTACTTTTCTGCTTTAAAACAAGCTTAAACTAAACTTGACAGGTCTAAAATATCTCAGAGATGCCAATACTGAAGTGCAGGTACCTTACAGTGCCTTAAAGTTAAATATGAGGTCCCAACATCAGCCTAAAATGGATAACACCCATACCCTGAAAAGCACTAAATGGTACCCTATCATTAAACATTGAAATTCCCAAGATTCATGTTGTGGCCTTTAAAAGATACAAAGCAGGAGATGAGTTCTAGTAACAAGAGAGGTGTAGCCTAACCCTGAGAAAAGTTGGGGGCCCTATGTACTGAACCCAAGAGGGCTCTGCAGACATATGGTGATAGATGTAAAGACATACAGGTACTACACAAGACAATACAAGATGCAGGAAGAAGATACAAGAAGATCACAAGAAATTTAGCACTCTTACTATTGAAATGATTAGGGTTAGGTCAGATTCTCTTAAAATTTAGGACTGTATCTCTGAAATGATGTTAAGGGTAAGTAAATCAATGTATGAGATTGTATGTGCGGGAAAGATGTTTCTTTACAACTGGGTAGCAAATTATCTATATATCCAATTTTAAAAGAATATAGAAATGTATTGCATTCTTTTTGAAACTAGGCTTGATTGTTTTTTCTATTAATAACAACAATAATAAATATAAAAAGAATGCTTTACGTGAGCCACGGTTCACATGCCTCTTCACTGTAAATGCAGGGTGCATATAGGAGCAATGTAAAAAATTATGGTGGCCACAGTCTTTACCAAAAGAATAAAATTGATTCCAGTACCCATGCTGCATCATTCCCCTCAGTACATTCTGAATCACCTAATAGGAACTCAGTTTCTTTTCCTGATACCCTGTCATTTCTTTGCATTGACAAAGTTGTTATATTATATACCTAACGATTGTAAGCCCCCCTTCCCTCCTTTTCTTCTTTTTTAACTTGTATGTTAGTTGATATGCATTGTTTGATTGGTAATTGCTATTGTGCAGATTAGACTTTCCACTTTGTCCCACTTTGCTCTTATTCAAAGAACTACAGTCAGATATAGCCAAGTAAGCTGATTTTTCAGATGTTGTCAGCAATGGCAGCTTCCGTGTTTCTCCTAGTACAGACTATATTTCTATATAGTAAAAATCTATATTTCAAAACAAACATTTTATGTGTCATCTTACACCTCAACAATCTGTCTCAATCAGTGCTGGAAAAGGATTCACTTTGTCTGTCTGCCATCTCATCATGGATGGCTGACAGGTTTCTGAAACTCAACCTGGATAAAACCGAACTCATCATCTTCCCCCCCAAACTCCAAATCTCCCCCCGACATATTTCTAACTATTATTAACATTGTTATTCGTCCCTTCCCTCAGGCATGCTGTCTTGGGTTCACCTTCAATTCTGCCCTCACATTTACCCCTCCTATTTAGAACATTTCCAGGTCCTGTCACTTTCACCTACGCAACATCTCCAAAATCTGCCCCTACCTGTACCCAGGGACCACCAAACTCCTTGTACATGCTCCTATCATCTCTCGTCTGGACTACTGTAACCTCCTCCTCTCTGGTATTCCACTAACCCGACTCTCACCTCTACAAACTACTATGAATGCTGCAGCCAGACTCATCCATCCTTCCCTCCGCTCCACTTCTGCTGCATCTCTTTGCAGTTGTCTTCATTGGCTTCCATTTCACCTGAAAATCAGATTCAAGCTCCTGTGCTTTGCCTTCAATCCCTCCACAGTTATTGTCCCACTTAAATTTTTGACCTGGTAAAAAAATACTCCCCCAGCCGCTTTCTCCGCTCCACCAATGACCTACTAATGACTTCCTCACTCATAACCTCATCACACACACAGCTCCAAGACTTTTCTAGAGCTGCCCAACCCTCTGGAATGGTCTTCCATGTCCTTGGTCATAAGTTCCATTTTAAATTGCATCAACATATGCTCACATTTCTGTTGATCCAGTTTCTCTCTCTGTTCATTTGCTGTGTGGAGATCAGTGTGGCTCATTCCATTTCTCCTATGTGACGACCTGGTGCCAAAGGATTAGCCCAGAAGACTAAAGATTTCTCAGTTTTTGCACATGGACTAGTTCTAAAGATAAGCCATTGTTGGGTTTAACAAGAGTAAAATTTACCACACAGGGAAGTAGCAATTTCTTCTTGTTGATGCAATGCAGATAAAAAGTATAATGTGTACCGACATTTGTTAGAACAACTGCATAAAGAAGTAAATGCAGGGGAAAAATAATAGAACATGCTGCAAGTGGTGTGGCTGGTTTTTTTTGTGAATAGTTACCACCTGGAGGTATAAAGTCAATGGAAAATGTTGTGACAGTAAAGTGATATTCCAATTTTATATGTAGGTTTTAGAATTAAAATGTAAAGACTCTTGAACACACATCCATCGCAGAAAACACCCTGCAGTGCTCCACACTAACACACTAGGAAAGAAGGATAAATGACAAACTGATCCATAATACATTATTTATGTGTTCGTTTACCCTACTTTTGAGAGCTTTAGGAGTTATTTCAGTAAAATATACTTTTGTAAGAGTGCTGTCAATTCTAGGATATCTCTGTCTCCTCTGCACACTGTCCATCTGGGCTGTTTGCTTTGTGTGATAAATGACCGACCAAACAGTATGTTTATTTCACATGCTAAACATCTGGAAAACAGCCAGACAACTAAAATACATAACTGGAAGTTGTGTTATCTATGAAATGATTCTGTCCATCCAGTGTTAAGATTAACACAACAATCAGGTTGGTGACCTGACCTCTGATCTTTATTGCAGGTAATCATGACAGCCAGGTCTTTCTCTGGCTCCCAGCCTGTGAATGGGTATTGAAGCAACAGTAAACTAATGATGTCATCTATCTGATCTCTCCTTCTGTAAGTTTGTTCCTTGCCAGCATATTTGAATGCAGCACACCGGATTGGCCATTTTTTTTTTATCTTTGCTCGCTGATCGCTGCTGGGATTACAAAAGCCTGCTGGGATTACAAGATGCTGATGCCAAATCAAAATTCAGGCACTTATATTAGCTGTAATAAAATATACATTTTTGTAATACATAACTGCATTAACAATTTTTATATCTGTCTGGAGTTAGGTGTTTTGTTTGTGGAGATTGTGTAGGTGGGTAAAGAGCTCTGAGTGTGATTTGAAAGTCTTGAAAACTCTTTCTAGTTAAAGAACAATAATCACAGTAACTGATACTGAATTACTCTAAGTCCTTATACAACAGCAGCTTACCCTAGTCAACCTCCTGCCTTTCTACACAAAACATGGTATGACCGTTTGCTTTGAAAGAACGCTATGTGCTCAGGGTTTTGTATGGGGGTGTGATCATTTGCTTTATACAGTTTTTTGGCTGTTGAAGGTTGGAAATGTATTCCAAAGTAAAAAACAAATAGTAGATTGCAGTTTAAAGTCCTTAGATAAGGAGTCTGCAATGTTTTAATATTTTCACCAGGTAAGCCTGCAAATAGCACATTGTCTCCTCCTAGGTGGCTATGTTCAGGCCTTCACTGTATCTAATGATGGAGCCATGTTGTCACCCAGGCTGTTTATCTTACATGGGTGCTGAAGGGGATTAGTGTTTTACAGAAGAATGATAAGGTTGTTTTGCTTTCTATTAAATTCACAGTAAGACTTTGTACACATGTTAGATTTCTGCTACTAGAAACAATTGTTTCTGAGTTTTTTCAGTGACAGCAGAATGAATGAACACTGTACACACAGCACTGATCTACACACATGGGGAGGGGAGGATAGGCGAGGGGCACCACTTCACTCCCCACCACTGCTCATTGATCTGCCAGGATCAATAACATTGGGGGGCAGCTGTACACACGGTAGAATTTCAACCTATGATCATTTGTCACAGGCAACTATCACCTACTATATATCCATCAGTTAACAAGGGCACTGCATTTCTGTCATGATCAAAACATTTTTTCTGTACTTGTTGAAGATATTTTAGCCAAAAAAGGAACTAAATCCTGTTGCCACATCCAAGGATTGTTAATTACAAATATATTTATTACATATATATATGCTTTTAAGGATAATGTGAACATTAAAGAAAGTGTTTAAATCTGACTTTTTTACTGTAGAGGGCAGAAAGGAATCCAAAATTTGTGGGTGGGGGATTTTGGGCATCTCTGTGCTGATCCATCAAAGAAGAGCTGATGGAGCATCTGAAATGCATGGCTATCCAGTAAATATGCAAATCCAATGGAAAATAAATCTACAGAAGGTCTGCTTTTTTCTAATGAACCCTTATATGGGCTAATTTATATTCTGGGATTGTAGCAGGTAGTATATTTAGAGGCTAAAGCAGGCAGTGGTCATTGGCATAAGAATTACAGTGTTTCTGTCCATTTAGAATGTTTTATACCATAGCTGCCAATATTCCCACAAAACCAGGTACTGATCAGGAAAATGGTGGTTTAATTTTTGTTCTGTTCTGTGCCTGGTAGGACAAAAAAGGAAATATCCTAAAGAAAAAGAGACACTTGGAACCTATGCTATTGGGAGAAGAACTTGGGTACAACAGATTACAGACATAAAGAAAATGGACATTTCAACTAATAATGTCCAGTGGTCCTGCTGATATGATATGGAAATTACAAACATTGCAGTTTACGAATGCCTTGTTTACAAAATAGGATCAACAGTAATAAATCATAATGAAGCCTATAAGTGTTTTTTTTAAATAGAATTTGCATAAATTGCAGCCTCATCAACCCTTCAGTATTTATTTTACTGAAGAGATGTTTAAGCTTCCACAGTACACAGTGCTACTTTGCTAGCATGGTTCATGATCCTAGCTCATCGAATTATACAGATGCAGCCATACATGAAGGAAAACCACGTCTTGAAAAAGCTATCTACACCTTAGGCAAGAGATAATTCATTTAAAAAAAAAACAATTATTTAAAGGTACAGCTTGATGATTTAAAATGAGTTGCTTTTTTAAACAAAATGTAAAGCCTTAAATTAAAAATTAGTCTATACACATTGGGCCTGATTTAGGTAGATTATCTACCTAAAAAAGCTAGACTATCAAGGGAGAACCTGGTAATCCAGCTAACCTAGAATGGATCTGCTCCAGAATGAAAACATTTGCCAACTCATAACAAAGTATTTTTAAGAAATCCATTCTAGGTTTGCTGGATCACCCAGTATCACCCCATGATAGTCTATCTTATCCAGTCTTGGAGAGCTTTAATAAGTCAGGTCTACTGTGAATACTTGACTTCACCTTCATGATTTACCCCCTAGGTTGAAAAAAAAGCTATACAGGAAGGGAGTTATATCTGGAGATATTATCCTTGGAATTAGTGGCTACTTGAATGTGTTGTAATACTCAGCAGTATTGACACTAAATGAACTAAATAATGAATGTTGTTCTTGCAGTGTGGCCATTGGATTTGGATGTGCCTCCGTGGCAAGCGAAGATTGCCTGAGCCCTATCAGCAAGTCAGGCGTCTTTCACTCAATAGCAAAGTCTTCACTGCATCTCCTGCCCACCCACGGCCACATCTTTTGAGCATTCATGGAAATTGCAGCAACGCCTTATAACTCTTTTAAACAAATTATAAATGTAAAAACATGGGACACAACTTTCAGTTGCAATAAAATTGGCAGAGGCATTGATGAGTGGTTTCTGAAAATTTCAAACGCTTGTTAAAATCCATTAAAACCTTAATTACCTTTTATAAGGAAACTATTATTAAATAAATGCTTGGTCAGAAAAGGCAAAGCATACAGCTGAATAGCCAAATAATTTACTAATACCCCCCCCCCCCCCAAGAAAGGTGACAATACACACAAATAATAACAAAATTATTTTTTTAAAGGGATGGGGGGTGAGGAGTTCATTTTCACTGGGGTTCTGTTATATGAATCACTAAATGCAGGTTACGTAGACAGCTTCCACCAATCAGGAGGAAACGGGGGAGGGGAGAGAGAGAAACTACCAGAACATGGGTCACTGTATTTCCATTTATTCACCTTTTTATTCACATGGTTATCCATATGAAGTAAATGCCCATGTGGCACTACAGTAACAGACACCAACAGTGATTTAAAGCATTCCTGGAATAAAATTTCACCTTTAAAGAAAAACGCAACCCAACGTTTGGGCTACATAATTTAAAGAGTTCTCTGCATTTTTTTCTTATTTGTGGGTGGTTCAGCAAATCTGGAATGGATCTTGTACAGGATTAAAAACTGTTGCCAAGTAATAGCAAATGATTTTTAGAAATCTATTCCAGGTTTGTTGGATCACCCAGGTTCATCTATAATAATATTATTCTTCTCCCTTCTTCGATAGCTTTAATACATGGGGCCCAATCTCTAAGGTGGCAAGAGTCTGTTACACACTTTACATGAGAACACAGTGCCATCTAGTGGTGTGACCCTGAGTATATTCTTTCTTCTCCCTCCAATTGCAATTGGTGGTGGGGGAGGGGGCAGAGTATGGGCTTTTTACTTATATATATATACAGTGTGTATATATATTTGCAGGTTCTGTTCATGAAAGGTTTGGTACAGTGTAATTTATTGAAGGTTCTGGATTAGTTACAAACCACATTTCAAAGTTAAATACCATGCTTTGTTATTTTAATGTTTTACCCCAAATTATTAACAGTACTTTTGAATAAGAGACTAAATGGTTACTGTATTCTGCCCAGAGAGGTAAGGTTAGCGTTGCCAAGCCTAGAGTGTATTCTCAATATGGATAGAAAAAAGAAATGAAGATATTTTAATTGGTGAAAAAATGAACTCCCTACTAGACAGATTCCGCCTGTACTATAGAATAAAATATTTGGCAAAATATTTGCGTGTTTGTCTCTTAAATCCAACTAGTTTCGCCCATTGGCTTCTTCAGGGGATGTTTTTGGAGACGAATACAAAACAAAACCAGAAACATATAGACACAAAGAGAAAGAAATCAATCACAAGTTTAAATTGAAATCTCAACATAATTACATATCAAACATTATTTTAGAGAGATGTTTAGAAGAGATAGGGTTAGAAGAATAGGTTCTCCTCCCAATCACTGAGGTAAATGTTCGCGTAGGAGGGTACACATCGTGTTCCCATGGCTTGATTTTGAAGGTAGTAGGTGTTCTTAAAGGTGAAGACATTCTTGGTGAGGATATATTCCAGTAAAGATGTAATTAGGAGGTTAAAGGAGGCATAGTGTGGATAAATTGTGTGTAGTATTTTGGTGATGATTTCTAATCCTTTGTTTTGAGGTATGCTGCAGTTGTTTCTTGCACTTGTGCTAACCTTCGCGCATATGCAATTAAAGGATAACAGACACCATTTTAACAATGGGCAACACATAGGGCGGAAGTGTTTCAGACACCATTACCACACGAATTCAACATCCCAAACTACGCATGTGTGCCGGTTCACGCATGTGCACTCTAACACCAGATGCATTCCTGCAACTCTGACTCAGATCATGTAATCCCAAGCCCAATGAGATTTTACATATGTGATCAGAATTCTATTATCTGTGTATAAATACACTTAGCAGAGCAAAAGAGCTCCCTCTCTGGGGACTATCCATTAGGAAACTCTATATATCCAAGCCATCCAAGATTGGACCAATCTAATCTAATCTAATCTAATCTAATCTAGATTATACTAATCTACTTATTAAACCACCTCCTATATGAAGTAAGTTTCTTTTCCCTACATACTATAAAAGAAAACCTTTCGTTTTGACCCTAAAACTCTCATTTGGTGTATCTATTTACACATAACCTGAAACACCAATATTAGTTTTTTTTTAAAAAACCTCTTGGAAAGCTAACCAGTCCCTATAGGTTGGATCGTTTATACAACTGCCATCTATAAGGTGAGTTGGCATAATGTTACTTAATTTATCGCTATATTTATAAAAACATCACTAACAAAACACCCACCCCCCTTTCTTTTTTGCCCTTTACAGCTAAACTATGTTCAAATTACCCTACTTCCTTTGGAACAACACCTTAGTTGGTCACAATCCTTAAAACTTACCACACTACTATAAAATTATGTCCAGCGAGTGAATACTTTATGACCTAATTATTCTTACCAGGGAACTATTTTAACATACTACCAATGCCAGAGTACCCAAATCTTCACCTAACAAAGTTGTTTCTGCACCTCATCCACTTCCAAAATACAAGTAAGTTACACTCTGGTATTTCTGTATTTTATAAACAAGTGTTGAAATTTAGTATTTTAAATAGTGAATCTTTTGAGACATTTTTTCTTTCCTATCACAAAATTGTTTTCAATCTTCAATGTCCCAAATAGGAGTTTTTTGACGTACTAATGTGTTATGATAACATTAATGTGACAGCATGCTTTTATATTTTGATATGAGAACAATATACTGACACTTAAATCACTGATATTCTGACATTAACAATAATTATCAGGATGTTGTTCTTCAAGGCCTGTTTGCTTTGTAATTATGCCGAGATTTCAATTGATACTTGTGATTGATTTCTTTCTCTTTGTGTCTATATGATTCTGGTTTTATTTAATATTAGTCTCCAAATACATCCCCTGAAGAAGCCAATGGGCGAAACGCGTTGGGTTTAAGAGACAGACAAACACACAAGGACATAAGAATATTGTATTTTGCCAAATATTTTATTTTTCTTTATTATATTAATCATTGTATAGAAAAGGCGGACTCTGTCTAGTAAGGAGTCAATTTTTTCACCAATTAAAAAAATACCTTGTCTTGAATGTTGCCTTCAAAAAGCCACTTTTTATTTTTTTCTTCTATCCATATTGAGCACTTCTGAATAGCTATTGACAGCATTATGTATGACCTTGTCATTGGTAATGGAATGAAAAGTACCAGTGCCAAAGAACAGCGGGTGATGTTTGCATACGTATAAGATTTTAGAAGCCTGTTACCAATCTAATGCTCATGGGATAAAATTTTGCAATTGTGAAATCAATATACCACATTTTAGGTATTCTTTACCACTGAATTGTGTTGTTAGAAACAACTTAAATGAATTTGTCATTCTTACACAACATAATAACAGTAATCAATTATTGACTCAGTGGGAATGAACATCGACATATTTTAAGCTGCTGCTTTGATAAGTAAGTGCTGATCAAATCCGTAACATGTAAGAATGGGCATGATGTGCAGTGCTGGGAGGGACCCACCCACTGTGCTGTCTTGTTGAGTTTTGCAGTAAAATTAAAGAGCCTAACTGTAGGTCAGCACTTCTACTATTAATCATTGACGGTCATAATAATTTATATTGAACAGGTCTAGGGGGTGTCCTTGCTTTTACTGGATAGTCCTTCCTGTAATGCATTTTTAGATAAATGTCACAGATTTAAAATAATACATGAAATGAAAAATACCCCAAAGAAATAAATGAATGTGAAGCCAGAGAATTTAAATGGTTTTGTTTGTTTTTCTCCACGCACGGAATCAATTTATAAACCGCGGGACTTGTTTAAAAAAAAAATCTATTGACTGAATATAAGAAAATAAATTAAAACTGGAGCTTTTAAAAGGCGCCTGTCCAATAATTCGATTTTTCTCCCTCCCTTCTCTCTTTTAAAGGCCGCGGCGACCTAATCAATTCTGCCCCCCGGGTCCTGATTACAGCTTTTTCTTAAGTGAAAAAAGCAGAATGAACCCAGCCCTCCCCCCTTGTCCCTGAGAGCTCCAATCACTTGTCACAGCAAGGGACGCTGGTGTAGAGAGAAAAGAGAGGGACACAAGCTGGGAAGCTAAAGAATGCACACTGATAATGTAATGGTGTGTGTGTATATGTAGGGACAATTTTGAAACAACTGATCATTTGAGGGCTGTGCAACCCAGGGTGACCATCTGGCTCTGCACAACCAGCGAGAGGCTTAGCCAGTTCTAGTTTATATGCATCTACTCACTCAAAAGATTCCATGAGCTACATAGGGAAGGATTTAAGGTGAGAGGATTTCTGTTTCTCTAGCTGTATGCGCAGTCCATTACACTGGGGAATGCATGTTTTGTTGAGTTAGATCTTACACTTGTTTTTTACAAATGTTTGGGTGGTGAATCCAGAAATGACCTCAGTTTTTTGCTATCACATACAGTTTTTATGATACAGGGTACCCCTTATTTTTGTCAAAAACACATACAAATTTTACATAAAATGAACAAAATAATGAAATAACTTGAATGTACTGTTTATTTAATTTTCTTTTGTTCATACAAAGGATTTATTGTTACTCTATGACATTTTGTTACAGTAAAACATTTAAAAACTATTTGGGTAAGTGGTTAAGGTAAAAATTTACGCTTATAGCTTTTCCTGGAGTGTTCAGTGTTAGAACAATCCCGCCAGTTGCTCCAACAATAGTCAGCCAACATATGTACATCCCATTTTCCCTGATACCGTCCTTCCATGACCTTCAAATCTTGGTGGAATTGATCACCTTGCTCATCACTGAATGCACCAAGGTTTCCGGGTAGTTAGAATGATGGTGTCACACTTACCTCTTCCTCATTAAAGCACAGGCATCTCTCCCCTGAGCATGAGGGCAGTTCTGATGCTGGACGTGCCTCTGTTTCCAAGCTTTATCAACACCGTCCTTGCCGCTGGCCAATTAGAAAATAGCTTCTTAACCAGCCCTGGCTATTTAGCTAGCTCTCAGACTCCATTTTGTGTTCGTGCAACAAGTCGTGTCTCCATTGTGTCTCCATTGTGCCGAGCCCTTAGTTCTGTGAACTAGTTCCTGTACACCTGCTGCTTAATTCAGTGTTTCCTGTGTCCAGCTCCTGTGGTAACCCTTCGCTATCCAGTTTGTTGGTTCCCTGTGCTGTTCCTGTGTTCCTGTCTGTCTGTGGATATCCCTGCATCACCTGTACCTCCTGCTTTTTCCAGTGTCTTCTGTGTTCCCTGTGTCTGCAGTAGCATCTGAGTCATTGCTGGTTGTCTCCTGGATCCCTGGTTATTGACCCCTGGCGTGTGACCTGACCCCTCTTGCTTGCTGCCTGTATCAACCCCGGCTTCCCTTGACAATCTATGGTACCGTGCTTTGCCCACCTTTGTGTGCCCAAGGACCGCAACCAGGCAGTAACCAGCGGCGCAACATCCTCACCATCAGAGGCTCTGGAGAAAACCTGGTTACTGCTTAGACTCAGCGCCTTGGCCCTTCTCAGGGCTTACATCACCTCCATGCAAGCCACAGCGTCCCCCTAGTGGTCATGTCTCTTCGAGCGTGACAGATGGCTATGCAGAAAATGTACCTTGATGCTCATATTGCAACCAAGCATTTTGTAGCTCTCCAAGAGCTTCTGGACAATTTCTGTGTAATTATTTGCTTGTGTGTTTCCAAGAAAGTCCTTGACAATGACTCTGAATGATAACTAAGCATTCTTTTCGACTTTTGACATTGTCCTTATGAAATGTTCAGCTTTGATGAGCTGCCGAATCTGTGGACCAACAAACACACCGGCCTTTATTTTTTCAAATGACAGGCTAGAAAATGCCAAAATTAGTTACTTGAAACAGTCTCCTTCAGTTGGCAAAACTTTAACGAACTCCTTCATCAGTCCCAGTTTCATGTGCAGAGGTGGGAATATAATATTCTTTCTATCAACAAGTGGCTCATGTAGAATGTATGGATCACCTGAGGCAGATCTTAGAGGCCAGTTCATTTCCACCCAATGCCTCTCACAAGCTCTGCTGTCACACATGCACAGAAAACACTTAGTGTATCCGCATTGCTGACCAAGAAAGAAGCATACATGTGTTGGTGATATTGCAACAGCTCAATGACTCTCTTTATGTCTGCATATTCTTCACAAAGAGAAACTGAATGGCCAATTGGGACTGACCCAAATATATTGCCATTGTGAAGGGGGGCACACTTTAAGCTCCGCTTTGAGCTATCGATGAATAGTTAAGGTATAGATTGGAATTCCCAATTCCTCCATTAAACCATGTTGACAAAGCACCAGGACCTGATGGATTACATCCACGTGTCCTCAAAGAGCTGAGCTCTGTTATTTCAAAGCCATTATTTCTAATTTTTAGAGACTCTTTAGTCACTGGCAAGGTACTGATGGATCAGCGTAAGGCCAATGTGGTTCCTATCTTCAAAAAGGGAGCAAAGTCATTACCACGTAACTACAGACCCGTTCGTTCAATGTCCATAGTGGGAAAGGTCTTAGAGAGTTTGATAAAGAACCACATAGAGGAGTTTCTGCTAGAAAATAATAATATAAGTTATAGTCAGCGTGGCTTCAAGAAAGACAGAAGTTGTCAAACTAATTTACTCTCTTTTTTTGAGAAAGTAGGTAAACAGGTAGACAGTGGAATAGCAGTTGATATAGTGTTCTTGGACTTTGCTAAAGCATTTGACACTGTACCCCACAGATGGTTAATATGCAAGTTAGGATTGATAGGTTTAGAAAAATCAATCTGTAAATGGATAGAGAACTGGCTTAAAGATCGCATCCAGAGAGTTGTAATTAATGAATCATACTCTGAATGGTCTAAGGTTATTAGTGGTGTACCCCAGGGTTTAGTGTTAAGATATTTACTGTTTAACATCTTTATAAATGATATAGAGTTTGGGATTAAAAGTACCATTTCTGTGTTTACAGATGACACCAAACTATATAATGGAATTATGTCCATACAGGATGTCTATAATCTACAAGCCGACCTGGATGTACTGTTTGATTGGGCAGCCAAGTGGCAAAATACATTTAATAAAGATAAATGTAAAATTATGCACTTAGGAGCTAACAACATGCATGCTTCATACTGTCTAGGGGGAATACATTTGGGAGAGTCAGAAATGGAAAAGGATCTGAGGGTTCTGGTAGATCATATGCTTAATAACAGCATGCAAAGCCAAGCTGCAATATCTAAAGCTAGTAAAGTACTTTCTTGTATTAAAAGAGCAATAGTGCTAAATCACTCAACTCATGCTGATCAAATCCCTTATGAACAGATTCCTCTTCAATTTCAAACTCTTCATCATTGTTGTCACCTAGTTCATCACCATAATCATGTTCTTCAAGAGAAAGTAGTGTAAGGAAAGCTGGCACTGGGATTACATCTGAATAAGCCACTGAGCATATAGCCGATGGCAGACTGGGATACTCTATGTTACATTTATTTTTCTTGTTATATCCTGAAGTTTTCACTATACGAAAGTATATAAAGTATATATAATAGTCACTGAAATGATCTCCTGTCTCTCAACAAGCTATAGGTATACCAAATGGCATCTTATCACGTGTTCCCTTTGTCCACATCTGTAAACCCTTGACACACTGTTTGCACACCTTATGAGGGGCCCATGACTTATCTTGATCACCAAGTTTGGTGCCAAATAGGCTTGCTCTACAAATGTGCTGATCATCGCCCTTTGACTGGGAATGGTGAAACTGCCACAGATATAACAAAAGGGTTGTTTATGCACTTATAACAAGAAACAGCAGAGCCAAACAAGATCTGAAAGAAAGGAAATATTTATGTAAGTAGAAAAAAATCCATGCTACAGTAATCACATTAATATAAGTAGAGAAAAAAACCCGACGTGATAGAAGAAAACTAACTGCACTTTCAGAATCAGCATACCTATTTTAGTGTAAATAAGCTTAAACATTTAGGTCAACAAAAAAATTTGTTCAAAATTGTTCCCCAGTGTTATAATCTTCTCTATACATTATTGTTCCAAGTGCCATATTTTAATTATTCATGCTCTAATCCACCTGTTTCACTCACTATAACCTTACCTGTAATATAAATAATTGAATTTTTATTATGCAACATTACTTTATGTTGCACATTAAAGGGTTATGTAGAAAAGAAAAGTGATAACATAATCAAGTAGAAAGCTAAAACATAGGGCTGTGTGGGATTCCACAAATCTGCTATTTCTAACTTGTTTCAACTTGCCAAGCAAATGCAAATGCTAAAATCAAGGCACCAAAGAGTTCTTTAAATACATTCCACCATGGTCACAAGGGATATAGACCTTTTTTGTGTGCGTGAAATGCCATTGAAAATCTAGCTATTAACTTGGAAACTTAACAGTAATATCCTCACCAAGTAGTGATGTGCGCAGAACCCAGAAAGTTCCACTAATTCAAACTGCTGGCAGAAATGTGGGTGGGTAGAGGACCAGTTCACCTGTACAAGAAAAGTGACACACAATGATCTTTGACATCTTCTCAGAAGGAAGTAGTTTCATGCTGATTTCCTGCACTGATAGAAATATACAGAGGAGTATAAAATAGAGAAATAAGAATACATATGGTTACAGACAATATTTATTATTCTGGACATACCTATAAATCCCAATCTGGAGACAAAGACAGCGGGGAAAAAACTTGACAGATATTTTAACAATTAAAAAAAAAAAGTTGACGTCCCTGTCCTTCTTAGAGATATTTCCTTGTAGCACCCTCTGGAGAGAAGTCTACCAAATTGGGACATAGACAGCAATAAAAACATGATACATGTTCTAACCCTTTACCATTCTATAGAAGCTACACGTCTTGCTGCACTCAGTAGTGCAAGAACAAAAACTGTAACAATGCTTAAAGATCCAGGTATCAGAAATCAAGGAAGTGAAACCTCCAGTAGAATATATGATTTCTTAAAAAAAACAGATTTGTATGCCCTGAAGACAGTATATTGGATAAGACTGATTGCAGGAGTACTAATGATCGGTGCAATGATGTATAGATCATTGATTAGATTCCAGGTCCCTGGCACACCTGTGAGAGATAATAAAAAACCCTATGGGGCTGCCAAATATTGATAACAATAGTTGTTTGTCTAGCTTTGGCTTCATTAATTTAAATCACTTAGTTTAGTCAAATTAAATTTAAACATTTTGACGTTGCAGATCCAAAAGAATTGATACCTTTAAATGTTAAAATGGGTTCATGTATTTATTGAAAGATGTAGATAAATACAAAAGGTAGATGACATTTTACAAAAATTGGAAGACTTGTTAAAGTTCATCAGAAATACATATTTAATATTTGCTTTTACAGATGTGCCTGCTGTTTTATATTATGTTATGTGTTGCTTTTTTTATCATTATACATCTTGTTTTTTTTTTTTAGCTTTTTTAGGTTATGCTGGGGACCTTTACATTCAGACATTTTGTTTGAAAAAGTGCAGCCAAGCATTTAATAAATGTGCAGGTGTATTTACCATTGAGCACACCAACCAACCAGCATTATGCAATAGTATGGCTTCATTAAGTTTCATTCCCATTGGTTGCCAAGGGTTACTGCTTTTTGTTTCCTTGGATAAACCTGTTTACGATTAAGTGATTTTTAAAATGGAAAGAAATCATTTTCAGCTTGTGGCTGTAGTGGTGAATGTTCATAAAGCATTGACTGAAGCCAAGAAACAGCATTGACAAGTTCAGGCAGCATTATGCTGCCTTGTGTGTGGTGTGGGGGAGGATGGCATATGGATGCTGTGATGCAGGTGTACAGCCAGGAACCTGAGGTGTAATTGAATAAAAACTGCATAAATCCCTCTCATAATTCTATTTCTCTTCTTCAGGTCAGCTCTTATAAATCGTCATTCCAAGTCCTGGGCGGGTATCAAATCAGTGGTGTCAGCTTGTGTGCCACTTAATTCCCTCTGGAACAGCTTCACCCACACACACTTAATCACCCCCCAAGCTACGCCATGACCTGTCATTAGAGGGCATTTCTTTATGGACTGCTCAGCTACTGCTAATCTCAAATCAAAAAATATTCCATGCATTGTAGGTAATTAACATAGATATATATTAACAAACCTTGGAATGGGAAATAACATAGTAATATAGAAAATAAAAAAAATAAAGTGCATGTAAATCTAAGCATGAAAAACTCAACCCTAAGCTTTAACATAAAATGTTATTTAAAAAGGCAATTTACATTGATTTCTGCAGATCTGATTTGATTCAAATTAATAATAATATTTAAAATGCAGTGGGATACAGCCATAAAGGTTCTTGTTCGGTCAATGCTTTACCTCTCTCTCTAGTTTGCTCTTCATTGTCACTCTGTCACGTGCTTCCAAAGCAGACTAAAGGTAGATATACCAATCAGTGGTGCACAGATATGCTCTGATTTGGTCACCATAGGCATTTACAAGCAGCCTTCATAAAAAGTGGCAGGAAAGGCTGATGATGATCAGCAACAAAACGCAAGAGAGGTTAAAAAAACCTTTTCCTAGAAAAATGTACATTTGAAACAAATGGTATTTTTACAAGATATTAAATTCTGCACCAACCTTTTCATATATCTATGTATATGGATATATTATTCATATGAAGCGGGAAATATTCCAGGTTCCCTCTTGCTTATTTCTTCCATTAACCTAAAATAACAGCCTTCCAAAATTTGTAAAGTTTTGGGCATGGGCGACAAATATAAAGTAAATATGAAGTAATGAACCCATTGCATCACCAGCATTGATAACTAATCTCTAACTAAAGTTGGCAGCATGGTGGCTCAGTGGTTAGCACTTTGGCCCTTGCAGGTCCTAGGTCCTAGGTTTGAATCTTGGCCAGGACACTATCTGCATGGAGTTTGCAGGTTCTCCCTGTGTCTGTGTGGGTTTCCTCCCACATCCAAAAAACATGCAATTCGGTTAATTGGCAAAAATTGACCTTAGACTGTATTAAAAGACATATGACTGAGGTAAGGACATTAGATTGTGAGCCCCTGTGAGGGACAGCTAGTAACATGACTATGGACTTTGTACAGCGATGAGTAATATGATGACGCTATATTATAATAATATTTAACCTCATGAAGGTGTAATACCAGCTGTACAGGACCGTATTGCTGTTCTCTTGAATTGCTGAGTACATGTGTTGTGAGTTTAAATATCTTGCTCTGCTGCTCATCTGAAAATTATTTTCCAAGTACCTTTCCCATTTACAACAGGAGATCTGCATGGTTATAATTATTCCAAACATAAATCATGGAAATATTGCAATTTTTAATACAGCTTATAAATATATTTTCTCAAAAGGGGTTCTTTTTCCTAATAATTGATCTCTAATAGGCAATAAAACAATACAATTCCTAATTTGAGAGTATCCCCACCTATCTGTCGTCTTGGATTAGAGAATGTTCCTTAGACGTTATAACTGGGGTCCATCTGTTCTCTGTAATAATACACTTGGGTTCTAGCTAACAATGCCATATTTCAGCTGAAACTTTCCTAAAAAGAATCTCAACAGTTGTATATGCATTAGATGACTAAACTATTATAAAATAAAGTTCTTTTTTGTGTTTTACTAAAAAATAAGAAAACAACTTCCCACTCTTGTCACCCTGTGCTATTTCTAGTACTGAATTGAAATGTTCATGTCGCAGTTTGTGTGTGACACTCTTGTGTTAAGAACTAGCACACAGCAGGGGACGTCCTCAGTAACAGCGACACCTAACTAACATGCAGATTACTTGTATATATATTTCAGTGATTACTGCTTGAGCATTGTGTCATCTCATTGTCTGGACCCCTGCAAGGTTACAGATCCCAGCAGTTTTATATTCTGTGAATATAGCAGTCACCAAGTATACCATTTTGGTTGTGCACATACATTAATGCAGCAAAAAAAAAAAAAAATAAATAAACTTAGGAAAAGAAAAAGACTCAAAATTCATCTTAAAGTGTCTGTTCACTTTAACATTAAAAGGCTACTGAACAGAGAGCTTCCTTCACATGCCTACAACAACTTTCAGTTCCCCTAAAAGAAGCTTGTGTGCCTACTCCTTTGCCTTTTCCCAAATTCTTAGTGGCCAGTGACACCATACGTCATAGTAATGGGCCATGCAGAATGTATAGGTGAGAAGAAGTCAATGGTAAGTTTCCAGTGTTCCCAGAACTGTCTTAGCCCTTCCCATTTAGAGTGGCCTGGATCTGAGCTCTAAAATTTTCTTCTGCACCACTAGGTGCTTGTTCTTTACACTTTAAAAAAGTGTCAAAGCTCTGACAGTTCCTGGTAGTTTTAAAACCCATTTCTCTTGACCCTTTTGCGTTCCTATTGGCCAAGGTGCAAAGAATCAAAGTAAAGGAGAATAAATATTAGGATCTAAGAACTCAATAATGGATACAGCAATGATTCTGTACGTAAAGTTACCCTTTATTTGTCTCTCTTTCCTAGTTATGGCAAATCTAAACCCAACCAACATCATATATATATTTTTCCTGTCCTATGTTGACAACACTCTATATTGTGGCTATGGAACATTTTATAGTGATGTCACCCTAAGAAAAGAAGACCTGTTCTATTCCAAGTAACAGCTAGAAACAGATCTAACTAATACTAGTTAGCAAATGCAGAGAGCACAGTAATCACGCTTTCATGGAGGTGTTCAGCTAATCTTCAAGGCTGTGTCTGATACCCCCACCATATGGATGTCTACAAAATCCACCTTTCTACAAATGTATTAGTACTGCCATACACATGGAAATCATATATTTGTGTGTAATATTCCAAAACTATTTTACCTTTTTAGTTCTTTACTCCCTTGCCACACTAGGGGTTAATTAAAGCTTCTACAATACTAGTGCATTTGATACTGGCATTAGCAGCACAATGCACATCAATCATAACATGTATCCTACTAATACAGATGCTAAAAGCCTAGCTGTGCTGCATTTACTCTGCCTGCAGGCACCTAATTACCACTCAGGCCCTTGAAGTTCATACGCTGGCCAGGTTGAATCAGAACATGATATTGATATTTGAATTCTTGACATGCTTATTCTGTGTGGGGCACTATGATTTTAAAGCAGAAGATGATTGGAAACATACAGAGGCCATTTAGATGCACTGTATTATAATCACTAGGTAAAGGAAACAGTATTGAGCTAATGTTGTGCCCCATTGTGTGTATGTTGTCTTTTTAATGCTATAAAAAATGTATATGTATATGTGTGGCTTCTCACTTATGTGTTTGATCAACTATATGTGTTTAGCTTTATTTATACCATAATAAACAAGTTCGTTCCTATTGGCCAAGGTGCAAAGAATCAAAGTAAAGGAGAATAAATATTAGGATCTAAGAACTCAATAATGGATACAGCAATGATTCTGTACGTAAAGTTACCCTTTATTTGTCTCTCTTTCCTAGTTATGGCAAATCTAAACCCAACCAACATCATATATATATTTTTCCTGTCCTATGTTGACAACACTCTATATTGTGGCTATGGAACATTTTATAGTGATGTCACCCTAAGAAAAGAAGACCTGTTTTATTCCAAGTAACAGCTAGAAACAGATCTAACTAATACTAGTTAGCAAATGCAGAGAGCACAGTAATCACGCTTTCATGGAGGTGTTCAGCTAATCTTCAAGGCTGTGTCTGATACCCCCACCATATGGATGTCTACAAAATCCACCTTTCTACAAATGTATTAGTACTGCCATACACATGGAAATCATATATTTGTGTGTAATATTCCAAAACTATTTTACCTTTTTAGTTCTTTACTCCCTTGCCACACTAGGGGTTAATTAAAGCTTCTACAATACTAGTGCATTTGATACTGGCATTAGCAGCACAATGCACATCAATCATAACATGTATCCTACTAATACAGATGCTAAAAGCCTAGCTGTGCTGCATTTACTCTGCCTGCAGGCACCTAATTACCACTCAGGCCCTTGAAGTTCATACGCTGGCCAGGTTGAATCAGAACATGATATTGATATTTGAATTCTTGACATGCTTATTCTGTGTGGGGCACTATGATTTTAAAGCAGAAGATGATTGGAAACATACAGAGGCCATTTGGATGCACTGTATTATAATCACTAGGTAAAGGAAACAGTATTGAGCTAATGTTGTGCCCCATTGTGTGTATGTTGTCTTTTTAATGCTATAAAAAATGTATATGTATATGTGTGGCTTCTCACTTATGTGTTTGATCAACTATATGTGTTTAGCTTTATTTATACCATAATAAACAAGTTCATGCTTAGTGGAAAAGTATTTAGGGATCCCTATAAACAAAACTTTTAAATACATATTTTTATGAGTATGTTTTAGGTATAGGGCAATATAATAAAATTGCATGCCTGCTTTTGTTTTTAATATGGAAGTTAACTGGGAGTCATACAGTGCCGTATTTCATAGAGGAGGATCAAGTCCTGCTTTGTCAGTCATCTTATAGATCTACTTATGTTTTTATACTTATTTGTATTCAGCCTCTCTCCTTGCAGGGAAGGAAAAATGAAGCTAAAATGTTATTTGTTGGTAGGCTGTGCTCACTGTCAAAGACACCTCATCCACAAGAACTTATGGTAGCTTCAGATAAGAGATGGCTACAGAAGCTCACGTACAAGTGTGCTGTTGTCAATACAAGTTATTTGTTCCTGAATTTAGACAATGAGAGGTGAGGATGTCCAATGTCCTTGATACTTTTAACTACAACATAATAGAATACAATGACAAGAAAACCCTCACACATACTAAATTTTCTTTGAGTCACTTTATTTCTCCCAATATAAATGCTGATGATTGGCTGAAGCTTGACATGATTAACCAAAAAAATTTGAATTTTTATTGGTTGTATCTCCTTTTCTCTGTAATTGTAGAGTGGTGAAAGCATAAAACCCCTGTCCTATTTTAGCGGTTTGTAAACCATTTAGAAAAACAGATAGTCCAACCTTTCTCTGCTCTATCTAAAAAATGTATTTACAAATACAATGGGCCTAATCTATTAGGTTTGCTGGATCACCTAGCTTCGCTGATGAAAGTATATTCTGTCCAGCCTTGGAGAGTTTTAATAAATCAGGCCCAATGAGAATAGGATTGGAGAAGATAGAATATCATGGCAGAACCTGGGTGATCCAAAACACCTGAAATGTATTTTTGGACCAGAATTTGGACCAGATCTATTCTAGTTTGCTGGATCACCCAGGTTCTCCAGTCTTAGAGAACTTTAATAAATCAGTCCCAATGAGTTAAACAATGAGAGGTATCATTTAAACTCCAAACTTTTCTGTTTAATTGATAGTTAGTATAGTATAATTTTCTACTACAGCTGTAAAATTTTTTCAAGTCTTGCATTGTGACTACAATAAAATAATTTTCTCCTTACTGGCAAACAGATACAAAAAGATGCTGGATACACTTAACCTCTCTGCAACTTTTGCTTTAATTTAGGAGTATCCAAACAAGCTTGTTGTATCTGATCTTTTATAATTTATGTTTTCTACACCATTCTATATTTGTGGAACTTTGTTTCCTTGAATGCCTGGCAGTTGGCTGCACCCTATTGGCCTACCAGAAGCTTTGCACCTTCTGTTTTTATTCTGAATGCTGCAGTGCCAATTATTGTTTTATGCCTATTTCTTTCTGGTTCATCTTCTCATAAAATTTTAGAAGTAAAGACTTGGATGTTAAATTGTGCTGCAGTTCATCAATCTGATGTACTCGCATGTTGCTGATTATTACTGTGTCTTGTATTTGCTAGTCTGGGCTGCTTCTACAATAAAATATTTAAAAGGAAAACATGTTTGCATTGCAGCTCATTTTATGAAATACAAATCCTGGGAAATATGTCAAGGCTTGCATAATAAAAAAACAAATTAATGCAACTGAAACAGCAACTAATATTGTTTTCTAAGAAATAGATTTCTATAAAGCAAATGGATTTGCAGAAATTGCAGCTTGGCTTGATGAAAAGAGAAAAATGTATGTAGGTGGACGCAAATGACAGGAACAAAAAGATGATGAAGGCATTAACTTAAATACAAATATGCATTCTTTTATCAAAATTTCACTTTCAATAAACCAATGTGTCAGTATTTTTTATATCATGAGGTCGTATGTACACACCCAATGCTAGCAAAAAATGCCACATCCCATATTTGTCCAACCCAAATTTATTGTATTTAAAAACAGAACAATTTTAAAGTTTGGGTAACTTTAGACTAGTAAATTTTTACTGGCTGCTATAGGTTACTGCACTTAAAAATTAGCTAAACTATGGGCTGTTACAAACTTTTATTCCAGTGGCTTTTATTGCTACCTGTGTCCCTTACTTACACAAATGTAAGTATAATTCTTTCTAATATGACATAGGAAATCCCTCCTAAAACAGTTGTCATAAAAAATTGGTTTCCCAAATAGAAGATATGCCCCCTACCTTGTTCTTGTAACAACAATATCATTTCGTATTGCCCAATGTACTTTTAAGTAACTTGAAGTTTTTCTCATCAGATAAATAGTGGGGCTCCATTAAACAGATTGGGGTACAGACAGCCGAAAAAACCCGACAAAGATCCCAACTCTTTTGAATGTTATCCAAACCTTGAAAATGCTTTAGTTAAAGTTATTCTTTAAGAATTCAGTATACTTTTTTTAAACTAAATAGGACTTTTAGCGTACATGTGGCACATAAGCCTAGCTGTCCCTTACTCCGCTTGGTGGGTGTACTTCATTTCCAGTCTTTGTGCAGCCTTTTGTACTTAACATATAATTCACTTGCTGGAGAATAATTTAAGGTTACTTATCCCAAAACTTTGTAAATAAACTCCAGAATCACTCTCCTCTACTCCTACATTTTTAACTAATCATTGTCAAAATATAAAAAAAAACAAAATGCCATTTTTGCATACCAAAATTGTGCAGTCATGTTCCAGTCCAGGGAATTATCTCTTTTTCTGTTTACAGGAGAATGAGTCCAAAGCAATGCCTGCATCATGTGGATTTTGTCCTCACTGTAGGGACTGTCAGGGACAACCTAGTGTGTACACATCTGCAGCACCACACCAAGAAACAGAAATGTAGAGTAACCCAGAGGGCAGACTTGGGGAGTATAAATAGTTACAATTTACCAGGAAAATGGCTTTAATACATTTTTAGACTCATTCATAAGGTACCACTATCCCAACATAAACTAATCAATCCATACCATCACATATTCAGTACCACTGATCTCTAATCTGGGCAGGGTTAACGATGATGTGGATGAATGATTTTCTAACACATAAGGGAGGGCCGAAACAAAAAACAGATAGACATAGGGCCTGCATGACAAGGTGTGAAAAGGAGACCAGAGGGGGAAGGGTTAAGTGGAAGAAAGGATTAAAGTGGGGTCAGTGCAGCATTGGAGGAAGTCATGGATGGAGTTAGTGAGTTAAGGTATTATTATGTGTAGACCAGAAGATTCGGGAACAGTTTCTGGTTTGAAAAGTTCCCGATCACTTATCCCATTATGAGAGGGTAGGGAGGGAAAAGCGTTGTTGGGGGTGATCAGGGCATCTAGGGTCATAGGAAAGGCAAAGGCCCTGGGCTGTGATTTTTGGAAGTGGGGGAACCAATTTTCGGTGGTGACCCTTGGAAATTATTGGTCAAGGCTCCTGAGGTGGTGCTGGGTGGCTACGGGCCATCAAGGTGCTGGCTTGTGTTTGAGAATCTGGTTTGATGGGGGACCTTACCTTCTTGGATCTGCATCCTTGTGGTTAAGTTGTGAAGAGGGTATGCTTGGTTTACAAGGGATGGTTGTATTGTTGTATAATTTGGGTAAAATGTGAAGTATGTATGTTAATTGTAGGTATTTATGTTAACAGAAGGTTTACAGAAATGTTATGTTATTGTAAGTGTTATTAAGGGTTGTTAAATAAACGACTGCTTGCCTGCCATTTTATGTCCAGAGTATGTGTCTGTTTTGTTAAAAAGGTAAGTGGGTGGGGGAGGAGGGCTGGTAAGCGGGTACAGGGAGGCGGGTCTAAACTAGAAAATGTGTATGAACAAATATAAGAGTTTATTGATTAGGCTGATTTTTAAACTGATTCATTGGTTTATAATTCTAGAAGTCAAATGTTTGTTTCTGTCTGTGTGCCCAACTGAAAAATTTACTAATTTCTTTGTCTTGGTGACCACTGTAACTAAACAGTGATAATAGGGGGAAATCCAAACATTCTGAACTGTCACTAGAGGGATGTTTGTACCTGTAACAACTTTCTAGGATTGAGATTCTAATTAGTTACTATGAATTTTGGCATCTCATACTTTAGGAACATTTACTAGGAAAGGTTTGAAGGTAAGTATGTAGTTTTTCCTCAGATCTTGACTGCACATAGTAGGACATTAGGGGAAATAAAATCAGCAGTAAATTGCTTAAACCAAAGAAGATTATATGCCAGGCTTCTCTAAAAAATTAAATTATGGCCATAGTATTTTATTGCATATTTACGATACGGAAAAATAAAGCAATAACTAACCTTGGTTTAATTATGTTGTCTTTTCCCCATTAAATTATACACATGAGTGATGAATACAAATAATGAAATCTCTGATGACAGAAAAGAATAGTGTCTTATCTTTTCATGTCTAGGGCAGTAACAGGACTGCTGTTCTTGTAAACATTACATAATTCAATACTAAATGTAAATGATTCACATGGCAAATACAGCATAAAATCAGTGAAAAGCAATTAATTTATGATGGCTTTTTGGAGATTATGTGTTTGTGACAGTGTAGCTATTAGGCTATGATTAATAATCATTGCAGGGATGATGTTTATACGGAATGTGAGACTCCACATTGACAGTTTCCTTATGTGTTCTGCACTGCAAAGTACATGCTAATTGTGCCTTTTTCTGTAAAATAGAAATACATGATTTGTTTTCTGATACTTATCAAATCAACTGCATATGTTTCAGGATCTTAAAACAGATCTTGCATGAACATGATGTTTATACATATACATCACTCTCTCAGAGCTTCAGAGTAGGGTCAAATGTATGAAACTGTACCTGTGATATGTTCTGGTGCAATCAATTGATGCTTGCATGTATATCACGTGGTATCTCCCTCCTCGACAGCGCTGGCATTTAGAGGGGTACAACTATTAATGCTGTATCAGGCCCAGTACAGACGTAATGTAACACATCATCGTGCATGATAGAACTTACTGTGGTGGGCCTTTTTCTATGGATTTGGTCATTTTCAGTTTACAGTATGTGGAAGTTTGTGCAACTAAAGCTGTGAAGTTGATTGAACGGTGGAGATAAAATATTAGTTTGAGGTGCTGTGAGTGACACCAAGCTGGCACTGAGATACAAGGTCACTGAGGGGTATACGGTAAGGAAAAGTTGTGCCTGTGATCAAGTAGAAAAGTCACCCATTTTATTTTGTGAGATACAAAGAGAGCAGAGAGAAAGTGACAAAAGGAAAAAGGAAAGTGTGAAGAGTTGTCAAAAGGACTTTTATGTGGTTACACAGAAGTAATCAAAAGACATAATATATCTTCTGTTAATTTAGAGGTCACATCAATTTGGTGAGTTCTGGGCTAATCCACATTGAGGAAGGTTGTGTTTATTTATTGAAGAATGTAATGCAGTTAAAATGAACTGTGCCTGTGTAGTATTTGCAAATAAGTTATATAAACAAATATATTTATTAAAAGTTTTTTATTTGATTGTATTTAATTTACTTTATCAGAAATGAAAAGAGACATCAAGGTTTTACCCTGTAAGGCTTTCCTTTTCCCGTTGCTAAAAAATGGAGCACAGACAGTTTTTTTTTACACATCTAGCTACTGGAGGCTAGAATCTGACAGCTGCGAACCTGGAGGTGCACAACAAGCGGGTCAGTAGACACTTAGGAAGGTAGTACTTTCTTCCTTAAAAGTTGAATGAATCATATATGAAGAAGGTAAGGGTTCTGGACAATTGTCTAGTTTTCCCACTTTGAACCTAACACCCAAATCTACCATCTGTATGCTTTTGACAAATCTAATTGGCAAACCCTTGGGCAGTACAAAAACAAATGGATTTATGTATACAAATCTACTATCTTGTTGGTGCCAAATATCAAAGATTTTTTAAAAATGTTAGTAGTAAAGAAATAAATGGAGGCGACAACAATATGTTTCAACTTTATATTATGTATTGTGCTAGGAATAAAGCCTAAATCCAATCAAACTTAAAAGCAATTTAGGGGAAACCTGACATCTATCCCTATTATGTTCTACACAAACCAAGAGTTACACAGTAGATTCTAACTAAATGCAATTTAAAGTAAGTTGTGGTGAAATAGTTGAATATTGAATCTTGATCTTTCTACCACTAATATATATAATATATATAAACACCCATATAATGTACTAGTAAACGGGACTGGTAATTGTACAGATTCCATTCAATCACATCTAGTTTTACTAATACAAATTTAGAGCAAGTCACCCAATTGATTCAGTTACCAACACACTACATGTTGTTGTTGGTAAATCTAAGGGCTAATGTGCATGAATTTGTGTACCTTTCCATGCATTTACAATAATTTGTATGGATAAATAAAAGAAAAGTAAAAACAGGTTTGAAAAACGCCATACTGTCTAAGTGTGTACAGTTTTGCACAGCAAATAATTCTGAATATCTTACAGAGGAGAAACTTCTGGCATAACAAGGGTACATATAACTTCTGTGGGAGGCCAGCTGTACTATATAGCATAGTGCTACCACAAGCCTCTTTACCTTCCCCATGGTACTTCTACCAAGTTCCCCACCATTCCCACACACTACAGTGGTGAATGGGACCTTACTGTGGATTACCACAGTTTTACCATTATAAACATGCACACCTCTATTGGAACAGTATCAATTTAAGAAATAACAATACAGGTTGACAATCGAAAATCCGGTGATCGATAATCGGGATCCTTCAGTTTCCCGGCATGAATTTCGGATCGCATTTTCAATACAGGGACTGTAGTACACTGTTTGGCCACTAATGTTTTCAGCGACCTGTCTGCAGAAACGGCTGTTAGGTCTTGCTAGCTACACTAAATACATGTTGAGATGTCCCTGCTGCCTGGAACCGTGCTAGATGTCCGCGGTGCTGAGAGAGGAAGACTGGCCTGTGTGTGGAGGCAAGTATAAAGAAAACAGAAAATTTCAAAAATATGGCACTCCTCAGGCCTGGAGGCTGCCAGAATTTGGATTGTCAACCTGTTTTTTAAAATATCTTTAAATATATACCAGGACAAAACAGTATTTCTGTAACTACCTGTAGTTGAGTTTCAGCTATCAGTATGTTCAAGTCACTGAAATATATTAAAGATGGTTGTGCATTTGTAAAACTAGTATGCTCATAAGCTAAACAATAAACTGCAGTATGAGCCTGTCGCTTTTACTTCTACAAGCTGAGAGTGCAATCAGTGGACAACATTAAGCAGAGGCACTGCATATTATAATAATCCGTCACACAGCACTTCTGCATTATAATAAATGAGAGAACGGGCTGTGTTTTTCATGGGAAATCTGTAGGTGTTGTTGAGAATGAATATTTCATATACCTGGAGGTGTAGTAAAGAATTAACTATTAAAGTGCTGTGATTTTTATAATGATCTTCCTTCTTGCTTATTTCTGCAATACCTCATTGCCTCTGTATCTTATTAAGCAGAGTTTGAGTTGATTTAAAAAATCAGTTGCCAAATAACATTAGTATGTTCCACATGCTTACGTTCCACTGATGATTTTGTTAAAAATTAGAAGCATGAGTAAAATAGTAAATTGATGCATGCATTTCATTTTTGCTTTTGCTCACCTGTACTGCACCACAAAATTATCCATAAAGATGAAGCAGCCTAACTGATGAATGTTAAAAATGATGGTAGCAGTAGAATACTTTACCATGTCAATCATCTATGAAGCAGTGAGAATGGAATTATTGGGTCATTCCAACTAAAAGTATTATAAAAATTATAAGAGATGATCCAACAGTGAACTGCCATATTTCCCAAAACCAAAGGAAGTTTTAAAATCTTCTGTTGTATTGTTTATTGTTGATGTATATTGAATATAAAAAAAATTATCAGTAAAAATGAGAATCCATAATGTCCTCATGATGTTCACAAAAGTTATGCCTAGCCAAGAACTCAAGTGCAGAGATCCTACCAATAGAATTCCCGAGAGATACAAGAAACTTCAAGTGGTTTAACTCTTTAGCATCTATCAAAGTATAGGTCTACTGACTCTTTAAAATGATATTAGTTAACAGTAGTGTTGGTCAAATAGCTCAGTGTTCGATTCCGTGGCTATCCGATCGAATAGCCCGATATTTTTTGTGAGATTGAACGCCAAATTCGAACACCATTAAAGTCTATGGGGGGGGGGGGATTTGGGGTATTATTCAGAAGCTGACAGCCCTGTCCCCTTGATTGCTCTTGCAGCCCTAGCATAACTGTAGAATGTGTTCTTGGATAGAGATTCTGTATCCAAGAACACATACAACAGTTCCGCTAGGGCTGCAAGAGCAATCATCTGATTGCTCTTGCAGCGGCGGAACTTGCGTGCCTCCAATCAGCTGTGACCCCGGTTCCCACAGTCACCGGGCTGTACTTATCCTGGGACCATGGGAACTGAACTCAGAAGAACTCTCAATGAACTCAGATCAGAGTTTCTTCATTGAGAGTTCATCTGAAGTCACACCTGATTGGAAACACTCCCGTGCCTCCAATCAGCTGTAACCACAAGTTCCCACGATCACTGGGCTGTACAAATCAGCCTGGTGACTGTTGGAACTGAACTCAGATGAACTCTCAATAGAAAAACTCCATTGAGAATTCATCTGGAGTTCGCCTGCAGTCACAGCTGATTGAAAGGACTTGCGTGCTTCCAATCAGCCGTGACCGGGGTTCCCACTGTCACCGGGCTGTACTTATCCTGTGACCATGGGAACTGAACTCAGATGAACTCTCAAATGAAATCAGATCAGAGTTTCTCCATTGAGAGTTCATCTGGAGTCATAGCTGATTGGAAGAACTTGCGTGCCTCCAATTAGCTGGGACCGCAGCTTCCCCACGCTCCCCGGGCTGTAATTATCAACCCAGGGTGCATGGGAACTGAACTCAGATGAACTCTCAATGGAGAAACTCCATTGGGAGTTCGCCTGCAGTCACAGCTGATTGAAAGCACTCGCGTACCTGCAATCAGCTGTGACTGCAGGTTCCCATGCTCCCTGGGCTGTACTTTTCAATAACAAGTACAGCCCGGTGACCATGGGAACTGAACACAGATGAGAGTGATTGGCTGAGGAATGTTAAACCCTGATAACAGCTCAAGCGTCATCAGGATTTTCCTTTTCTCAGCCAATCACAGAGCACTAGAGGTGAATGAATGGGGAGGCTTGTCCTCATTTAACCTCTAGTGCCTGGGGATCCCACACTGACAGGAGGATTCCCAGAGCTGAGCTCAGAATGAATGCAGCTGTGGGAATCATCCTGTCATTGTGGGATAACCCGTAAAAAAAGGGGCGGGTCTATCCTAATTCGAACAGCCATATTTAGGTCGAATAAAAGGACAACCCAAATTCGAACACCAACAATGGTTAACAGTACCAATCGGAAGAGGTCAACAGAGTCAGTAAGGATGACCAGCTAATTTTCATGAAATTATTTTCACTGCAAAAATCATATTTTCATAGGCAGAGAAAAGATTGCAAAAATTAGGCTACTGGTTGATTGCAAAGTCCCTAAACATGGTACTACCACCAAAATTGTTGGTTTGATGGTAAGGGGTGGGTAAATTAAAGTATAGTCAGGATTTTTTGTCAATACGTTTAAAGCTGCCAACCAAATATCCAAATATAATAATCAAAATTGCAATAAAAAGGATATTTTTCCCTAATTAAAAGATAAAGCATAGTTTATAAAACCGGTTTTAAACTGGGGTGGTTCATTTGCATCAAATTTTAGGTCTTTAGCATCCCAATATTATCAGCAGTAGGTTTTTGTCCAATTGGCAAAAATCCTTTAAATGTGACAATTTTTTTATTCACAATTCCACACAGAAAAACTTTTGTAGAAACTCATGTAGAATATGTGGACATTTTTCAGCTGCAATATTGTATCAAGATAGGCACAAATCTTCCATTTAGCATGCTTTGAAAGCTGTACATGTTATTTTAATGATTTTTATTTTATTATTATAATTTTTTTAATGGTGAGCAGTCATCTCTAGACATGGAGTCTAGGAGGCTAGTAAAAGAGTACATAATAGGTCTATAGATAGTTAGTTGGAAAGCAGATGTAAGGACCCCTTCTGCCTATGCCTGACCCTCAGGCTCCCTCATCATAACAGATTAACAACAGCAAACATAAGACACATACCATGTATAATGTACACGCGTTCATTAGGAACATTTTCAGGTAGCCTTGCTGCTAAAGATTGCTCATATGAGCCACTTACTGTTTCTGTTTTGTTTAGAAAATCTGAAATTAATATGAACAACAATAGAGTGTGGTTTTCTGTATTATTGATGAAAATGAAATTGATTTTTCTTTTGTTGTATTAGTAATCTAAATATGTGATTCAGCTGCTCAGGGCACATATAGTTAGCAGTAGACATCAGAACTAAAAGGTGAGGCAGATGTAATGCTGAATAGCACAGATTATGATATTGATGATCTTTTTAAAGGGAATAAAAAAACAGATCATTTTTTCTGTCTCTGTTTATTAGAGGGAATTCTTGTAAATCATAGAAGAAGAAACCAGTGTGGTTTATGTGGTTTAACACCTAATACTAAACAATTTGATTCTTTTAAAAATGTATTTGAAAAAAATCTGGAAGGTGTAATCAAGTGATCTTTCTTTATGAAAAATTGCTAGTTTATCCAAGAGCTTCAATGTTCTTTAAATACATGCTCATTACAATTATCAGTACAATTATGCATGTTAGGACTTTTTAACTGACTCTACCTGCTACATTTTGTTCCAGTTTACAGACTTTAAGTATTTCTGCAAGGGTCAACAGATGAAGGCTCTGTATTTCTCCCAAAACAAGAATCCTAACAACTTGAGAATTTTAAACATAGGAGATATGTCCTAGATGTTTTGAGAACTTACCTGCTAGGTTCAGCTCTTCTCCCTCTGCCACCATTACTGGTAATTTCCATCTGTCACCTTTGATCTGCATATAAACACAATAAAGAAATCTTAAACTATTTATTTTAACAAAAACATATTCGTATTTAATCTGTTAAACGTTTTTAACTCACTCACTCATATTAAACACTTTCCTCCCCTCCTACCATATTTTTTATTTCTATGTTTACCATTACAATTACAATTAATATTATAATTTTTAAATAAACAGTGTCTTTATGCAGACATTGAAAATCAGTTCAGTTTTCACTACTCTGGCATCACAGCTCCTAAAAAATATATATTCTGATGTGTGATATATAGGATAGTGTCTGCAAAGACATATATCCTGAAAAACCAGCGGAAAAACCCAAAGGTTCCCTGAAGAGAAATCATTGTGGTCTCCTGTTGCTGTAGCCTACCTGATTCAAAGTTTGATGGGTTGTTCAGAGATGCTCTTATGCATAGATGCTCTTGGTTGTAAAGAGTGGTCATTTGAGTTACTATTGACTTTCTTTCAGCTCAAACTAGTCTGGTCATTCTGATCTGATCTTGATCTCGAGTGGAATTTTCTAATTTTTAAAAAATCTTACCTAATTTTCTTTTTACAGACACTCCTCCGCTTTTTGAAAGAAGCGGAGGGGGAAATAGAACAGGTTTTTTCTAATATTGAAAGTGCATAGAAAAGTTATTAAATTTGATGAGTAACAGATAGACTAATACATATGCAGGATTGGAAAAGGAGATAGATAAACAATTAAGTGTTGTGGGATTGTTTTTAAGCCATTCATGGCCAGAAATTTTGTTCCCCTTCTTCGCTGATAGTTCAATAAAGCCTATGAAAGACTTGGCATGTCATAAAAGAGTTGGATTTATCAGTACTCTTAAAAGCTAATTATCTAGGCGGATTAGATTAAAGTTTTTGAGGGGGTATCTTCTTTGGAAGAAGAAGCTATTCCTGAGTGCAAACCCTCTATTTGAAACAACTATCCTCTAAGTCAAACTCAGTACACAGAGGGCCAAAATTAAAAACTTAAACAAAGTCGCTGGCCAACCTTGAAATTTATTGAAAAAATTGAGGAAATTTTTCCTTCTCATTAGATATAAACCCTTTTCTTATAGAAACAAATAGGTTTTGCTTTACATTCAGTCCAGAACATGCTTATAATAGAGAAAAAGGCATTA
>NC_092859.1:75056802-75117084 GCF_032062135.1 Pyxicephalus adspersus | reverse complement strand
AGACTTTATTTTATAGCTAAATTCTGTCAATGGTTTGGAAAAACAACTCAATAAACAAATGTAGTAATAAGAAAAGAAACAAGAACACTTGTTTTTGCAAAGTCTTTTTCATTTACCAAAAGGGTGTAGGAAGGCCACATGCCCCTAGGACAACAATTTGGGATTACTAGCAATAAAGCCGTTTTCTGGGCTTGGTTTTATGTTTTTTTTTTGGTTTAATTAAATATCCATCAGTTATTATTTATCAATCATTCAGTGCCATCTACTGATTAAACCAGCAAGCTCTGTGAAGGCACGCTGGAGTAAATATTTGCATTTTTGAAATGGTGTGTGTTCCTTTTCTTTCCATCTCAGACTATATTAAACAGGATAATAACACCTGGCCGCACCTTCAACCATCACCCGCTGCACTGTAACATTTATTAATTCCCTACCACTTGTTTGCCTCCAGCAGGCACAGAGATGTTATGGGCTCCCCCTGGGTGTACAAAAAGCAGCACTGAGCTGAAAATTGTGTTTTAAAGCTGCTAAAAGATGCTCAACACCTGCTAACCTAAAATAGTTTGTTTCTAATAGCAGCTGAACCCTACATAGAAAGGGCACAGCATGTCCCCTGACTGATCGGCACTCTCATCACTTACATATACTACTCATTACTGTCTTTTTCCATTTCCTCCCCATCCATCTTGCAGGTGTCCTTTCTTACTTTCTGGAATCACTATTTATGTCCAGATAAACTGGCATCAGATGGTGCAGAGAGCACAATAGTGTATCTTACAAAATAATAAAGTAGCCTGCGTACACGCTGCTAGAAAAGACACATTCAAGTCTTCATCTTTTTTCCTCTGCTCCCCACTCCTTTTTTTAATTAACAGAATCAAGCAGTCCTGAAATTGTCAGTTCATTTCCCATAGAACACCAGTTGATGCTTCCACCTTCCCCTCCCCCTTTTTCTTAACCGTTACGCATTTCATTTCTCTGTCTGGAGGTAGATCTGCTATGGATGGAATACAGAACAGTGCACAGCGAAGGGAGGGGATACAACGCATACTAACCCTTCCTGTCCTCAATAAACTTTAAAAGAAAAAACAAAATCATTGGATTTGGTTCTGTTACCTGGAAATCTGTTCTTTTAACATGACTAGGAAACTGTCAAGTCCCTGGTTAATTAAAATGTCTTCTTGGATTAGAAAAGGTTTCATAAAGCAGTACAAACAAAATGTTAAACTAACAAATAACATGACATGATAGCAATAGTAGCGAGAAAATAATAGCAGCTGTCTGGCAGAAATAAATGCCAGACAAAAACATTTTTTGATACAATCTGAGGGTTTAGACAGCCATAATGCAAATAGCCAGATACTGGTGAAATCAGTCTGCCCGCTAGGGGTGGACTGCATACTTCTGACCTGGTGGTCAGGTAAACACAAGAAAGTGGCGATTTCACGGTAGGGACTACTGTTGTTGTTTGAATTCACGTGGATCCCAATTTCCACCAGAACATCAGTCCAAACAATACTTCTATTTAAAATTAAGATTTTCCCCGGTCCACCAATAGGCATTGGGGTAAATGCAGGGCATCCTTTGTTGTTGGCAGCCTAGCAGAAGACCGATTAGAGAAGAAACTGTGTTGGGACTGGGTTTAGGGGGGTTGCTATGTGGTCACTGGTTGCTGGATATTATTGGGAATGGAACCTGTGTTTGGACAGTACAAAAATGGATCTGGATTTGCACTGGTTACCTATTTCTTAATTAGTCACTTTTCAAATGAACAAGCTGTGTCTAAGTTGTGTCATGGTTGCAACATAATATCAAGTTTTTTTTTTATGTGAGTGTGTTGTTGTTGTTGTGAATCCCCCACAAAAAAAGTACACAAATGACTGTGAGTTCATTTGCAATGACACAGTACAGTTTGTGCAGTTCTAAAAAAAAAAGGGAATGCTCCTAATTATTTTGGGAAGGTGTATTATCATATGCTCAGTGTCACCATTGCTGTGAACCCCCCAGCAAAAACATTCAATAACAATAACATTTTACTTCCTATGAACCTTTTCATTCAGAACTTGCCCGTATGCTCGTATAACACCTTCCCCGATTTGGAGCCCGTGGAGGCACCACTCAACACACCATACCATCTGGAGGACCGTCCCAAACTGCTGTTTATTAAACTTGGCTCGAGAACAAGTCCACTACTCACATCCCCTCTTTCAATGCCACCTTAAAGGTAGCCCAAGTTACCATAATGCTTTGAGAGAATGCAAACCTGAGATGGTTCTCGCTTCTGCCACACACAACTTACAGATGCCCTCTGAGGACCCCAACTGCCAACCTAAGTAAAAAAAAAAATAAGTTCATAGTATGCCCTCCACAACATTTCTTCTTTGCTGCCTGCCAAAGAATGGTGGGGAGAATATTTATGCTTTTCCTAGAAGGTAAAATCAGTGAACTCCATCAATCTGAGACTACTGGTTAATACATTCTTATCAGTAAAGGTTTTGGTACTATAGACAACAGGTAAATGTCAAATGCAAGCTTTAGTTACCCAACCAGAGTAGTGAACATCGGAGCTCAGTGAAAACTGAATTTACATGTGACTACTACGTTTCTTTAATAAAGCACCAAATATAATGTTTGCCATAGTTACCTTCCACATACCATACCTACCACATTGTACCTTTTCTTCATTCCTCTCACTGTCTTCTCATGTTATGTGATTTTTCACCTGAAAGGTACAATTTGTATGATGTTCACCCATGGTTACCATTGATTTTCTAAAGTTTCTATTAGCAGTATTGCTGCTTGAATAAATAGGTATGCTAAACCTAGTGTGTAACAGACAATCTTATTTTTAATTTGCATTGTAATATATTTTAGGCACACTGAGGGAGGCAGAAGACAACAGAATCAATGGAATAATGTACCTACAGCATACATGGTGCTACATGCACCGCCTGTACACCTCAAGTACCCATATTTGTTGTATGGTGTCCTACCTCATTGAAATGGAAAGCAGTGTTTGGCTTGCTGTATTTTTCAAAATTCAACCGCTCCTATCCTCTATCGCAATTATTCAAACACCCCAAAGTACAGAAAAGAAAATCCCAATTGCTAAACATTTTGCAAAGCAGTATCCATGCCTGTATTTCCAAAGACACATCTGGCCAGGTTTGAATTTTTCAAATGACAGACACAGCTCAGTGCTTAGAGCAGTAGGGATTAGTAGTATAGGGCAGCACAAAATGTAAAAACAAACAGTTTACTTTCACTTGCTGGATCCCCACAAGACTCTTTTGTATTCAAGACAATGACAGATCTGGGGACATCAGCTCTGTTCAGTCTACTGAAACTACTTATATAATGCACATGTGATGTCGACACCATAATGCACATCCGGATTTTTAAGTTCGCAGTGTACATGGAGTGTTTAAAGGAATGTTTTTTTTTTAAAGAGAATCTGTCAGACTATATATATGTTGACTTGTATTTAAAGGTGGATACTTCAGAGCTGTCATTCTTATACTTATTCAAGGGCAAAGAACCACTACATTCTGTAAAGCAAAAATAGGAATGCCAGTCTGACAGGTTCTCTTTATAGACAGTCTTGCTACTAGTAGTATGTAGTATTAGTAAAGGGTTGATATATCAGATAACGTTGACCCTAAATGACAGTTTAAACTGCACATACAAGAAAACAGCCTATTTGATCTAATGTAGCTATTTAATTGACAGCCTATCTCGGAGAATTTTATGCAGATTTGGACACGATTACAAGATTTACAAGCATAAAGATCTGTCCTTGCCAGAATAAAAAAAAGTGAATATAACAATCCTGGGAAAACAATGGCATCAATAGCCCGTGGAATTTAAAAATCTCTTTCGAAATAATAAATTATGCACATACAAAAGAACACCATCCAATTAAAGTATGTATATAATAATTACTAAAACACTAAACACAGCTAAACTAGTGCTGAAACCAACTTTTTCTTACAGTTCAGTAAAGCCCTTGATCAGAGTGATCAAGGAGAGCTTATAAAAGAATGGGTATGATGGGGGTTATAAGTTGTATATATCCTTGTGACATGTCATATTATATTGTGCTAATACTTTTGTGGTTGCCAATAAAAGGGCCACTGCAGCCATTTAAACTCCAACTTCAAGAGGAAAAAGGTGGGGGAAATCTAGGGGTGAAAGGCTGAGGGGCGATCCAGTGGGTGCTAATGAGGATGAAGTGGGTAAAAGAAGAAGGCTGGCAAAGTCTGGGCTCCCTCCAGTCATACATATCTCAGCATTCAGATGGTGATATAAATGGTTAGCACCCTGATCCATTCAGGCTTTCCTGTGATGCACACATGAACATATGAGGATAGAGCAGAGGGAGCTGATTCATTGTCCAATTATCTGCCTGGATCAAAAGATTGGTTGAAAAAAATCACAAATTCTTTGCCAGTTAAATCATTTACACATACTACATTTGCAGTATTAAGCTTCCTACCTAACATTCAGCTGTATAGTTTTAAAGACAGAATGGTTGATTCAAGTTTTTCTTCTTCTCCATGAAAAAGAGCTGCCACTTTTAAAGGTCATATCCACCTAAAACTAATATTTTGGTAAGATGAGGGATTTAATTACCTTCTAGCTTCCAGAGTCCCGTAGGAAGACTGTGAGATCTTCTCACTGGAGTTTATAGTGAAGCCTTTTAATTAGGTAATCCCCCAGGAAATCTTACTGCCTGAGTCCCTGACAGATATAGTTGGCAGAGCACACCTTAAACTGAAATATTAAATGTAAGTGCAAGACAGGCTTTTGCAAACAAAAAAGATTTAAAACGTATTGAAACCTGGGACATAAAATGGAATAGACTGCATATCATCATTTCTAAGATGTTAAAGCTAAATTAGTTTAGTTTTTTCATGCTTTTTCCTCTGAATTTTGCCATTAGCACACTTCCTGTCCTTGGGTATCAATGCTCATATACTGCACTGTATAGAGAGGGGTAGCGTTGTCACCATAGGACAGAAGTTCAGAACACTTTCCCTATCCATATTATCATAACATGGAGGAGAGTTCTGGGATCAATGAAAACTGCAGGTAAAGAACAGCCTGGAACTGCTGAGTAAAGGAGGTGGGCCAAGGGGGGACATGACCAGGGGCTAGAGAAGCAGGAGGCGGAGGGTTATGAGAGGAGGGTTTGGATAGGTTAGAAGTTTGAAAAAGGGGTGGAAAGGGTAGGTTTTAAAAGGGGGAGTAGCTGCAATTTTAGGAAGAAAAGGGAGCACGCTTGCCCTCTACCCACCCAAAACATTGTGGATGTATGGGAGTTTACTTAGGGTGGCAGTTGGGGTCCTTAGAAGGCACCTGTAAGTTGTGTGTGGCAGAAGCGAGAACCGTCCCAGGTGTGGAATCTCTCAAAGGTTTATGGTAATTTGGGCTACCTTTAAGGAGGCGTTGAAAGAGGGGCTTTGAGTTGCGGACTCGTTTTTAAAGCAATGGGTTTGCATCTGGGAGCAAAAAGTCTGTTTGGGGCTGCTCCTCCAGATGGTATGGTGTGGTGGGTGGTGCCTCCAAGGGCTCACAATCAGGGAAGGTGTAATACGGGCATAAAAGTTCTGAATGAAAAGGTTCATAGGAAGTAAAATGCTATGGTTAGAATTATTATTGATGGTTGTTTGTGGTTAATGTTATTTTGGTTATTTATCTTAAGTTTTAAATGTGCTAGTTGTAAATTTTAACATTTAAATGTGTCAATAAAGTGGTCATCATGGCCATTTCTCCATAAAACTTGTGTTTTGTCTTGGTTGGGGGAAAATGAAAGGGTGGAGAGTGAGGAAGGTAGAAAGGAGGAGTGGGTAAGTATTGGTAAATGGGGTGGCAAGCATCCTAGCTACCTGGGTCAAGAGTACAGGAGGTTTCAGATCACAACTCACAAGATTTTTTTTGAACAAATATAACACAACTTTTAATGGTATATTTACTAAACTAAAACTAAACAAGTAAGAAAAATTATTTATCAGGATTTACATCTACTCTAAATAATGCAGGAACTGTAGACCAACATTCAAACAATTTAAATATGTTCAGGAAGTTTTAGCACAGTCTAGAAAAAGTACAGGCTTAACAGTTGGGAGGTTAAACTGTTTTATAAAAGCAAAAGTTGGGACCATTATTTTGGAAAGAAATTTACACTTTTGTGTGAACGGTTAACAACCATTAATTAGTTTTGTTCATGTCCGGCAAATTAACCAGTTCAGTCAATCTCTATAGCAAAGACTGTTGTGTAGTACAAATTTAGACACCTGTAGTTTAATAAACTGTAAAAAAAAAAACCCTCAAACTGTAAATTTCTACTAAATTCACTCACTATTTTTGCAGTCTGTATTTCTTTACACTCTGACATACTGTTTTCAGAATGCTAATTTCAAGTATTCCAGCATCAACTTATGATTAGGTTTTGTTTCCGTACATTTATGGTGCCAAACACAAGCCTGTATGAACAACAAAGCAGACCGAAATATTCCCCAAATGACTGCACTACTCCGCAAAAATAAATAAAATATCATGGACAATAAATAACCTCTACAACACAAGGCCAAACAGACATATTAAAAGCATTTATAGCTGTACTCCAGGCAAGCATATAAATAAACAGATGAAGTACATATATTTGACTGTTACAAACGTTTTGTATTTCTGACCATCTAGTCCTGAGATTTAGGCTGATGTTCAAACTGATGTTAAGGCTGCAGTGCAGTTACCACTTCCTAATGCCAATGCAATGCTGTCTTGAAGGAGACACTACGGTCCTGATTTAAGCTGATTAAAGTTCTCCAAGACTGGAGAAAAAAGACTATCATGAGAGGACCTGGGCAATCCTAAAAACCTGGAATAGATTTCATAAAATCATTTCCTATTATTTGACAATTGTTTTCAGTCCTGGACCACATGCATTTTAGGATTTGCTGCACCACCCAAGTGCACCATCTTCTCCAGTCTGAGAGAGAGCTTTAATGAATCAGGCCCAGCAGTTCAAGAGAAAATGATCAGGGGAGGCAGTCAGTGGTTCAGTACTGCACACTACCACTGGCTGTTAAATCTGCAAATGCTAGTTCAGAACCTGTCCTTACTCTACCTGTCACAACTAAAAAGATTGAATTCTAAAATACAATAAATTATTGTCTAAAGGATACTTTGCTACATGAATATTGTTTTTTTTATCTGCCCGAAATTTGGTTCAGTTTTTAAGTCAGTATACAATACGCAGCTTTTTTCTGTACTCCCTTATTTACACAAAATTTTATAGAGAGATGATGTTACAGGCTCATTTATCTGTTATATGAAAAAGGCCATAAGTTAGTATCATCAGATGAATTCAGGTGACACCAGGGTAGTATAGTATAAGGATTGAAATTCACTCATGACTATCAATGTCAGCAATACAGGATTATCACTAAACACTCTGCAGTGACTTATTACTGTAAATATGACACTTTATTGAAGTATCAGAAGGGCAATTGTATGAAGTCAAAGAAGGTCAAGCAGAAGTATTCTCAAAGACTGCATTCTAGATAAATATTCATCTGTACATTTACACTACACTTTGATATATGAGCCCGATTTACAATGCTTGTAGTTATGTATAAAAATATGCAAATAATACTTTGAAATATTATCAGGAATTATGGGTCTTATAAGTAAAATGTTCTCAAGTATCTCAGCAAGATATTCCAAACAAGTAAAATAGGAAACCTTGATGAATAGCTACTACAATTCTAGAAGTGTGTTGAAAGACAAGGCCAACTTTGTTTTATGAATATGATTATGTGAAGGATCTGTATTCTTGTTTTGGCCTATACTTTGTTTGTATTACTATAGAGATAGTAAACAAGAAGGGGATAAAAAGCTAAATAAATATGCACTCCTGCAATACAAAAATGACTTCTGAGTGAAAATTTGCTATTACATTTGGACATTATGGTTTGGTGAACCATATCCAGGGATTCTCAACATGTTATAAAAATACAATAGTATGGCTACCTTATAACTAAATCAAGATTTTTATGGGCTGAAGGGATCAGCATCAAGGAGGACCAGTCGTAGGGAGGACTGCCTACTGTAAGGTGGGTTTGGTGATTGGTCAGCTTTTACCTTATCGTTGCAGGAAGAAGTAAAAAGCCATGGGCACTGCTTCCAAAAATTAACCAAGTGGTCTGGGGGTTGGGGTTGATTTAAATGCAGTTTAAGCTGCTCATTTAGCAAACTGAATTATTACCTAAATTTAATTCTGTGAATGAATTAAGTAAAGCTCTGCTGATTTCAGCCAATCATACGAGAGGGTGCTGAGAGGTTCCTGGCTTTGCCCAGAAAGAAGAGAGCCAGTGTTATGTAACAACACATTTATTAAACATATTCCTCCCTGAGACTGATGCACTTGGTACAGCATAGTTGCAGCTTTTCTAGACCGTTCAAATAAATGTAATTTGGTTGGGTTGCAAACCAGCTCTAATCAGCATCTTTGACTTCAGAAATGTCCTTAAAACGTTGCCCCTTCAGGTGTTTCTTCAAATTCGGGAACAGATAATAGTCCCAAGGGGCCAGGTCAGGTGAGTAGGGGGGATGGTGGACCAATTGGAAACCCAGGGTGTTCAATTTGGCAGCCACAATGTTGGATGTGTGCTCAGGTGCATTGTCCTGCAAAAAAAGGATCCCTTTGGTCAACTTTCCACGGCGTTTCGTCATAATTGCCTCCTTCAGCTGGTCCAGGAGGTTAGCATAATACTGTCCGGTGATACTAGTGCCCTGAGGTAGGTAGTCCACCAACAGAATACCATCTTTGTCCCAGAAAATTGACCCCATGACTTTTTTGGGCCGATTTTTGGGTTCAGAACTTCTTCGGCCGCGGGGACCTACTGTGGCGCCATTCCTTTGACTGTTCCTTGGTTTCAGGATCATAAATGTGGAGCCAGGTTTTATCCTCAGTCACTAACCTAGCCAAAAAGTCCTGTGCAGCTTCAAAATGGGCCACAACGGCTTTGGATGTTTCAGATCGTTCCTTCTTCTGATCACTGTTCAAACATTTTGGCACCCACTTTGCTGAAAGCTTACCCATGTCTAGGATAGTGGTAATAGCAAACCAAACACGTTCCTGTGAGATCTCAAGTATCTTTTTTGCGGTTTTTCGCTGGTCCCCAATAATCAGCTCATGGACAGCATCGCAGGTTGCCGGGTCAGTTGAGGTTGGGGGGCGCCCACTGCGGAACCCATCTTCAACAGTGAAATGCCCAGTCTTAAAACGAGATATCCAGGTTATGACAGTGCTGTACACTTCTCCCCCCAGTGTTTGTGACATCTCAGTGTGAATGTCCTTTGCTGACTTTCTCTGTAGAAACAAAAACTTCATGACAGCCCGTAACTCCAGTGACCTGAATCTTGCTTGTGCCTCTGCCATCACAGCTTCTCACTGAAAGTAAAAACAGTTTTAGGAATCGCAAAGTCCTGATATTTGCACAGTTACGTACTAAGATATTAGGCTGTCATATGACCCCACACTCATTTTTCTATTTCATCTGGAAGGGGGCAAAGCCAGGAACTTCTCAGCACCCCCTCGTATATGTCAAAAAAAAGTTTTTTGTTTTTTTTTTACATTTCTTTGCATGTGATTGGGTATTCCTGCAAAGTGATTTTTCACCACCAGTAAAAATTCCTTTTACTAGATAAACAGCTTAAACCTCCTTAACAAATCAACCCTACTGTCTACAGAACTGTTGGTTGTTCAATAGTTGTCAGTATCTGGGAGAGCATTTGCATGAGTATCTTGTAAAGGATAAGGTAAATATGCACCATGAATTCAGAAAAACAGATGAATAGATAAATATAGACTCTGCTGTTTTGCAAAAATATGCTGGAGTTGTTATGGATTCTGATCATGTTAGGCCATTTAGGATACATTCTTTTACCTACAGGTTAAAAAAAAGTTTATTTAATACAATGCCCTTCTGAAAAATTGTATATTTGTAAAACAAAGTCACAACTGCATATACCTACAAGTGAACATGAAAGACGTTTTGACTAAAAATGAAAGAGGCCTATTTGCCATGCACTTTGTTCATTTTTATAATGGCTCTCCTCAGGAACGTATTTTCAAAGGCAGCCATTAGTAACACTTTAGCGGTCAGAGAAGGATGTATAATTGAAAGGAAATATATGTGGGTCTACAGTTGTAATATGTTATAGCACAAAAGGGTTAAAACATGAATTTATAAAATGTATTTCTTTGGATATTAAAAAAGCCACTTGCCCTCCATGAATAGCGTATCTCACAATACATAGGACTTAACCTACTTAGAGAATTGCAAGCAACAATAAAGGAATAAAGAAAGAAGGTTGGCTGCATTATGGTAGTCCTAACCTGGGGTGGCAACTTCAACAGATAAATGGTGGATACACCAATATAAACAGTGTATTTGCTTATCTGTGAGGGTGACATTTTTCCCACTGGCCAGAAATGTAAGAGGCATTCTTTCTTTTGACCACCAGGCTAATGTTCTGGGAGCTGTTTATATAGTAATTATAGCAGGAGTTCCCTTACAATTATTTCAAAAACTTGCATATGCTACTTGATGGGTGAAATGTGACAATACAAAGTGATAACTGACACTACAGTATGTATAGATTGACCACTAAAGATGTGAACATACCATGCTAAAGCAGAACCGGTACAGATATTTTTGTGGTTAAATTTGGTGAAAATTTACCAGTTGTAATAGAATGAAAATATGCATATAAGAACCGTAGTCTGGTTTAAAATGGTGTTCCTTTTAGCTTTTTATATTGCTTGCTAAAACTGTGGTTTTTCTCTATGGTGGGGTTAAGTTTCAACTTGTGGAAAAACAGATATGACTACTGCTTTACTTGTCAAATGATTTGAAATTCTGCAGGTCATTCTTATAACTTACATACATTTTCCAATCTACACAGTGACACAGTTCTCATTTAAGCAAATAATCATGGTTTAGTATGGCAGCATACTATGCCAACTTTTTGCTGCCATTAGTTTTAGTGAACCTACAAGACAGGATGTAGTGATCAGAAGTCAGATCAAGGTCAGTGACTGAAAATATCAAAGATAATAAAAAGATATAACCCCCAGAAAACTAACACATCCAGAAGAATTCAGTAATGACCTTGCATGTATTTCTAGGCTTGAACCTACCTTGGGTTAGAGCAGAAATATGCAAGCTTGAGGTTTATCAAACCTGTTAAAATTACAGCCATTTTGGCCATACCACATTTTTGAAATGATCATGCACTGTGACAACACATGACTTTTAAACTGTCAGCAAAGGTTATTATAGCTAATATTAGCACTGGGTGTTGCCAATGAATAAATATGGACAATGACATTACCTGGGATTCCTTGTATTAATACTGAGGCCATATGACATTTAGAAATGGGAGTGTGAATTGTACACACGTGCAGGTCATGACTGATATAGATATGGATACCATGATTGTCATGGTCTTACATATGTACTATGCCTTCTGTAGGTATCTGGTTTGAATATTAAAGGGAACATCACTAAGGTTATAAGTAGTTACACTGGTATGTAAGTGTAAAAAAAAAGAAAAACTGATTGAAGATTTTCATTCACTTCTTCTACTTTAAATGTAACAATTAGCAAGATGAAATATCCTAAAATGTACATTATATAAATGGTGGCTATACCTTTTATATAATGAAAAAATGTCTTTTATTTATTTTTTGCGGTTAAGACTAAATGGGCAACCCACAGCTTCATAGGATACATAAGTCACGTATCCCAGGAGGCTTCAGGCTGCTCATTCTGTGCATGCCTGAAAAAAGAGCTTTCCTTGAATGTAAAAAATTACATTACATTTTCAAGAAGAAACTTTACCTGTTTTTATGCCTGCACAGTGCCAGATTGGGTAATGTAAAACGAACCTGGAAGAAGATGGTAGGGCCCCCTTTCCCATGCACGCCAGACAGAAGAAGAAATCCGGGATTGTAGTGGACTCAATGGCTTTTCAAAGGTAAAGATACAATTTTTTTTTGTTTTATAATAGTTTCATCTTAAGTTTTACATTTTCAAGTTAAGGTTTTAGGTTTTCCATAATAGGAAGGCTGAGTGTTTGGTCTGCTTATGAGTTATAGGGTTAGTGGGATGTGGATACCTCACTTTCTCTTTGCTTGATTCTTTTCTGGTTCCCAATGACATTCACATTTAAGATTTTTTTTCCCCCAAAAATGTTTTTGTCCCTTGTGAATTTAAATGTTGATCAGTGTTAGCATTTTTCTGCCAGAACTGCTTTTCTCCAAAGAGAGTTAAAAAAAAGCAACTAAATAAAAATTAGCTGTAGAAAAAAAGAGTGAAAATTCCCATTTTTAAAAATAAAAAGGAGAAGAGAAATAAGCAGTTTTTAGGAGACTTTAAAGCATGTGATATTCTTTTTAGTGCGGGTTATGAAAACAGCCTACATTATTTAGAGGTGAGATGCTGAGCACATTGTTTATCAACAACTTGAGGTTAGCATTAAAGTGTGCTTTGTTTGTGCTATGTGATGAATGTCATAATTACACCACATCAAAAATGTTAATGTAATAAAAAATGACAAAGATAAAAAATGAAAAGTTACATGAACTTGAATGCTGTCATTTTGCCCATGCTTATCCGTCTGGTCCTCCATACATAACTCAATACCTTGATGTTAACATCCTAAATGAGCTTTGATATGTCTACTACGTAGTACATAATAAAATACAATGCAGTTTGTTTGGTGAGCATAGTATAAATCTTTCTTTGGGCCATTTAAGTCCTGAAACAGCTTTACATGAGACAATTTTTATCAGTTAGCAGGAGGTATCTAATCAAATAATGTAAAGCATCCCAATTGCTGAAGCAAGTTCATATTACCCGGGTTGCTTGTGCTAAAAGCAATTATACAGTGGGGATTATCTTACAGATCTTGACAAGTTCATTCAAACTAACCCAACAGCCATAGCTGTACAGAGAACCCTGTACATTTCTAACACGATGCAGAGCATTTGACATCTCCATGTGACCTTGATTAAAATAAGTTCTCCCAGCCAGAAGCACGAGGTTGGCAGACTGTAAGGACAGCATAATGGGAACCAAGAAAATGACAGAATAGAATGTCCCTTCCTCCCTGCATGTCCTTTACATCTGATACTGAACAATTTAAGTAACAAAGACACGTTACAAAGCGCTCTGATGGGCTATTGGCTCTTTTTGTCTCTGTCATTGTGTCACCCTGCTTGATAAGCAATGGAACCTTTCTACCAACTTTACTGAAAATAGTACAACTGGTCTTTGGATCATTCCCTGCTCAATGCAATACATAGATTTCTGTTATATGTTAGCCTGTCTGTCACACTTTATTGGACCCTTCTACATATTTAAAAATATTTGTTATAGTTGTGGAAATCTGCTTGGATGGGATATATTTTTCTGCACTGAAGAATGCATTAAAAGATTCTGAAAGAACACCATTGCCTGTAGAAAATCACATTCTCCCATTTACTCCAGCACTACACAAGAAACACATAAGGCAGAATCACAATGGTTGCTATGGGGAAGATTTTGCTTCCTTCGGACATCATTTGCATAAGACCTTGATTGCGGGAAGCCCAGTTTAGGTGCATTTCCCTGTTTACTACATTCAAAGCTAGCACTAGCTCAGAAACAATAAAACAGGACCTGGATCATCATGCTTTTTCCAAACTGTATGAAAAGCAGCAGCTGAACGGCTCATGGGAAGGATAAAATACTTTTTATTCCACCCCTAGAAGGCTCCAACTAAGACAACATTCTCTCAGAAGGAAAAGCCCAAATATATTGTTATGAGTTTCATAATGTCCTATCTAATAAAACTAAAACCTTCCGTTTAATACATATGCACTTATTGAGGGTATAAAATATAAAGGTTGGATCACTATGTTAACTGGCTGCTAGGAGGGTTTTTCTAAAGGAATAGATTCACCCAGGAGCACCCACTTTGCAAAGGGTAATCACAATGTTGAAAATAGTTTTTGAGAAAATTTTGAAATAGAAAGAGTGGAAGATGCACAAACCACTTGTTTTTTTAAAGTGTGGGATAAGTTTATAGAGAAAGTATTAAATGGTCAAGAATAAAGAATATTATATGATAGGTTTAGATATTCAACTTGGGGTGTCACACATGGATTGTCTTAAAATGAATATTTCATAATTAATTCTCATTTGTGTGTTAAAATGATAAATTAGTAAAAGTATTTGGGTAATGGTCCAAGGTTTCTACTTAGAATGGTTTTAATCAGATCAATAATACACCTAAAAGGAAAATCTAAACAATGATGTAATATTCATCTTTTTTTAGAAAAAGAAATATGTAAATGGTAATGTTAACTTTGGAATCTGGAAATTGAAACATATTGTATGTGTTGTGTGTTTTGTTGTATTGTGTTGTCTATTTAAAAAAAAAGTAATAAAAATTATATTGAAAAAAAAAATACATGTGCAGGGATACAAATTCTAAAAAATTTAGCTCTTTACTTTTTGTGTATAAATAGACAAGTTCAGTGGGTGGAAGATGAACCAAAAAGTAGATCTGATGCTACCTACAGAGGGTACAAACTGAAAAAAAACATTTTTTATAGTAAGAACACCCATCTTTGTTGAATAAGACAGACTTAAGTTAAAAACAATGTTTGTTGATAGAAATAATTTGACAAATATTAAGAAATGCATGCAATTCTTTAATGGATACTTTTAAGCTAGGGTTCAAAGCACTCACTTTTCTTTAGAAGGAAAACAATATCAATAAATGTAATATCATGGTAGTCCCTTAAAAATGTTTATTGAAGTTATATCAGAATGTCAACTGAATCTGCTTACATTACATGTGGAATATTATGTGTCCTGCATATCTGTTGTTACTAAGCAGGTCTCAGTGATCACAAACCTATTGCCATAAGGGGCTTTATTTGCTGTATCCAAATACATTTGGTTACCTCCACCATCCAGAGGAGAAAATAACAAGATGAGTGCTATTAAAGCTTAGATGAGCTTTACCACCAACACTATGAGAATCAGGAGCTTTGGAAATCACTAAAAAGGCCTGAAGCTAAGGATAACCTCAGCACTAGCGGTTGGCTTGATGCAGTTATACTTTGGCTGACGCGAAACGAGATTGTTGTGGTAATTGCTTGTGTATTTTATGTTCTCTAAATAGGCAATGTGTTATAAATGTGCCATCTGTGATAGTTGTTATTGGGCGAGAAGTCACATATACTGTAATCTTCTGAAGGAGCCATGCTAGCTCTAATGTTTAACTGGGCCTGCAGAAACAGTGCAGCCTGTACACCAATGGGAGCATTTTATCTGTCTGAAGCAGACTGAGCACTTGATAATAATGGAAACATTGGAAACGTAGTGTGGAGCCATGAAAGCATTATCAAGGAGTGAAAATATGTTTTTTTTTATTAGAAATAAGTGTTAGGAATGCAGTCACTCTCCTTGTAACTTTCAATTTGGTTTATATGATATTATAGTCACGTGTCTACACCTAAAAGGAATTGTTGAAATACAGGAAAATAAATGAGATGAAAGATTTTCTATTCAGGGTTTGAGATAGCTCTAAGACTTATACCCCGGACATTCTTTGAACATATATTCCCCACCTTGGCTCCCTGCACCCACTTGAGTCTTTCAACCCAACTTTTTAAATGCACATTGTTTATATGCACTGTGAAAGCTTTTCAGTAGTCTCTATGTAAGCTGCTATGTTGCTTTTCTTCATAACTAATGCAGCATGTATAGGAATAAATCTTTCCAAAGTGAGTCGAATTTCCACAATGAACAAATGTTCCTATTGGTAGGTTTGCCTTGACAACTATAAAATTTCAATTTTTCTGATACTTCTGTCCTCATGATAATATTCACCTTTAACCACAGATTCACCTTATTGCAGCTTGGACAAACTTCAAATGGAAACCTTTCTCATTTATATGTTTGCTATAAGACGAAGAGTTTTAAATTTGTACCTATAGAGCTTTAGAAGAAGTGGGGAATGTTGAAGCCTTTGTCAAGTTTTTTTCCTCCCAGTGCCCCTGTTCTCTGTGGTTTCTTTCTCTTTCTGTCAAGATCATTGTCATTGATACAAGAAGTGCTGGCAAATAAAAAAAATACAGGAAAAACCCAACCATGAATAGTGAGTAAATATATCACCAAGACATCTATTTTAGTGACAGCTGTCTAACGGGTATCCTCACTTAGGACTCTGGGATAAGAATTAAAAAAAATCTCCCACTCAAAAAAAAGCAGATATTACTTTTATACTGCTTCAAGGATGTAAATATCCAATCTATTTCCAGCTTTGTAATTTAAACCAGTCTTTTACAGCATATAATAATCCAGTCTTTAAAATCTCAAAAATTTTATGTCATTTCAAAAGAATAATTTCCAATATTAAAAAAAAATACCTGGTTATCCTACTATAAAGATCATTGCTCAGGCTCTGTTGTTATGGGATAACAAAACTTTGTCCCAGTGTTTTAATGAATGGTAACATTTTTATGACCAAAACAGAGATTAGTAGAAAACTTAGTGTTGGGCTGCACAGGATTGGGCTGCCCCTCACAATAACAAATTTGTACTTACCTGGAGCGGATGAAGAGTTGGTGTCATCTGTGAATAAACACTTCTAACTTAAAATTGACTTGATTACATACCTGTTGCTTGTGAGTATCTCAAAGAAGTCAATGACAAAGGTCAGATGTCAAAATAACCAGTTTGTGTTTTTATGCCATGACACCACCCCCAATTTTCTCATGGAAGGTTAGCACTTAAAAAAAAATCTGCACCTTCAATTTTATCAAAAGAGAAATAGGAGCACTGGCACTGGTCAGGAAAAACATAAAAATAAGTAATAATTTTTGAATCCCCATAGCTAAGATAAGGTAGTCGTGAAGGCTGCACAGGAGAGAAATATGTAAACTGAGCTATGTAAGTTAAAATAAAGCCAGATTAATAATGTGTAAAGTTACTGTTTGAGCATTCTGCGATTTTTAATTAAGGTGACTATGTAATCAATGTAGTATTTATTTAATTAAACTAGATGTGAAGCTTTTATTCACACTAGATAATTCAAGAAAATAGTGGAATCATTGCCTTTTTTACCTACTGTATCTTGGCTGTAAGCCATATCCATTCTTTTTTTTTTTGTATAATAATAGTTTATACAATTTTATCTTTTTCATTTTATTAACCAGTGTTGAAAATGATACAATAGTACATTACTTAGGATAAACAGCACATTTTACAGGAGGTCATTTTATGTTTGTTTTCATTATCTCATCTTTATATTCAAAATGGACACTGGGGTATTCCACTACAATGTTATAGCAACAATTAACAATTCCACAGGCTTCTGTATGTTCATAAATGTTATCTCTTAGGCATTGTTTATTCTGTTATAGGTTGCCCTGGATCCATGGATACTTAACATTTGCCATTCTCATCTAAGGTTTTTCTTTTATTTTCACACAGGCCTATTAGGATGGAGTAACACCATAATTGTCCCTTGGAGCTATTTGCCAGTTTGTCGAATTATCCTGGTTATGAAAACTGCAGTCAGCTCATATATAGAAAAGTGATTACAGAAATTTGTTAGATGGCCACTGAAAAACCTAAAGTGTGTATCTTGGCAGTTAGAAAGGACATCCTTTTGATGTATTTATGTATTATTTTCATTACAGGGTGACAACAGAACAACAACACCTGTAAAAGAACAAACTACTCTTCACAAACTCTATCAACTCATACATTTGGTAGCAATTATTTATAGTCTTACCAATGATAAAATGCCACTCATAATATTTTTACTGGATTTTCATACAATCCCACTGTCTAATCTTAAACCCTTGCTGCATGCCACCTAACCTTACCACACCTTCTTGGTGCCTAACTACACCCCGTTCTAAATGGTGCCTAATCTTAACTTGCTTCCCTACCACAAGCTAATTTATCAGGAGCCAAATACCCAACATTATTCCTCTAGGTCGCCTAAACTAAACCTTAACAGCAAAACAAATGGCTAGGTAGGGAAGCAAAAATTTGATGTTATACCACATCATGTTGCAGGTGTTCATTCCACCTAATGGGTCCAGTAGGTAGGTATCAAACTTACTTTTACAGGTATTTCTAATTTCTCTTTTGACTTGGTAAAAATGTGCAACTGCACTAATAACCTTAAATAACTGTATAAAAGCATACCTTCAGCCTGCAAAGATTTTTACTGTTATTTGCTTTCTACCCCTTTGCCACTTGTAGTGCTGTGCCTGTGTCTCTGCTGTTGTAAGAAAGTCTTAAGCTGATATATTTCCCTTGCAACCTCCTTCGCCACTGTGACCTTTATCTTACCATCATTTTCTGCTTATCCAATAACCAATGCCAATACCAATGCCTACCAATAATGAAACACTAAGAAAACAATACTATAGCCCAATTGACCAGAGTGGTAGAACACTGATACTCCTGTTTGTCAGGCTGTTACAAAGGCCCTGAAGGCCAGTCCCAAAGGGAATATTATGACCCTGCCATTAAGGGATAGCATTTTGTATATGGGTGCATTACCATTTTTATTAATCACTTTTTTTTTCGAAGGCTACACAATGCCAATTCACTTTGGGTGTCCTGCATTTTGTGCTTTTCTGTCCTGTTGGATCAAAGTTTGGTTCACACCTGCAGAACTGCATTGGTTTCATATAAACTTTCTTATAGTATTGGTTTACCTGCTTTTGTATTCATATATTATATGAGTTGTATTTCATTTTATTTGTTTAAAAATTCTAATTTACTTAGATCTCTTTTTCATTTCATATGTTTTGCACCCAAGTAAGAGTTGGTATGTATGTGTGTGTGTGTGTGGGGGGGGGGTCGTTGCAAAAGTAGACACCTCTAGTTGTCTCCAAGCTCTCCAAGGCTGCAAAGGATACACTTTCATCAGTGAAGCTGCATGATCCAGCAAACCTGGAATGGATTTGTTTAAAGTCAATTGCTAGCAAATGTTTCAGGTTTGATGGATCACCCAGTTTCATTGAAGAAAGTGTATCCTCTCCAGCCTTGGAGAGCTTTAATAAATCAGGCCGATTGGACAAATATGTCAAGCTCTAAAAAATTCTTTATTTTTACTGCCAAATTAGCTAGTATAACAAAGACTTAGAAATTAATATTCCATACTAACTAAAAACAAGTGAAATATGCCACATTAAACAATCAGAAGGAACAGGAACACTGGAAAATAATTCAGCACATAAATATGGAATCCAAGATTTATATTGTTTGATATAAAAATACACAGAAATCTTTTATAAAAAGAATAATTGAAACACGAATGGCTCTCAATTGAAACACGAATCAGCCATTGGTAAAAAAAATCCAGAACAGGCAGGCTCTGGAACAAACAGGTTATGATTAGGTATCCCTCCTGTACAATAATGCCGCTCTTTTCCCTTCTGTTCCTTCAGCGGCTATCACATATTCTTTCTTTGTTCAATGCACAATAACAAGCCTTTGTAAATTGAAATACTAGCTAAACCTGTAAAAATATTTTGGAAAATTAAATAATAATAAAAAAATAATAATATTAATAATAATAATAATAATAATAATACAATAATAATTTTTAATAATAATTAAAATATCTACTTTAACATTATTTTATTTATATATATATATATATATATATATATATATATATATATATATACTTGATGCACAAAACAGTCCTGTGATATATTAACGAAAACCACCAGCACCAATTTGTCTATCCGGTGTTAACCTTTTGCAAGCTCACCAGTTTGTGTATTTGTTTAGGGCACATGTCAAGAGAATGTATACACTACAACAGACCATTGCTAGTCTGTTAAACCAGGGCCTGCTGATAATAGGGTATCCAAAGAGTTTACATCAATCAAATTATTCTCTCGTACATACCAACACATATGATGATTCCCATAAAAAGAAAGTATAGCTAAAGCAAATTATCGATATAGCATTTTATTCAGATAAAGTAAATGTACACCATATGGGGAAATGTTTATAGACACCTGACTACCACACCATAGGAACTTGCTTGACGTGCAGTGGCAAAATTATGTGCAAAATAAACTGGGTACAGATTGTCAGGGTTTTATGTAAAATAATAATAGTGCTTCAAATAGTCATCACACATCAAAGTTACTGCCACAACCCAAAATTTCTAGTAGAAATTGTTGACACAACTATACAAATAGGATAAGTCATGAAACTATCACCCATGAATAGTAATAAAAAATGCCAGCAAATTTTTATTATAAGCAAATACTTAGGATGTGCAGGCATAGGAAGTCTTGATGATGTAAGATAAGTAGATATTTATGTAGGCTCCAATATTAGTCCCAGTCAGCGTGTGCGTGGAAAGCAGTTTAGCAGCACGATCAGAGTGGCAGCATGAATGGTATAGGCAGCATAATCTGCATAGCACCAGGGAAGATGTGTGGGTTGCATAGGGTGCATGTGTGTGGCCTAAATATGTACTTATCTTACATCATCAAGATTCCCTATACCTGTACATCGTAAGTATTTGCTTTTTAACCCAAGCTCCTTATCTAAATTTCTAACCTACAGAGTGTGAACTAGCTTATTCTACTCTTCTATCATCTACCATTAACCTAAAGTAAGAGCGAAGAGCAAGACCTTATGACCTAAATCCTATTCTTCGGTTGTTTCGCCCCTGAGGAAGCCAAAAGGGCAAAAAGCATCAGGTAACCAAACCATGCTAAATGAACGCCTCATCTCTCCCCACATCATATGTGTGTAGGATAAAATAATGTGAATACTTACCAACAATGTCAGTCAGAGAATTATCTGCCTAGACAACCACCGCTAACTCCCATCACTATTATCGGGATGAGGTATTATATAATTTATTGATTGTGTATACATTGGTGGTAAGTTGATTATTTTATTTTGTATGCAATGTTATAAACACATTAGGAATATATTGTTTATTTTTTGCCACAAAAAAAATGGTTCTCTGTCATCCTTTTTAAAACACAAGAAATGATAAAACAACCTCAAAAGAGGAGGAAATTGAAGTGGTATAGTCTAAAATAGTTTCAAAGTGTTTCATGGACATGAAGGTCGGCTTCCTCAGTAGTTATTTGAGACCTAAAAGTTAAATAACAGCCACAAATAACAATAACACAAAGAAGAATATTAAAATTGTAAAACTTTCTATGAATTATAAATTACAGTCTAGTTCAATACTCACATCAATACTGCCCATTAGGGAGACCAAAGTTCAAAGTTGCCACAAGGTTGGAAGTTCGTTGTTGTCTAAAATCTCTTTGTATGTCATTGGATTAACAGTACCCTTCTCTGGAAACACCTGAACCTGACCATATAGTAGTGTAATGGTTAGGTGTTCCCACATATGTATATATATATTTATACACACACAAAATTTATCTTATTATTATTATTTGTATCTGTAAACCTGAGGAACTTCAATCTAATTGCCATGAAAGCATTTTATGTACCTAAAGTAATTATCTGGTATTGACATTAGGGGTGTTGCTGTGGGGTCCAATGCTGATGAGCAAATATTGTATCTTTTGCAGTTAGGTCAATTGGCCTCCCTCCAAATTTACCTTAGACTGTATTAAAGGACATATGACTATGGTGGGGACATTAGATTGTGGGCCACTTTTAGGGACAGCTAGTGACATGACTATGCAGTATAGGTTGGTGCTAGTTAATAACAATAAATAATAAAAATAATAATACTTGCAAAGTATTATTAAATACTTTGCAAGTATTATTATTAAAGAAATTGCAAAGGTATTCTTTCCTGTGACTTTTAGTGTGTTTGTATATAGGTTTTATCTTCTAATAAAAGAAGTACTTAATCAAACATATTTTAATTTTACTTATCCTTAAAAACGGGACATTTTACCACAGACCTTTTCAGAGTGTAAACCTTGTGTTAGCATCTTTCATAAATTCTTTCATTTTCTCTCGATGACACCATTAGTCTTTGGCCTGACTACCTCCCATAATAATGTGGACACTTTGGGCTCTCTGGGAATTTTCAGATATGCTAATCCAGCTGTAGAAGCCTATTTATTATGTTAGACCAGGAAGCTTTTTATTGACCAGGATCTGTAAAACTGTAAAAGAAAAGGAAGGCAAGAGCAAAACATTTAATGAAAGGTGATAATATTTCAACACATTTAATTAGCAATTCTGTGGTACTATTAGAGCACAATGCAAGTGGAATTCATTTTCAAATCAGAGTGCATTTTCTTTCTTTAGAGAGAGATTAAAAGTCAGTTCCAAATAATCTTAACTGTATTTCATTTACATATTATTTACAAGTATATTTACAAGTTATTTAAAATAATTATTCCAACGGGGGATTTTGGGGATTGCAAGTGAAAGCCGGTATGGCAATGATAACGAGAATGCAACGTAGTATAACTGTCTTAGTATGTATAATTGGGCTGGCAGGGATTTATGTCATGCAGTAATATGGTATGTATCAAAACATAACACCTCCTGGATTAAATTAGTTAAACCAAAAATCACTGTTTATACCAATTGTCAATGTAGATAGAAAATAAGCAGGATGTTGCCACAGTGATAATAACTTTTAATAGCTAACTGAAAAACAGTTTGATAATGGATGTTTTGGGGAACTAATCTCCTTTAGACATGTATAAATGTCATCTGAAGTATTATCATTATGCAATATATATATTGTGCCACACAGGCAGCTTCCCTATGCCCCAGGTCAGAGAGTGCTTCCTTCCTCTCCTTCCCTTTTTACCTGCTGCTCACAGCTGTGCAGTAATTAATGGCCAGACAAAACCAAACTCTGGCCTGGATCAGAACACTTCTAAATGATATGCAAAACCCAGACCTGTTGCTGGTAATCTCTCCCATAGGAGAGGAAACGAGGAGAAATATATCTTCCTACCAAGATGACCCCTTTTGCCATGTCACAATATATATAAATATATATATATATATATATATATATATATATATATATATATATATATATATATATATATATATATATATATATATATATATATATATGTATATTTCAAAAATAATGCATCTGATTCTTTTCCAGATCTTACTGGGGCAGTGGGCTGGCCCCCATAGCCAGCACCTGTATACAGTAGTAAATCGAGAATCTGCCTTAGCAGCATTATCATTTGAATTATCCCGTTTACATCTTGACAGAAAGAAAGTTATAGAAGATTGTGTTTTTTTGATTGAACATTGTTTATTTTTTCTAGTTTCTAAAGGTCTTTAGTCCAGGTATACATTCACATGAACACAATTAAAAACTGACAGCTTGATTACAATAAATTACAATAAAGCTATACCTATGGTTTATAATGCTCTAAGTACCACAGATCAGACTAAGCATAAATATGCTGCAATTACCTTGAACTAGCACTTGCAAAGTGATGCCTGCACCCTTTGTAGATTAATTTTCATTACATATACTACGTACTACATGCACATATTTTAAACATTGTGAAATGTGCGAGGAGGCTTCTAATCAGACTGAACATTGGAAGGTGACCACAAATACAGCCTCTAAAAAGTGGAATAGCGTTTTGGAGCCTCCCCATGTCAGCCCTGATGGTCTTGCTCCACCCTGAAGACTACACAGATAGCCTTTCTCATCCAGATATGTGATTTCCTTTACTTCTCTTGGATACTGTGGCAGGGTGATTTGGCAACTCCGTCGCAGATTAATTGGGTCTGATTTATTAAAGCTCTCCAAGGCTGGAGAAAATACACTTTCATTGGTGAAGCTTGGTCTTCCATCAAACCTGGAATTGATTTCTTAAAAGCCATTGGATATTTGTTAGCAAATGTTGTCAACCCTGGACCAGATCTATTCCAGGTTTGTTGAATCACCCAAGTTCACTGATGAAAGTGGCCATTGTGTGGCTTGTGTTACAATGCTAATTTAAATACTTCTGCTTCAAAAAGAACTTTGAGGCTAGACTATGATCACTGATGGTGCATGATCTGGAACTGACAACTCAATCCTTAAACAAAAAAGCAAGTAACTTGTAAAGTCTGAGAGTATTGTGTCCTTCATTATCATCCCATCACATCATGTCTATATTATTCTGAACTGTTGTTTTTCATGCTTATAACTGAAGAAACATCATAATTTTTTTTATTAAGCTATAAAAAAAACCTTGGAGAGAAAAGTGAATTAGGTCGGCATAATTTGCTGATTTTATAGTCCTCAGTGACAGAGAAGTATGTTAATTTTTTTACAAGACTTTTACTATTATGTCTTTATTCCTGTTGTAACCTATAGTCATAACATATGGTTGTAAGCACAAAATGTAAGGCCTTTTCACATCCATGCTTGGCAGTACCACAATACGCAACACTAAACAAATTCAGCTAAAACATATTTCAAGGAAAAAAAAATGTAAAAACACAAGTATTTGGCAGTATACTGCCATATACAGTATTCACATGCTGGTTGTTAACGAAAATATCAAATCAGCCAATCAAATGACAGCAAAGCATTGCATTTAGACATTGTCAAGAGGACCCTCTGAAGTTCAAGCCAAGTATTAGAATGGGCACCAAAGGTGAATTGGTAATGCAAAACTATCTGTATTGTTAATATCACAGGTCAGAGGAGAATGGCCAGACTGGTCCCAGCTGACAGAAAGGCAACAGTAAGTGAGATAACTACTCGGTACAGGTATGCAGAAGAGTTTCTATGAATGCACAACATGTTGAACCTTAAAACAAATAGGTCCAGAGCCAAAAAAAGCAGGAGCGCCTTAAACAAGTTCTCCTTTACAAATAATTCCTCAGTGTAATCTACATGGCAAAATGACTAGCCCAAAACTTCCGTTGGCCAGGCTAGGAACATGAAAGTTTGGAATTCAATTTTTTTTCTGGGTTGCTGGATTTATCCTATATTGGTTAGTCCAATCTTTTCAGGAGATTGGCATGGAAAAATGTACTTATGTATGGCCTCCTATTTATTTATTTTTTTCCACCTGCAATGCATCTATTTTACAGGTATAGTCAGTGGCAGAAAAAGATGAAGAAGGTTTGAGCAATTACTTGGGGATTACTCTCACATGGTATTTAGGACACCCGTGGTCAAAAAGATATGTGCCAAATCCCAGCAACAAGCTTGCTCTAAAGTATTTATAATTACATTTTGGTTTCAGAAGCTAAACTGAGAGATGTTTTGGACACATAATGATACATATAAAAGTAAGATAGGAGAATATAAAATGTCAATATTTATTTCGACGTATTAAATAACGGAGTAAATACAAAACTGAAAATGTCCCAATAATAAATACACAGTAAGTTGCCAAAACAGTTGAATAATTGCTGATATATAATGCTTCCATGGCTTTTGTTGTTCTGCAACATCTTGTAACTCTTTAATGACCAATACAAACTCTGCCATTATTTCTTTTTGCATATCAAAGCACAGCTTGTTCCAGAAGTTAATGAATGTCTAGGTGCCATAAAGTTTTTTTTTGCTTTGTTTTTGATTAACTGACAGTGAGGATTTTATACAGTAAGTGACACCACACTGCCTAATAATATGTTGAGACAAACATCTGTCCTAATTTCATTTATTAAAATAATATACCTGTTCTGACTTACAAACAAATTCAACTTAAGAACAAACCTTTAGTCCCTATCTCGTATGTAACCCGGAGACTACCTGTATAGTATGGATTATTGAATAATATAAGATAAAATATGGGATAAACATCAAAATTATTTGTATTTTGAGAGGAGCTCAGCAACAATGTAACTGTACAAGGATACAGGCAGAGCACAATTATTAAAGATCCAAGAACTCTGACACATTAGATAGTCATAATAAACAGATGGTAAACTGTCCTGGGGCAAACATTTATTATAATGTAAAGTACATTTCAAATAGATTTTAGATATCTTCTAAAATTTTAGCTCTAAAAGAGCATTAACATCAATTGCACAATTAATTTATTTTCTAATGTGTATAGCAATTTCAAGAGAAATCTTTCTTAAGATAATCAGAAGTCTAAGCCGGGTAATCAGTCTCTTCTGTTATCAGCGTGTCCTAAATATTTATATCATGGTACAAAATATGTGGGCCATTTGAAAAACAATTACCAGTTTAGGCCATGCACAAAATGTAACCTGTAACCCTCATGGCTGTATCTTAGATAAATACATACAGTATACACATGTTGCTTGTTAATGCAAATATCTAGTCAGTCAATCAAATCACAGCAATGCAATGCATTTAGACACTGACCCTCTGAAGTTCAAGCCAAGTATCAGAATGGGGACCAAAAGGTGAATTGGTGATGCAAAACTATGTGTGCTTTACAGAAAATGTTAAAAAAAAGGCAAAATATTTAGTGAGTTTTCTGGGTGAAAAACTTTGTTAATATCACAGGTCAGAGGAGAATGGCCAGACTGGTCCCAGCTGACAAAAAGGCAAAAGTAAGTGAAATACTTACCACTCATTACAATCAGGTATTTCAGAGGAGTGTCTTTAAATGCACAACATGTTGAACCTTAAAACAAATAGACTACAAGAGCCCGAGACCACACCAAATGCCACTGCTGCCACAGCTGAGAACAGGCACCTGAAACTACAATTTGCACAGACCTACTAAAATAGAAAGGGAAAGATTGGAAACATGTTTCCTGGTCTGATGAGTCTGAGTTACAGCTGTGTCATTCAGATGGTTCAGGCTGGTGATGGTGTAATGGTTTTGGGAATTTTTACTGGACACATTTTGACCCTCTAAATACTAATTGAGCAAAATTTAGATGCCACAGCTTACTCTGTTTCTCATTTACCAATAAAGAGATGTTTGGCCTGCTGGTCCCTTCAAAACAGGCCAAGTAAAGAAGGAGCACAGTAAATAACTTGTTACTACTTGTTACACACCTTGTTTATATGTAAACAGAAAGTGTCCAATGCAGTGATCCTCAACCTTTATTAACAAGGGGGACCCCTTGAAATGCATTGCTGTCAATTGTGAAGAATGTCACCCTTACAGATAGCCAATCTAAGTGTAAAGTAAACTGACTTGAGAGTCACCAATTGCTAATTTCTCAAGGAACCCCTAGCAGCCTTTGGAGAAACCCCAAGGTTCCAAAAACCCTGGTTGAGTCTAATGCTTTGTAGGGGTTAAACTGTAAAAAGTTACACATAAGAAGTTACATATAAACTAAAACTGGTTTTTAATGAATGGTTGTTTGGTTTATTTTCAACGTGTTGTCTGAGATCACCAGCTTTTAATGCTGAAGTAATTTAATCCTAAAATATGTTCAAGTGTACATCAAGGGAATATAACCTTTCAGTTAGCAAATTTGAACCTGATTAGTAGACTTTTAGTGATTAGTAGAACAGGTATATCCACTGAGAATCAGACAACATTTGTGAATGTCTGAGAAGATTTGTTTTAGTAGCTGCTTTGAAAATGTTGTTTTGACTTCAATATCTAACATTAACTATATATAGAGATATACGCATCATTAGAAAATAAATTACGATAAACTAGTTTTTTAACAAAAATCGCAAAACATTTTTTGTATGCATACATTCAGAGACCTAACGAAGACTGTGATTATGTCATGCAATGATCCTAGAACTCACTGGGGAAAAAACAGATTTTATCTCCAATTACAAACATGTTTGCAGTCATTTTTTATGATTTTTAAATGGAGACATAATGTTGCACAATGAGGACAGTGTTCGTGGACACCAATTAAACTGCACAGCTGTAGCTGCTTTTATTTAATGCCATTAAAACTAATTTACAAGGTGCTCAACAGGTAAGTCCCAAGTCTCTGGTTAGAACATTTACTAACACAAGAAACATTACCACTGAGGTGTCAGTCTAAATATATTTGAATACACTGGCAATCAACAAGTCTCCAGGCCATTTACAGGTCTGATTTTCTGTAGCCTTGGACGTCTTTTTATTGATATTTATACAAAGAAATACAAGCCTTGCTAAATATATAGATACATAAAATGAAAAAAAAAAAAAACAAAACAGTTGCAGCATTTCAGGTTTCTAAAGCTGCTACAGCTGAGATATAGAAGTCGAATATTTAAAGTTACATTAACCACCGTAGCGGTTCATTTCTTTCCGGTTTTAAATGTCCAAAAGCGGTACATTGTTTTTAATGAAAATTTATTTTACAGTATAATATGATAATATGAGTATAATAAAGTTTGAAACATAAAATCATGTAAAAATAATAAATTAAATATATATATATATATATATATATATATATATTTTATATTTTTAAAAATAAATATTATACTCATACTGGTATAATATACTGTCAAATAAATGTTTATGAAAACAATGTACTGCTTTTACACATATAATACCAATGTATTCCATTCAATACAGTTATTTTGTATTGAATGCAATACAAATGGATTTTGAATTTCCTGCCCCGCTCCACCGGCAACGTACACATGCATTGATGTCACCGGGAACTCCCCCAGTGACTCATCGGGTGCAGAAGACGCCGGAGGAAGAAGACAGGGATTGCTGCGATGGACAACGCAGGATGTAAGGCTGTATTTACTATTATTTCCCATAGGTTTAACTACCCCGAGTGTGACTTGGGGTTACCGCTTTCAGCAATTTTTTTCTAGGGAGGTTAAAAAACACCTTTTCCTGCTGAAAGCCTTCAAAGTATTTACTGCACCCAGTGTATCCTACACTGTCTTAACACAAACACACACATAAACTCCAATAATTACTTCCCTTCCAACATCTTTCATCTATTTTCTTTTTTGCTCCTTCACTGGCTGTTGGTTCTCTTCGGATTGAAATAATTATGGAAGCATGGAGAGCAGCCAGTACATGTGGTCACTGTGGCTCCTTAGTAAGAATGGGGTGATTCAACTTCAAAGAAAGCCATGGCTACTGAGGATAGATTTTTAAACCTTCTTTGTTTGGAACATGTTTCCCAAAGGTTGGTCCGGCAACCCACGGACCTAACACGAGTTCTTACAAAGGTTGTTTCCCTGTTTAGTTTAGCTTTAAGTGTCCTGACTATTTTACTCCCCCTATTTGTACACATTTATCTGCTGCTAGAGTATTTTATTTTAAATCTTAAAAAAATATTTCAATATTTTTCACTCCTAAATAATTTTAATAGATGATCACCAGAAGACATTGCTACCACCCACTTTTTCAATGAAACACCATTGATTTAAAGTAGGCTATTTTATTCTACAGCTCTTAGAAATGAAGTGGAAAAAAAATCTTCAGCATTGACTTCCCTGCTGGCACTACTTGAATGCTACTACTTCAAAGAAAGCATTTTTCTTCCTTCTTTTTTTTACTGTTGGCTTCCCACCTGGTGCTTCACAATAAAAGATTTTTTTCTGTCAGCTGCTTAGATGCTCACTATAGGTGAAAAAAGTCATTTAGCAATGTTATCCCTGGCCCAGAAAATATTAACAAGTTTCTTAGTCCTTTCAGCAGTTCTCCTTTGCACTGTGCTTGTGGTACCTTGTAAGACATACCAGCTCCAGGTCTTATAGGAAATGTAAGAACATTAAAGCACCATAAACCTTTTGAAGTTAACTATTTATATCCACTGTAGTAACTGAATGCTTACTTTAAACCTCTCACAACTCACACACCTATAGGAAAGCAAATGTATAAATATAGCGGATACTATTGGTGCCAAATGTAACAAAATATCGGCATTCATATTATCCATTGTGCTTTACTAAGTTGTAGCTAGATCTGTGAATTATTTAGGGAGACTCTACCACACTTCAGCTATGATCAGAGTAGCGACTATAAACTGTGGCATTTATGTCTCTTGGGTATCGACTGGCAACTGCTTGGTACCCAGGAGCAGAAAGAGGTGGTAACCTCTAGTTGTTAGCAAATGTCTCTGCAGGCTATAAACTGCGGTGGAAGCGATGAATTTTTTTTTCTAAATTCTGTATGAAAATACCTCAAGCAAACACCTGAAAAATTAAAGGGATTCACATTTTGTTCCAACATTGCCCTTTTTAGGGGGTGGATAAATGTAACCACAGAGGTAATGTTAAAAAAGGCCAATTTGATCTTAGCCTTTACTGCAATAGAAAAACAAAGCAATACAAAAATATTGTCAGAAATTCAAATCTTTTACTTCCCTTCACTCTACTAAAAATATTCCAATTAAACCAAAAAAATGTACTTTAACTTCCGCAGATTCCTCCATCCATCTGAAACTTTGCTGGATTGGATCCCACACTGTCCTGTAATCCAATCTTCTTTCTTCATCTTCTGGTTTCTGCCATGTCACCTGTTCTCACACGCATGCATGCATGAGATCTGTATTTTATTCCCGTGTAGGGAAAAGCCCCTCCTGCTCATGCCTCATTTCGGACATATGCAGAAGGAGCAGCTAGAAGCCTCCTGGGATGTGTGAAAATTGTTCTTCCCTCCCATTCTGTCTTCATCGCTTCAGCGATGTGGAATGGACTCTCTCACAATTCTGCTCAAGAACACTGCCAATAATAAAAATTATATCAAAATGGCCTCCAAGACAAAACACTCACAACAATCCATGCACAAATTGGTGATGATCTGTGTATTTTCCAGCATTATATCGTACCATGTCACAGGGCAAAACAGATAAAAAAAAATGGCTCAGAGATCATTACACTGAAGTTTTCTCACTTTTTTTAAATGCCCCAAATTTTAATCCCTTGGTCAATTTTCAGGTTACCAGCAGTAGAGAACTAATTATGCTTCATGTCTAAATTTTGGAAACTGTAATAACAGCTTACTACTGCTGTGTCCTATTTAACCCACCTGAATGGAGTTTTAGGATAGAACAAAGGGGGCTGATTCCTCTAAGCTCTCCTGATCATGATTTTTTGCACACATTTGATGTGTTTGCTAAATAAAGCCTTTGAAACTTATGAAATGATTATAATTAAAACATCCAAAAAATGCTAAAACAGCAATACCACATTTGTGTCACTAATAAAACTTTTGGCCAATACTGTAACTGTTGTACAACTGTTCATTCAGTAATAAGTTGTGAATGATCATGGCAGTTGTGTGAGACATCGGGATGATTTTAAGTCCCAGAGCGGATAAGCTTAAAAAAATACCTATGTTGTTTGAGCCTGTCTATCAGAATATATATCTAACATTTCAAATTACAGTGTTATAATACAAAAATAGATAGATAGATAGATAGATAGATAGATAGATAGATAGATAGATAGATAGGCAGGTAGATAGGTATATATAAATATCAATATATATTTCTAGTACATTTCTAGGTATTTCTAGTAATAATGAATCAGTTTTGCAAAATTCTAGTTAAATACTTTTCTTAAACAAATGAAGAACTAAAACTTTAAATTGTGTAAGAAAGCATATCTTTAATGAGTTATAGAATATGGAGTCTGATTCATTTTATATTTTTATATTTGACAAGAGTTGCATTTAAGCGAGTGAAAGGACTCCATGGAGCACAGAAAATACTTTTTTGACATGTCTGCCTTAGGTTATGAAAATAAACTGTACATATAAAACTATTTAACATAATATATACTGGATCATCATCACTTTTTTCAGTTTTTCTATTAATGGCCTAACATTTGGCAAAAAGCCACTGTGCAGTGTGTGTATATTCCCATAATATTTCATGGTATTGCTGACTATAGAGAAAAAAGTCATAGTTGCTCCAGATTAACCAGCCAGAATAGACTGGCTTTAGGATTTTTTTCAGAGTATTTCTTCTCCTGTGTGATACCAGCACACCACCCGGACTGACTGCAGATAATTCCCTTCTAAGTAGGTACAGGCACAAGGGAAATAAGCACACCATATCTGGAGCAATCCTTTCACTGCAGCTGCCTAAATTGTCAGGATTCATCCTGGATGTCCTGGTCATTAGCTTTTGGAAAGAGGACAGAATTGTTACAATGCCATGCTCATTTAGATTTCCTCTAGGAATACAGATGGAGAGAATGTAAACATGACCAAGTAAATATATGTGTCAACCTTTCCAAAAAAATTGCAACCATTTTCATTACTTGGCACTACAGTTAAACATTAGCTTTGCTGATGGACAGTTTGGCTGCCATGGAATGGGTTAAAGCCACTTGTTCTTCAGCACAACATTTCCACTCATAAAGCCAATAAGAGTGTAGTCTTAATTGGTAGCTCTTTTAACTGCATAAGCTATGAAAGCAACAATCAGCCTCACGCATACATAATTGTCTTTCATTGCCAGCTATTAAAAACATAATCAGAAAGTGCCTTAGACTCAGGCAGTGGTAAAACCTGACATCACCCAACAATAGAGTCTTTATGGGCAAATTAGAGATGGCTTTTGCTGACAAACGTATAGTAATTTAAGTGAAAATGTGTAATCAATTTCTTACTGTTACAATAAGTAAATGAGAATCAAATAGTGACATTTAGAAAAATGCCCTATTTGTGTTTTGTAAATATATCATATTTTTTAAATCCATTCCCAAAGATGTCCTGTATTTAAGAAATGTGGGTACTAGTGTTGACAATGTTAAATATCCAGTTCCTAGAAAACACCCTACAGTGCCAAATCTTACTTTAACAATGCAAGCCTATCTTCCATACATGCCACTAGAGCCCCCAATGACCCAAAGTTCACGGGGTTTAGCTAAATTCATTTCAAATGCCCCCATTTTAATTTAAAAAAGGGTGCCTAAACATGCTAATAATAAATCAAAAGTTTTATCAAAGATCATAAAATACTAGAAATACTTAAAAAATAGGAAGAATTGATCGTTGGCTTGAAGGAAACCGAGTTATCTTGCTTTAGCATCATCCAGTTGATTTACTAATAATCTTGGTGCCCTGATGTAGAGGTTTCTCTAACAATTTTTGGGGGTCTTCTGGGGTCTAACTAAGTTAGAAACTGTTATGTCTAGCATATAGGTCAATACCACCCCATGATGGTAATGGGGAAGACCCTTACTGTGGAAGCACTTTGCTATGTGTGACTTTATTTGTGTTCATTATCACCTACCTAGAAATGTATATGTTTATCTACATCAGGTAGACACTTTTTATTGGCTTTTCTCAAAAGGCCATAAGATGATTTAATCAACCTATCTATAGCAGTTAATATAAATCTAAAATATGTATTTCAACTAATGATTTAACTGTTTACTGTAGCTTTGAAAGCAGTACAATGCTGAACCACAGGTATGTAACCATTGTGTGTAGAGGGAATATACTTTTATGATTTCTCTAAATGTAGTCTTTTGATCTTTGGTTATAATGGACAGTTCTAAAGCGAGGCTTGTTTCTCAAAAGCTTCAAACTGACTATCTAAAAAGCCAGATCATAATTCATGAGAAAAGCATACAAGTAAATGAGGTCAGCAGATTCAATACATTTTGTGAAATGATTGCCATTTGCATTTTACCAATCATAAATAGAAGGCAAATATCAATATGCTTCAAACACTGTGTGTAGGGCACAAAGAAGAAAAACGATCTTTCCATTTTCTTGAAAGGTATAGAGTTAACACTTCTTTCTGAAAGAGCAAACAAACCCAGAATGCTTTGAGAGAGAATGAGGAGAAAACCATTGCATCAACATGTCAATGTGCATTAATTCAGCAATGCTCTGGTATTGACATTCTTATCACTGCCAGAGTGAAAAATAAAGACACAACAGGGGTTATTTATTAGAACTCAAGACTCTTATATGTATTCTGCAAGTCGGTTCTTTTTGTCTTTCTTGCTTATGGTAAACTCAGCGTAGTATTGTTTATCTTGCTTTTACCTGCAGCTCCCACTTGATGATAAAAACTAACTGCAACAAAAGAGAAAAGCTCTCATCCCTCCAATATGTGCTTTTTTGCAGTTTTCTGAGTCACAAGTGAGTGCTGAGTGCACCTCTGCTCCTTGCTGGTGTATAACTAAGGCTGCTGTTCACTTTGTCACATTGTTCAGTTTTTTATATTGTTTTTGTTCATTTGACCATTTATGTTTTCAAAAGAAATTATGGTATCAATGTTTCATGTGTCCTTCTGACAATTTTTCGCTAAACAGTAAAACAAATGAGAACTGAATATCAGAACTGTTTTGTTTCACATTTATCTGAAATAATCAGCTCACCTTCTGTGGCTATCTTTACCATGCAGTAACCTCTTACAAATTACTTTAAAAAACAAGGGAACATGATTTTGAAGTTAATTTTAGTGTAGAAAGTTGCTTAAAGAACGGTACCAGAGAAATTAATATTTAACAACACAGGACGCAGCTCTAAAATTTATTACAAGTAAACCCTAAATCAATTTTAACCATACATGGTATTTTTTAAAGAACTTACTTTAGTTATTAGACGAGGTAAAGGGGGGACCTTTTGTTTAAAGGTGACTGCATAATTATTATTGTATGCTTAAAGTAAAGTACATGCATACCTAGTAATGTGCAAATTTATATATGTGTATATGTATATATAAGAGTCTGCATATTTTGTAAAGATGGCTAAGAAGTTGGCTCAAAGAAGCCTGACACAGGTCAAGCAAATGCTTACTTTAGGGCAAAGCAATAGTTTTGTTTAAAAGCATATCTAACAATGGAGGCAGAAAAAAAAAGCCTGCCTCAATTTATGTAACCTTTGGAAAGTTGTTTTGGCTTGGTTGTGGTGTGTTTCCAAAAGTACACAGATGGTAGGAGTTTTAGGATATATGATTATATCATTATTATTTTTGTGGTGCCGCTGTGTTCCATATTCCATATTCAACAGAGGATATATATAATAGATTATGCACAGATCAATATTGCTCCTGAAACAAAATACCCACTATGTACCTCTAATTTACCACATTACAACCTTTGGCCAACTATATTTACAACAGAATACATTTTTTATTTTAACTCAGATCTCTTGTTTTGACATATACTTTGATTTTAGTAAGGGGAATAAACTGAGATTTTAAAAGTAAACAAACTGAAAGCTCTTCATAAACAGATTTGTATGTGTAATGTGTCCATGAGTAGAAAAAAAGACCTCCCTAATATATTTGTTTAAACACTGAGCAATATATGCCAGCTGAGCATACAAACTATTTACAGAGTTTTATTATTGTATCATCACACACACAAACTCTATGAGTCTGATTTAATAAAGCTCTCCAAGACTAGAGAACATACACTTTTATCAGTGAACCTGGGTGATCCAGCAAATCTGGAATGGATCTGGTCCTGGTTCGAAAACATTTGCTAACAAAAAGCAAATTACTTTCAGCAATTCATTTCAGGTTTGCTGGATCACCCAGCTTCACTGATGAAAGAGTATCCTCTCCAGCCTTGGGGAGATTTAATAAATCAGGCCCTATGTAGCAGTAAAGCACAGTTTTGGTTTTGAACATCCCCTTACTCCCCAGTAGCATCCCCTCCCCTTCATTCATTTTTTTAAAAATACTTACTTTTTTTCGTGTATTGGTCTGGTCATATTATAGACATTCCTTATTTGTTCTCGTTCAGTGAGCATCCTCAATCATGAAGTAGATGAAATATTCTGGTTGTGATACAGTTTGAAGGAGAACCTGCTCTGGAGGACTGCAAAGAATAAAACTAAAGCATTATGGGGGGGAGTAATATATATATATATATATATATATATATTATATATATTTTATTGTTATATAATACATATAAATGTTTTCCCAGTACTTTAATCAACAATATGTTTATGTCCTAAGTCCATTGGCAATAATGCTTATGGCAGCTAAGGGAAACAAGGTAATGTTTATTTTTATTTCTCTTTAAACTTGAAAATTGGGTTAATCTTTATGTTGAAACCAGATCACTCTGTAAGCATGGATACAAGTGTACCCCTTCCTGTTCATAAAGAACCCAAAAGAACCTAAGTGTCCAGGAAATGGGGGGAAGCAAGTGTGTGCCCTTCTGTCTATATCACACTCCATGCTGTCCCTCAACAGTAGTGAGGTGGGGTATGTTGAGGGCCAGGGCTTTATCCATTTTGTCCCCCAAATGGTTGTGAGAAGCTGCAGAGGGGTTTTTTGGAATTTCAAAAGATCACATAACTCTTACAAATTCTGAAAAAGAGTTAAATAGTACACCTAGGTATAATCACAACCCCAAATGAAAGGCATGCAATTTTAATTTAAAACACTACACATACTTATTTTTTTTAATAACTTATTGATGTTACCAGAAGTAAATCTAACATAATGAAATTGACCAGTGATGTAAATCCACCTAAATTAGGATGAGCTCCTATTGTCTGGCATTGTTCACCTTAAGGTAATTTGCAAAAAAAATATTATATATTTCATAGTCTCATACTCTCAATGTAGTACCAATGAAATACAAATCACACATACACATTTACAAATAATTTAAAACATTTTCTTTACTTCTAACAGATAAAAGGTTGTAGAAATAACTAGTATCTGTGGGAGGAAAAGAAGAAGAGGAGGAAGGGAAAGCAAGGCTTTTGAAGGGCAACCAGAGTTAAATTTTAAAACACAAAATTTTATTGTTCCAACAACATAATTTAAAATATTAGGAGCTGTGTCTCTATAAATGAATCCTAGGCTAACACATAACCACTAGTTTCACAAAAGAAATAGCAATATTGTTTAGTATCATACTAGGTACAGCAAAGCCGATTAGGTGTCCAACCCGACGTGTTTTGCCTGTACCGGGCTTTCTCAGGGGTAAGGGTAGACTTAGTATTATTGCCGGGGCTTTTTACTGCATTAGGGGCCTTGTGATACCGAATTGTAAGTGATTTGATAGTGAGACTGATATCAATTTGGACGTACTGCTGGTGTTTCCAGATGTCCAAGTGTAGTGAACGGTGTGATAGAAGCTTGAAATGTTTATTGCAGGACCTTCATATGCACAATGGTTATGACACCTCTGTCTTAGTAGAAGTAAATGGCAGTGATTCAGCAGGGGAAGAAATAACTATCTTTGATGTAGAAATAACGATTTTAGATTTTACTCTTAGTTTCTGTCCATCTCAGAAAGAAGGCCAAACCTGCAGATATCACTGATGTGAAAGTGAATCCAAGAGATGCAATAAACTGGCAGTGAAACCTTAAGTTGTGAAGGGCAGGGAAAAGTTGGATGAATTACCCTGTGTATGCAACTATACTGTACAAAAACTGGAATGAGTGAGTCCAGACACCAAGACTGTGGTGTAAATGCAAGTTTGGTGCGTGCAAACATTTAAAAGGTTTAAAAGGTAAAAGGAAATGAGTTCAACACAGCCAAGTTAGGGCATAAATAGCTATTTCTTGGTTAAAATTGCGTGTGAGCAATGTTACAGAACAATTCAGTTCTAAATGCTTTATTGAAGCTTGCTGTACTGAGGAATATAAAAAGTCTGTCATTATCTGTTCAGAGTGCAAATAAAAAGAAAAGCTCAGTGAAATAAAATCGTGTATTTTTGCTGTGTTGTCTCAATTATGAGCACCCGCTTATCAGCTTGTGAGTCACACAGTAATATAGTAATATAGTTAAGTTAGGCCTTATCAAATTTGCAAAACAGCACTCTAAACACCTTTGCTAATAATGTTAAAGTGAAAGCATAGATTATTTTCAGTATAGGTTTATAGTAATAGGGTTATATTACTATACATACCTGTATAGTAATGGTACAGGTATGTAAATGAGCCACAAGAAGCAGAACAGGTTGGCTACAACACTAACTATGGCTAACTAGTTAATAATAACTAGGGTTATTGACCACATAATATAACTTTAATATAAATATATTAGGGTGAAGATCGAAATGTGCTAAATAGGACAGAAAAGCTAAAAAGACACTAATTTCAAATTGTTTTGGGTAACAACAGTAGGTGCAGAATATCACATCTACCCCACAAAACACTGCCTGGGGATCCATTGGCTATGGGTTGCAATACCTGTACCGTTTTGTCAATGCAATCATCAGTGTTGTAAGTAGACCACCTGGAGCCATAGGGCAAACTCAGTTTTATTTTAATTCTGAATAGAGAAATCAAGAACTAATTGTGTAAGAAGTCTGTAGCTCACAATACAAACATTATTATTTGAAATGAGCTCTCGTTAGTGACAAGCACAAGATGGTTTTTGTGACCAGTAATTGGGCAGTGTTACCAAAAACTGTCATGCTCCTAAATATCTAAGATGTAAGACAGATAAAAGCTTTGTTTTGCTGTCACTGACAATGAAGAGATTAATCACTTCGACACTCAAGCGTACCCCCTACCATCAACAAAAGGAGCAGGTGCCAAAATTCCCAGATAGATACACCTGAGCACTGCAAAATTATGGTGGGCACCATTTATTACCCACAGCTATTTATACATTGAGAGCAGGTGTGGGGAGCATACAGGCATCCATGCAGAAATAAGGAGACAATTTATTAACCTTCAGCAAAAAAAACGAAAGGAATGCAGTAGGGGGTTAGCTTTCTCTCCGTAGTTGCCTCAAAACTGCCAGCGTTCAATTGTTTATTAACTAGCTTATAAAAAATGGAAGCCAGCTGTAATCAGATTATTTAAACCCCGACATGCTGAGTTGTCCACTTATAATAGTAAATATAATTAGTTATCATTTAGCATTTTTTTTCTAAGGCTAAATGGATGTTTTACTGACAGGCATAGCCATCGGCAATGTTTGGGTTAACTCTCCTGGCTCGTCTACGAGCCTTCCCCCAATCACTAGATTTGCTTTTGTGAGTTGTCACAGCCTCTGAGAAATGGTGTGTATTTTTAGCAAGTTCTGCTGCTCTCTGCTGAACTCCAGCGTCAGATATTTTCTTGTAATGATGGAGAATTTGGTATTTGGAATTTTGGGAGGGGAATTCTAGGTTTTGTGATCTCCTGTTTTACTGACAGGTTGGATGCCATGAAAACACAAACCTGCGTTCCTGTTCCATTGGCTATGCTTTTGTATTAATACTCAAGAAATATCTTGTTTGGATAGTACATTTTGAGTTCAGTCCCTAAAAGCATGTACTTTAAATATGCCACTTAGGGACTTAGCTAAAAGGGCAGGCAACATTTACTGGGGCCTTACTAGAAATGATATACATTTAATACATAAAATACTCAGTTTTAACAATGAGCTGACTAAACCAATTACAATACTATTGGATAGTAAGGCTGATTCTGCTGAACCAGGAATCAATATTCTTGTAGTCAAAAACAACTTTGTTTTCAAACCAAACCAGTAGATTTTGGGGCTGGGATTTTCTACAGTAATATCATTTGTTTTGCAGAAAGGGTTGGTCTTTAACTCAGAAGAAAACAGCATGTAAGAGGTAGGAATACAGAAAAGCAATGTTTGTGTGGGGATTACAGGGATGGTTAGCCTAAGGGATACAGAAAGGAAAGTCTGCATGAAGGGTTAGTGTGGAAATTACAGAGAGGACTAGTATGAGGATGTCTCAGTTTTCACAGGTGATCTCCCTGTGACCACTTGCCCACTTGGCAGGTATGTATATGTGGCGCAGAGTCCAGAAAATCAGCATCAGGCTTTACAAGCGCACCCCGCAACGGGTAATGGGCTTCAGGAGGCAGTGCCCAGGTTGTAGTCCCCGTACATGCAGGGGCTGGTAACGGCTGACTGGATTGGACCAAAGGTCAGTACAAAAGCAAAAGGCAAGAGCGTAGTTTAACGAGCCTGGGTGTAAGATCCTAGGCGATACCTCACCGCAGGAGGGCGCACGCAGCCTAGTGCTCCCAGTCAGAAGTGCCTGGTATAGTGTCTGCTGGGCTTACCGGTGTTGGAGTGTTTTCGTGAATTTTCCTGTTACTGACCTGTGCCTGTTTCTGACTATCTATTTGAACTCTGCCTGGACCGACCTCTGCTTGTGACCCCGACTCTGTTTTTGCATTTGCCCTTTGTACTTCGCTGGATGGACTGATTTTCTGTGTTTTTGACCTTGGCTAGGTTTTTGGATTTCCTGTCATATATTACTACATTTGTGGCTCTGTACTCTGCATTGGTGGGCCCCGGGTCGGCTGCCGACCTATCTCCAGACACCATCCTTTGCACACCAAGTCCTGGGGGCAACCGAGTGCTGGGGGACACAACCAGTTCCCCGAGGCTGAGCAGGGGCTGCTATGGGCGAAGACTGAGGCATGAATTGGGGGATTGGTGTCTGGAGAATACCAGTATTGATCTGGGCCTTACAGAGCCAAGGTCAGTGCAGGCAGCAATCAAGAGTAGTCAGGTTAAAACCAGAGTTGGTATGGCAAGGTGTCAAGATTAGGAGGGAGTGCAGAGGCAGCTTAGGTAGTGTTCACACCTCTGCCAGCAGATGGAGCATGGAATATTATGGTCCTCAGTGGTAAAGGGGCAGCTCTCAGGGAGCCACAGTAAGTAACCAGTGGATAGGATTCCTGGGCAGAGCTGCTGCTGCTGGGTGCAGAACAGTGGAAGGTGGGTGACACAGAAGAGGGCACAGTTTCCCTGGTCCTACGGGGATCTGTGGCAGAGGATTACAGAAAGTGTTTGTATAAGTGTTCCAGGGAGGCTAAGTGTGAGGGTTACAAAAAGAATTAGTGTAAGGGCCAGTGGAATGGTTAATGCAAGGGTTAGTGAAAGGGTTAATGTGAGGTTAATGTTACAGAGAGAGTTAGTGCAAGGGTTCTAGACAGGGTTACAGGAAGAGTAAGTATGTGGGTTACAGGAACTGTTTTTGGGAGGGTTATAGAAAGGAAAGTTAGTGTGAGGGTTACAGAAAGTGTTATTATACAGGCATTAGATGGAGTACTAAAATAATGATTAGAATACATTTTTAACTTTTTACATTCTTTTACATACTTTTAGATGTTTTGCACTGCCATGCCAAGTGCTACTGCTGCCAGAGCCAGTAGGCCCCCTTACTACCTATCTCATATACTGAAAATAGTTGCCAAGAAAGGAATCTGAGGGCTGCCCTTGATAACTTCTTTCTAAAAATGCTATCTGCAATTATATCAGGCCAATCATTTAGTTTCAATACTTTAAATGATTAAACTGACCAAGTTTAGAGGTAAGAAATGCAAGCTTCTCTCTGACTTGCATTGGGAACATGCTGTTCTAGTAATATCCAACAACCAGCATTTTTAAAAATAGGCCAGCAATATCTCAAATATTTATAGTATGACATGTACCTTTACATAGCTTTATATCTTAGGCCCAGGAATATATGTAAGCAAGTCAACATTTCAAACAATAAAATATTAATAAAAAACAGTAATTTTATTTATACCGTTCTTTATTTTCAATTTATCGATACAAAACAGGATAATCATTGTCATGTCATTCACCAAAAAAAGGAGGAAAAAAGTAAACAGGTGTTGGGTTAGCACAATTTATTTAATATCAGTTATGTCTCACCAATAATAATGCTTCATCAGTATATACTGGTATATGTATACCATATATGAGGTCATCCTAAAGGAATGCAGCATATCCTTTAACTGGCATCCTTATAAGGTAAAATGCTGGTTTAAGGGATGATCATTGGTCAGTACTGGTCAAACACTGGCCATTGTCTCAGTTTCCTGGATAGTTAAAAACACATTGTTATATCTAAGTCTTTGTAACTGCATTGTTTTATCTATCTGTCTTTATTATTAAATAGTATAATTATTCAAGTCTTTGTGTTATCTCTCTTTGTACACTTCAAATTGAACCCATCAATATTTTCATAAACTGTCACAAATTATATCCGTGACATAACAACAGGGTACACCAGAACGGTACGGTGCGTATTATACATTATATAGAAAAAATTTGTTGCCAAGAGAGAAGTGAAAAAAGGGACAAAGAACAGCAGTCATCATCTGAACAACACTGTCGGCTGGGCACAAAGTTTACAATAAATCCAAAAATCATTGCCTGGGTCAAACAGGCATAGCAGAACATATATATGTGTCAAGCATATTAAACTAAGAGAGTCGGGTCCAGGTGGCGCCTAAACTCCGGAGTTTCCCTATAGTACTACCAGCTACCCCAGATCGCATTGAATTTATCCTGGGTGCCCCTCATGCTGGCAGTTAGGTCCTCCATTACTATAATATAATTTACTCTGTGGAGCAACAAGCCCACCCATCTTACATTTCCAAAACACTGGGATACACGAATTAGCAGCCACCACAAGATGTCGTATAATTGACCTCCTATACACCTTTTCTGATATTATATTGTGGTGTAATAGGAAGAACCCCAGATCATCTGGTATGTTATGAGTAGTGACCCTTTGCATGAGGGATCTCACTTGCTCCCAGAAGGTGCGTAAAGGGGGCATGACCAGAAAATGTGGAGCATGGTACCCTTTCCCCGCTCACAACGCCAATACTTCAGAGACCTCCAGAAAGAAAATATGCAATCTCTCCAGGGTCCTGTACCATATGGACAAAATTTTATAACTTAGCTCCTGTGTAAATATCCTAGCCTCCTGTTCGGCATCCAATGTGTACCCTAATTCCGCCTCCCATGCTTTGTGGGTGAGAAACAAGCAGAAGCAGCAATCAATTCCACATACAGTATTGGGATAGAGTGCCTGGTGGAACCATCACCATTACACAAACCTTCAAACTGCATTTTCGGGTGGCTACCCTTATATTCAGTGGGGAGGCACATAAGTAAATGTTGCAAAGCTCTCCAAAAGTCAAGGTTATAATTCCCAGATTCAGCCGTCAGCATCCCTCCTGTCACCTATTCACCCTGGAGCACAAAATGTTCCACCAACATTAAATATAATTTAAATTAAACTAATATAGGCATGCATGTGTTGTTTATGATAACGTTCTCTTATCATCAGCACAGAATTACTCAGACAATTCTCCCTCTAGTAGCTCTCTTCATTGGGTGTGACTAGATACATTGGTGACTTACAAAGGAGATTACTGGAAATTGGATCAAATTTTTTAAACCAACCAAACCTTACCGGTAGTTTTTCACTGAGACAACTATATGCAAAGTAAATATAATATTTTGTGGGGTTGAGAATATAACAGATTTTAAATTTGTTGATAATGAAATCACGGTAAGCTAAATATTATTATTAGGCAGTATTTATATAGCGCTGACATATTACGCAACACTTTACAACGTTCATTGTCATATCACTATCTGTCCCTCAAAGAGGCTCACAATCTAATGTATGTATTGTAGTCATCTGTCATTAACATAGTCTAAGGACAGTTTTTGAGGGAAAGTCAATTAACCTAACTGCAAGTTTTTGGAATGTGGGAGAAAAGCAGAGTACCTCGAGGAAACCCAAGCAAACACAGAGAGAACATACAAACTCCCTGCATATAGTGTCCTGGCACGGATATGAACCTGTGACCTAGTGCTGCAAAGGCGTGAGTGCTGACCACTGAGCCAACTATACTGCCCATCATACTAAAAAATCATTTAAGTCCACTGTAGAGGAAAAGGAAGTGCAAACTTTGTCTATCAGGACATAATAAAAAACAATCTCATCCTTAGCAGGTCTAAAAAGTAGGTAAGTACAAATTTAGATGAACAACAACACATCGCATATTATACTGTGCCATTATTTATTTAACAAGGACTATGTCGAAAAGGAAGAAGCAGTGTGTCAACAGTAGAATGCACCCTTACCACTTCCATAGGAATAAAAGTAGTGGCCAGGATCTGCTAACCAGATGCACTAATTGATCATCAGCAAATGTGATCACCTCTATAAAAGTATGTCAGTTTGCTGGTCTGGAGTATTCATGTGTGTGTTAACACAATACCAAGGAGGAAACATCAGCAATGATCTTAGAAAACCAAATGTTGCTGTTGCTGCCTATCAATCTGAGTTTAAAAGGTAATTTATTGATATATACAAACAGTATGGTATATTAATGTGTAAGCCTTTCTAAGATCTTTTATTAAGGTGAATAGATCATTAAGAAAAAATATGTTGTTAATGATCTTAGGGCAAAGAGTGAATTATCTCTTTACCCTTATAAATAACAGCAATAAGGTAAGAAATGTGTGTGCAGGGCTAGAGGATAAGCCAGGATAAACAAATCTTTAAAGTTACTGTAGCTGCATGTATAATCACTGGTGTATTTTGTTGTGATATAAGGAAAGCCAGCCATATTGATTATTATAGAATGATACTAAAAGTAGGACAATTACTTTACTGGAGAGCACTTCTGAACAAGCTAATTGGAGAGATGCATTGTTTGTGGGAATAGAATTGACCCTGCAGAACTGACTTTGCTATCAGCCGTGTCTTCTAATATCAGATAGGAACCTTTATAATTCCACTCTCTGTTAAGATAAAAATGGTGTTCTAGAAAAATTGGTGATACCCCTACACAAATTTGTGTTCCTTTTTTTAAAAAAAATATACAGTTTATTCCTAAATTTTTATATTTTGTGCAGTATTTTATTTTGCTGTAATCCAAGGCATAAATTGTGCATGGCTGTTTATTATTATCATAGTAGATTGTATAAAAGTATTCTAGCATTACTAATATTGGCCTGTGATTTTAATTTTTAGCAGTGCATTAAAGACTAAATGTATTACATTTTGAATTAAAGTATACTGAAACAAAACAAATTAAAAAATATAATATATATTGCAATTTACCACACACCATATGTTTTGATGTATTGGCGTAATTTTTGTGGTCGATTTTTATATCTGGGAACTCTCTAAATATCAAACAGCATTAACAGCAATGCTGTTCCATTCACTCAGCAGCCAAAATGGTATGCCAGTTCTGGAGAATAGATAGCCAGATGAAAGACTTTTCTTCCTCCAGCACCTTTTTCTGGCCATAACGGAGGAGTGGAGGTAAAGGAAACAGACTAGGTTTTTATTGCCTATGTCATTGCTTTTAATGTAACAGATGCCTGTTTGTTACCCAGGTATTGTACATGCTGTTTGTTGAAATTTGATGACGGCTCTATGTTTTAAAGCACTGTGGGATGTGGGTCCATGTATGTCATTGTATGACTGGTAGGTGATAAATAATTTATTCACCTACCAGCCTGCCACTATCAAACCACAATCTAAAATTTCTGGTTTCTGCAGGGTCAATTCTATTTCTACAAAAAGAACTGCACTAACAACCTTCATATTGTGGCCTTGATCTAGCAATAGTATACTATTACACCTTACAATTAGACAGAAAAGGTCTATTCACACTCTGCACACAAACAAAATATCAGGTTCACAATCTGCTAAAGGTTCCCTGATGTGGCCATAATTGCTCATTGACATTAGATGGCAGGTGCTAAGTCTTCTAATTCTGGTGGATCAGGCAACAATCTCCTGCATGTGAATTGAAGCAGGAAATTCTCACCCAACTCTCATGGCAACATTAATTGAACAGGTTAGAAATGTTGCGTGTGTATGATGTGTTGCAACTACCCTTCTATATGTATGGGAACTTGATTCTACATGTAGAATTATCCAACAATACCAGTCAAAATTGCAGATACTTGGTGCTGGTAGCAATCCTGTTAAGACTAATCTAGCAATAATTCTTGATGCCAGTGCTGAGACTCTTGTTGCAGTTGTTTAGCACAGCAAAAGAGATTTCTGGAAGTATATAGCTGCATAAACGACCACATTTTAATACAAATATGCAAATTTCTTCCTATGACAATTTTGCTGCATGTGTACGATGTGGGATGGCTCCGTGAGGTACGTTATGGTGGATATATTATGGATAATGGAGGCACAGCTCATCTGTATGATGATGAGTTCATCAAATTAGGTTTTATATCAAAGGCATGTTTACTAAATAGTCCTAACAGATTTAGTAAGTGAGCTATAACAATACAAGAGATTGTCTTTCAGGAGATCCTTCTCTCACAACAGCATTTGGCACAAAACTGCAGGTACATCTCCAGAAATAAGTGAATTGATTGCTGATCCATGCTTAATAGTTCATTTGGGGTATATGCTTGAATTATTTTCAGAAACCGCTACCAACTGTACAGGGTTTTGCATACAAAATGACTGTCTGTTCCAATTACACAAAATAAATGCTTAATATTTACAAGGCAATAATGAATCTCGTGTGACACCTATAGCACAAGTAATGTGGTTAAAGTTTAGGACAGTTTTTAACAGGATTAGAGGATTTTAGAGCCCATTGTGTTCTTTTTGTGAAGATTTACCCTGACTTTTGTTCTAAAGGCAACTATCACTGGAATATGAAGTTAAGGAAAATTAAGTTAAGGAAGCTATCAGTGTTGGTGCAGCTAAGGCGAAATGTCTCAATGCCCTGATTACTGCCTATCCAGAGGGCCATGAGAGTTGGGTGAGAGTTGCCTGCTTCAATTCACATGCAGGAGATTGTTGCCCGATCCACCAGAATTAGAAGATTTAGCACAAGCCATGTCATGTCAATAAGGAATTGAGGCCACATCAGGGAACATTCCAGAATACCAGAATATCCAAAAGTTGGCCAGTTTCAAAGTGAATAGAAAGCACTATATACTCATTGTTTAGTACATCTCATACTATGAATGTAATATATCTCCCAGCCAACTGTAATTCACTTGCACAATTTGAGTTATTTCAAGTTCCTAAACAGCATATTTTGCAGAATTGTTTTGATACCACAAATTTATTCGGAAACATTTTTCATACACTCAGAGATCATCATGAATTACAGATAGCTGGTTTGCAAAAAAAAAATAATTTAACCCATTTTGTTCCGACTTTGATTTTTTTAAAATCCCATTCTATCCAGGGGAAAAGGGAAATGTGTAAAGTACAGTATAATTAGCTTTAGGAGGAAAAAAATCTTCTTGCTTCCCTCTCTGCAGGCAGACAACTCCCTAGATCCACGTGCTATTGTATGCATTTATACAGTGAATGTAAGTAGCACATTTTTTGTTTTTAAGAAAGTTAAACTTTATTACATTTAAGTAAAGTATTTGTTAGCCAAAGTGTGCATGAATATATATATATATATATATATTTCACAGTTTTATGGTTTTAAAGTAATAGAGTTGGAGATTAGGGCCAAATTCAGATGGAGGGTTGAAAGCCACACTGTTAACCACTTCTGGATGCTCACTAAGCATACAGGAGTATTCAGTAGCATTTTAGAAGTGTTTGCAAACAGTTGCAGCATGCAGTTGGCCACAGTTGTATTTTTACCTGATTGGCTTCCAGAGAAATTCTAATGTGATAAAATAAAAGGGTGAAAGGAAGTATAACCATGCCATGTCTGTCTGCTTCCCATACTCATGATTGCTGGTGATCACAGAGCTCTGTGTATTTGGCATGTTTTGTTGCCTTTCTTGACATTGAAAGGCAAATTCTGTTAAATCTGCTTTGTGAACCTCAACCTACTGGCTGTCATCTCCATATTATATTAAAAAGCACACACATACTTATTGACTTTAAAAAGAATGTTTCTTTATATTCCAAGAAATAGATCTGTAGTAGACGTGTCACTAAATGGGAGATCGATGAGGTTATTGTGCTAGGAATCCTGAGTGATGTCATTGACCAAATTAATAAGGCTTCACAATAACACCTGGGAACTATTCACTGGCTGATGGAACCAATAAAAAATGAAAGTAGAAGTGTGCAAGTGTTGTTTTAGCAAAAAATATGCCACATGGCAGAAGTAAAAGAAACATTAGAGACATAAATTTCTATAAATTAATATTTTTTTAAATCGTTTTTTTAAATCCAACATCTGAGAAACAATAATTTGGTGATTACAGGTGTAACATACTATGAGTAAAAGGAATCATGGGAACATGGGAAAGAAGGAAAAGGAAGAAAATATGTTAGTATAGGGGGCGGAAGGGAGGAGGAAGGGAGGAATGGAGGGGGGCTTGTTTAGAGGTTTCAAAAGTTCAATTACATTATGTCATTATGTTATAATTATAACAGAACAATATTCAGACGTATAAGTAAACTGTACCCAGTAAAACCATGTCTGAGTGAACCTCTGTGCACTCCGATCATCTGTAGACACCAAGGGCCTGATTTATTCAAGCTCTCCAATGCTGGAGAGAATACACTTTCACCAGTGAAGCTGGGTGATCCAGCAAACCTGGAATGGATTTTTTCAATGTCATTTGCTATTTGCTAGAAAATGCTTTGAATCCTGGACCAGATCTATCCCAGGTTTGCTGGAAAACCCAGATTCACTGGTGAAAGTGTATTCTCTTCAGCCGTGGAGGGCTTTAATAAATCAGGGCCCAAGTCTTCCATCCGTTGTGTTAGAGTGGGAGGAGATGAATATTTCCAAAAGGCTTAAATATAGGCCTTTGATGTATTTTTTAGATGTCAGACTAAAGATCGCTTGTAGAGTTTTTACAACAGGATTTACCTCGGGATTATTTTGCATGTCTATATCAATGAGTTTGTGTTTGTGATTTTCTACTTCTGGCCAGTATAAGGACAGAGAGGGGCATGTCCTAAGAATGTAGAATAATGTATTAGGACTTATTGCACAGTGCCAGCATGTGGGGGTCTGTTTGTGGATACATAATTGACAACCTAATTGGAGTATGATATCATATTGTAAGTAATTTGTAGTTGGATTCCTGATACTTGTTACTTATTGAAGGCTTATGACCGATATATAGGACAGTCTTTCCTTGTTCCTCTGAAGACTAAGTACCTATATCATGTTCCCATTTTTCAATGAAAGGGGGAGCATTTGGATCTTGGGAGTCAAGTAGATGCTTGTATGTGTATGATAGGGCTCCCCAGAGGGAACCTGATGAAGCGTAGATGGTCTCCAATGAAGTTATTGGCCGACAAAAGGTTTGTGGAGGAAGGAGACAATGCAAGAGGTAGGTGAGTTGTATCGTTCTCCATATTCCTAGTGTGGGAAGTTCTGAGTCTTGTGTATTAGACTCTAGCAAGGACCAGCCAGAATCTACCAAGAAGTGGGAGGCATGACATATCTCGCTATTAATCCATGATTTGAACACTGGATCACTTGTACCACTTGGTAGATATGGGTGTCCCAGGATAGGTGACAATGAAAAACAGTAATTTTGAACCGCTTGGGAAGTGAGGAACTTGGGGGTCATACATAAGGTGGCTCCAATGAGGGGGTGTTTATACAGCAAGAGTATGTCTGGTGATGATAACCAAGTGGCCATTTCTACAGGGTTTTGTGATATGGAATCTTCTAACTAAACCCATTGTTTATAAGCTTTGTGTCTGCACCAGTCCACAAGTCTAGCAAGGTGTACTGCCTGGTGATACAATACAGGGTCAGGGACGGCCATGCCTCCTCTAGCGGTGGAGAATCATCATGCCATATACATTTTAGAAACCCTGATCTAAATTTAGGCATCAAGTATGTAGGTCTATAAATTATTTTAACAAGGAGAAAAATACAAAAAACTATCACTATACAAATGCCAACAGAATTTTTTGGCACCAAGCCACAGGTCCTGATAGTATATATTTGTGAGCACTTCAATCTATAGGAGCTACTTTTTCTGTTAATACTAGATATTCCTACTGATACTCAGCTAATGCTGAAACATTTTGTTCAATAAACAGCAATGGGAATATAGCTCTTATAATATATAGGCAAAGAATTACAGCCATTGTAAAAGATATAGGGACATAGGATAGTAAACAGCAAGATAGGAAAAGATTATTTATTACATAGAGAGAACAGGACATAAAGCAGTCCAACAGACAAATTATTGGCAAGCAGCGATAAAAGATATAAACGCTCTATTAAAGCTTTTTCTAGGCAAAATTTTTGTTCCTAGTTTTAGGTAGGTAGATTTGGGTACACATATATACATACCTAAAAACCCACAGATAATAGAACAGGATACAGCCTAACACAGGCACACAAGTGCGGAAACTCTACAGTGGAGTTGAATTGGTGACATTTGCCATATAAATCCTGGAGCCAGCCACCTCTATGACTAGGAGGCAAAAGGCAGACTAAGACACTAGACAACACAAAGTAACAGAAACAAGTACAGTGCAGCATAGAGGTACAATGAACAAATGCTATTGCTTACAGAGAACTCTAGCAAACCTGTAAACCTAAAGGGAAGAGTTTTCAAAGTGATTGTTGAAAGATCAGCAGTAGCTGAACATGGCTAGGGCAAACAAAAAAGACATGCAAAATTCACAGAATAAAGCACAGGTTTTGCCAATGCTGCACTAAATTTTTAGATAAGGAGGAGCCATTTAAATACATAGGTCCTATTTTACAAATTCAAACAGGGTATTACTGTTTTGCACCAACATTTCCCAGCTTTTATCAGGAGTATATTTATAAAATCGGCAAAAAGAAACTTGATCTGCCTTTTCATACAGGATTCCCTGTATTTAAAACTAAACCCTTACTGACTGAATTGTGCCTTATTGTAATTTTTCCAGGTCAAATGTCCATTGATTCTGGAACGGACAGTAGAGCTTCTTGCTACTTCTGTATGGTGATGCTTGAACCTACCCCCATAATGTTAGCAGGCTCCAATATGTTTAGGGGGGGCAAACTTTGCTTTTAAAATCGTATTTTTAAGGGCTAGTAAGGCCCTTAGTAGTAATACTTAAAGAATGGGTAACTGGGCGCTGTTATGGGGGAGGGGGTCGAGGGTTTAATAACATGCTTAATGCCTTAGAGTGGTACATGGTGTTGTTTTTTTATCAATTAATACAGTGTGTTCTCAATATCAGTCTGACATGCAAGATAGGTTGGTATTTCCCTAGGAAAATAGACAGCAAGCATGCTGTACCCATGCTATGTGAATATCAGGCCATGCATCTCTCAATATTGGGAAGGCGGTGCTATAGAGGGAACAGCTTCAGCTCTCTTTATTGACAAAAAGACCCACACGGAGTCTGACTTTCCCCATGGGAAATCACAATTTGAGTTATAAATTGTAAAAATACCATTGAAAGGAACAGATTTTGGGTGAGATCTGGAGTATAACATTTTTACCTGTGTGAATCTTGTTTAGGTCTATATTCCTTTAGTGAATTTTATATAAAAATGGGCAAAATCATGTATCTGAATATAGGAAATTTGACAAGCAAATCAAGTAGGGAGGCAAGTGAAAATATGAGTGAATGTGGGCCATATCAGTCAGTGGAATATTTACTAATGGAGAGGAAAATGTCAATTGAGTAATATATTACAGCATCATTCACTAACATAAAGTAAGCATTACTGGGACAATATTCAAACAATCACCCACCAACACACTGACCAACAACACAAAATCCAAACAGGATCCAACAAATATTGTAATTAATTTTTTAAAATAAAATACCTAACTACCCTAAACTCAAGGGAGTTTTCTTTATCCCTGGAAAAAGTGGAGATACATTATTAAAGTACCTTTTTAAGGGATGAAAGTTTTTGTTCAATATGTTCCAAATAAACATCATATTTATATTCCAATATGAAAATAGCCTTCAGTACAATTTCTTTCTTCCTTGGAGATCTACACAAAATAACTCCTAGAAGAGCAAATCATATACTCAAAGTGCAATATTCCTTTTACTAAATTGCCTAGTGTCAACGGCAGAAAAGAATGATCTGAAATCAGAACATCAGGCAAAGAACAGAAATACTGTACTTTCTATTTGCATAATAATTATAAAAGGATTTAAGAAAAAAAAACGTTGAGTCTATTACATAGCAGTGTTCCACAAGAGAGAGAATAGCAGCTTCCACAAAGCAGCATAATGTATCTGTGTGTGATGCTAATTGAATACAAATACACATGTGCATCTGAATGTGCTAATTTGCATATTAGAGATGTGGGAGACAATTGTAGAGCACAAGACCCAACAATTAGCATGCATTTTGCCTATTTTTTTCAGTAAGCATTCATTTTTTTTCTCAACATTAGTTTCAATTACACATTTAAATTTCATGTTAGAACGGCTTTTTTTTGTAATTGCTAACTAATTAATAACATACTTACGTTCCATACATACCTAAATGATTCTACCAATAAACAGGAATTAGGATGTCTTATATATTGCAATTACAGCTAAAACATGCAGAGGTTGACTTTGCCTATAGCAGCCAATCAAATTTTAATATTTATAGTAATCTGTGCATGAAATATTTCAGCCCCATTATTAAAGCAAATTACATCATTTTAGCCCAATAAATATTAAATATAACAGTTACTTTGCACAAGGCAAAGTAACAAATTTACTTAAGGAGAGAAATGATAAGCAGCTATTAGTTACTTTTTTCACAGTCCCCATCAACTTAATCTACTTCCAGATCTTCAAATAAATACATAGTACCTGCTGGTGTAAGAGAGCAAATACTGGTATTGGAACAGGGGCCTCAATGGCGGCTAGGTCTCTGTACCCGAAGGGCCCATACGAACCTCTATGGCTGCGGAATGGCATGATGGAAAGATATTAAATGACCACAGCATACAGACCCACAGCAAGGGGCTGTGCTAGCAGGGAATTGAAGTGGGATAACACTGTTAGCCCTAGTCCAGGCCCAATATACAATCCTGCTGAAGCTCCCCACAGCTTTGAAAAGATGGCAGTCAGCATGGTAATGCAGGTTAAGGTAATTGGGAAAAGGGGTGAGCTCACAATCAAGGGGACAGTCAACATAGGAGGAGGGCTTTTGTAACTGTTAAGTGGTCTGCATTGAGAGGGGGAATGCGTCACGGGGGGAGGGGGGCCTGCACTGAAGGGGTTTGTCTCTGGGGCCTAGTGGTCTTTACCTGGTGGGGTTTCTGCACTAAGGGAGTCAGTCACTAGAAGAGGGTGGTCTGCCACTGATGGGAGTCTGCACTGAGGGGTTCTTCACTGTAGAGTTTGTCACTAGAGGAAGGGATGGGGGGTCTGTCACTGTTGAGGAGTCTGTCACTGGTCTAATGCTGAGGGGTTCTATACTGGAGTGGCTATTAATGGGAGAAGGTAGGTCTGCCACTAGTGGGAGTTTGCACCGAGGAGTGGTCTGTCACTGAGTGTGTCACTGGTGGTGTCATTGAATGTTCTGCATTTAAGAGAGTCTACCAATTAAAAAGGGTCCCTTACTAATGGGGTCTGTCACTGAAGGGTGTGAGCTGTTCTGTGAATAGATGGAATGCAGATTTGTGCATAACAGGATACAAGAGTCTGGGCCTAAAGTACACATCAGAAGTCTATAGCAACACCACTAAGAACATATATTGCTTGCCCTGCCTTCCCACAAAACAGCAATTGTTGCCCGAGCAGCCAATCCCCAGCTTGAACACTGTGGCCGTTGGTTATTGTGTAAATCTTGAATTGCTACAAAAAAAATATACACGAAAGTTACATTTTTTTCATTTGAGATTTTTCCAATAAAGCAGGGTTTGTGTTGATGGGCTTCTGTTTGCTTTGTGAATTCCCATACATGTCTTCTGGAATTGAAAACATGCATGAAGCAGGTGTAATTCAAGTAAGAGGTTAACTGAAGGGCAAATACACCTGTCAGTTAATGATGAAAAACCACTTACGCCTAGGAAAGTGATGTTAAAGTGAAATCATCAAGAGAAGCTCAAAGCTTTTATAACACAGGCCCTTAACTTTTCTCTTACGAAAGGAATATATAATCACCTTCCTTTAACTATTCCTCTTTTCCTTTTAGTGAGTAAGCCACATGCTACCCCATGCCTGGAAATTTCAGGTTATTATGTCTGGTATTGGCAGTCAGGCAAAGTTGCAGGGTAGTGAAGGGAAAATAACTATGTGATTCTGTAGCAGAAGAAAGGTAAGTGAAAAAATTTTATTAAAATATTTAAATGAAGCAAAAATATTCAAATAAAATGCTTCAATCCTATTTGATCTGTAGTCATAATTTGTATCCATTCAGCCCTATTATTGCTATTAAGAGATAATAAACTTACCTTCTGTCTTGCACAGTTGTACAGGCTCCGAAAAGACTTGCTCTGATCTCATTGCACACTGTGAGGTTCTCATATTGTCCTGTTGACAGAGGAGTTCATAGTCAACTTAATGACTGCAAGGTACTTATGTCCTCTGAGTGCAAAACAAGCCTAAATCATCACCCCTCCTCCATTATGCTTGGCAGTTGGAATGAGGTGTTTGTGCTGATATGTTGTGTTTGGTTTTCACTAAGCGTGCAATATGCCCATACATCTCCATTCTGCTCTCAACATTCTTTTATAAGTCTTGTGGTTTCTTCAGATGCAACTTTGCAAACCTATTCTATAATGCCACATTCCTAGAGAGAAGAGTTTTTTTCCCAGCAACCCTTCCATTCAAAGCCATACTTGTTCATATTATTTTCTAACTGTACTGTCATGAATGCTAACATATACCATGTTAAGGGAGGCCTGTAGAGTCTGAGATTCAGTTCTTGTGTTTTTTACAATTTCTCTTAGCATAAACCTTGACCTTGGAGTTAATGTGCTGGGATGTCTATTCCTGGTAGGATTAGTAACTGCCTTAAGTGTTTTCCACTTGTGAAAAATCTTTCTCACTGTGAAATGATTGCCTTAAATTTATTTGGAAATGACCTTATAGCCCTTCCCAGACTGATGGGCAGCAACAATTGCTTCTCATAGATAATTGTTGATATTTTTCCTCCTTGGCATTGTGTTAAAACACACCTGAATGCTCCAGACCACCAAACTGCCAAACCGTTTGCTTTATAGAAGTGGTCACATTTGCTAATGATCAATGAATTAAGTTCTTACCCTCTAATGGAAATGGTATGGGTATACTTTCTTTGTTAAATAAATAACGACACGTGTAACATGGCATTTGTTGTGATTATTTTAGAATCTGCTAAGGACCAGACAATTGTTTTCTTATATCCCGATCTGCAAAACCTTTGAATTCTGTCATGCCTGTAAAATACTAATAAGTAAAATATATAACTAAAAAGTACTAATATTAAGATTCGCTTTAAGACTTAAATGACCATTCATTTATCTGCATGTTTTATGCAACCTAATCTGTTCAATAAATAATGGTGGGAAGGGTGAAGGGGAGAAAAAAAATTACAACTGTTTAGCGCTAATGAACATGGAAACAATAATAGTAATAAACACAAACACAAAAAAAGTTGCTTTAAGAGTTGGATTTTCATAAAAGCCAGGAAACCAATGTTTCTCTTAGTACATGCTTCTTGAAATACCAAAATCAAAATGCAACAATTTGCTGTTCATTGGCCCCTCTAAATAAATTAGGCATTCCAGGGCAAACATTTTATTGAAAGAAGCAGCTTACATCAGTAAGGGGAACATTTTAACTGATATTACAGCTGCTAGTTCTAGGAGGAAGATTTGGGAGAAGGAGGTCCAACTTAGTTGCTAAACAGCTAGCTTCAGACAGCAGTGTACTTTCAGATAACAATGATAAAACTATTGTAAACATAGTTAAAAATACATAGGGAGTATAGATAGTCAGAAAAATCCAGCTGGAGTTGATTCCACTCCTCATTTCAGCTTTTCTGAGCTTGAATCAGAGCTCAAAATTTTACCATTCCAAGTCAGGAGCTAAATCCCAGATTTGGGACACAAAGCCGCAGTAGCACACATACCTCCATCTTCTACAGAGGGTTGACCTCACAAAGGTTGTCCTCTGTGAAAACAGAGCAAAGCAACACAAGGTGCCAATAAATTCTGTGTTAGAAAGATATGGTCAATTTGGAGTAGCTAATAAGGAGAAATAGGATTAGAGAGTAAAAAATAAATTAATAACACACAACGATAGTGCTTGCTTTTTTGTGCTAAGATGGAGTAGTGATTGAGATAGGGTCAGTTTGGAGCAGCTAATAGGAAAAGATAGGATTAGAAAGTAAATAAAAGGAAATAACACAAAATGTTCTGCTTTGGTAGATAGAGAAAGCTTCCTAGCTATATTAAAAGAAAAAGTAGAGTGTTTGCAAGTCATTTTAAGCTATTATGCTGCTAGTAGTGACTGACGGAGTGAGATAGAGTCAGCTTGGAGCAGACAATATGGAGAGATAGAAATAAAAATTACAATAAAAAGGCATACAGCATTTGCCATAGCTGCATTTTCTGCAACTGGTAAAAAATAAAATAAAAAGTTAATATACAATGTTTGCCAAGGTGGCATTTTCTGCTACTGCTAACTAGCAAAAATAAGTTAAAAACAAAAAAATAAATATATAAAAAGAGGAATACAGGATTTTCCAAGACCACATTTTCTGCTTCTACTGATTAGGAACATATAGGTAAATTTACAGCAGATTTTTCTGGTTACATGCAGCCAATGCATAACCATTGTTCTTAATACATTTGCAAGTGTTTCTCATAGCATGAATGCTGACAGGGTCATCTTCCTCCTCCTCCACTTCCTTCTTCATAGTAATACATTTCCAGCCATTTTCTGGCATGTCAACTGAACGTTTTTGACCATGCTACTGGTGGCACAGCCCCTTCTATACATGTTGGTGGAAACCAGCTCATTTAATAAAAACATGGGGAGTCTGCTCCACCCTTTTAAAGGGATGCCAAACTAACATTATTTTTCAAACCAAACCATCCTGCACTTTATGTAGCCAGGTCCATGTGATGGTACAAACGTGGAGCGGTGGGTATGGTCCTGTCTTGCGTGGCACTGACATGTCCCCACAGTGGAATAGGTTATTACTTAGTAGGTTATTCAGAAGAATATGCTCCAGACTTGGAATTTTTTACTGTTCTGATGGAATTTGGTAGGACTTTACAGTTCCCAGCACCTCTGGCAGAGTTGTATTCTTGAAAATGGAAATTAATATACTAATTTTTTTTTATTATCATCTGTTCAAGGAAAGACTGAAACAGAGACCTGACAGAGTTGCTCTCTTGTGCTATTTTTAATTGGATAATGGTGAAACGGTGTCAGCATCTTTAATTGGAGATAGTTTAAGGTGTTCAGCATAAAGACTTTTATTGTTATATTTGTATTCTCACCATCCATCATATTTCCTGTGTAAGCAGAAGTGGAAAAGAAAACTTTCCTGGTGTGGGTGAGTTGGTGGAATACTTAACAAAAAAGGCCATATGCAGCACTGAGTAAAATTAAAAAAAGCAAAAGTTGAAAAAAGACCAATAGAAATGGTTCAACAACTTAGTTATTTCCTAGAATATCAAAAATAAATAAATACAAAAACAAAGATATTCTTTACTACCAGTGGACTTTTCCAAGGCATAGATTCAGTGGAGCATTTGCTTATTTTTTTGGCCCCCAAAGGAATCCTAAATATGAATTGCAGCTGGCCCATTGCAGCATTTAAATAGTGCCGCTACTACAATTTCTGGCATCACTTGTGTCTAAAGACCAACGGCCTCTCTGCCTATGTGTGGACTGTTTTATAGATGCAGGGAATTGTAGTGCGGTGCTTCTTCAGTAATGAGGGCTTTCCAGCCACTCATAACATTAAGCCCCGCAATAGACTGTTTTCTTAGACGCAGGGAATTGTAGTGGTGCTATTTCAGTTTCAAGTTTTTAATTTTGGCTAACTGTGTATTTGAATTTGACACCCCTTCTCTAAGTTTTGGCCTTCAGTTTGCAACAACCAATATGTAGCCTGTAGATGTTAGTGAATTACTCACTGAACAGATAAGGCCATCCAATGATCAGGATAGTGGGCAATAACTATATGTACAGTAGTAGATGTGGTATACTGTGTAGGTATTTTACACAGTCCAATTTTACAGTCATTTTACACATGTGAAACAGAAATCTAATGACAAAGGGTTTGTTTTGGTTTTGTTAGGCTTACATTTTTATTTGTTTTAGTGGCAATACAGTCAAAAAATCTACTCTGTTCGAATAGGTGTGCCCTACCAATATAACTTCCAAGAAAAGAATCCTTTTAAAAAATAAGTACCTGAGTCCATTAAAATGATTATCTCCACTTTGCTCTGGAGCCTGCACTGTTGGGAAAAGTGCCACACTAAGCTCCCCCCACTGTCTTTGATTTAAAGGGAGAAGAAGCTTTGGTTTGCTAAATAAACAAAGGAAGTTTCTGGGTCACAGTTGTGCCAAAGTGGGTCAGATAGTTCAGTTCAGAATCAATTCTGACTTGGATCAGAGCTATTCTGATTTCAGATTAGAACTTGGAATTTGAGCAAATCAAATTCTGATCCAACCTTACTATACCTGTGCTGTGCTATAACAACATTGACAGGTAAAGTAGACCACTAGGCAATGACAGCTGTCTGCAGAACACTTCTCTGTGATTTTGTTACACAATTAACAGCATTGTCATCCTGTTAAAGGAATAGAAAAAGAGGTGGCATTAAGTTCCTTGGAAGGCTACGCAAGAGGAGGTTACAGTTATCCACGCAAGATCCTATAAAGGCATGCACTAGGATTTTTATGTTCTTGTATAAGGAAATGGTGAATGAGTGAGATATTTATAAGTTGGAGAAGACATTTTTTGTTTAATGCAAAGAAAAGTTTTGTAAAGCTTTTAGTAAAATTTTAAGGTTATTGACTGTGCATTAAACAGAATATTGCAGGTATGTTTGTTTTATTGCAAAAGGGACATAGTTTGATTTTAAACTTTAGTTCTACCCAAAGTGGAACTGTGACCAGGCTATGGACATACCTATAGACTTAACACACAAAAATATTACTTCAAACATGCCTGACCTCTGAAGCTGCAGAAATTGTGATTCATCTTTAACATATGCAGAATAAATATTTTTCTCTAAGGGGAGAGAGAAAAATGCTAAGACCCAACCTGAACATCTCTACTTCGTATGTCGTACTACAGACTACAGGAGAGGATGCGGCTGCAGCTATCTCCCTACAATAGATTAAATATTCAGCGGGCAATTTTCACTATATCAGACCACAACTACTAAGCAATCACATCTTTACAATTCCTTTGGGGTTCTTTAGTTAAGCATAAATAATACTGTCACGTGGAGCATTATACTCCACAAATCTGTAAACGGTCAACTACCCCTGAGGAAGACCTTTGGGCAAAATGCATCAGGTACGACAGTTACATGTATGCGGTCTGTCCACCTATGTGACTGTTTATGGATGGTGGGGTCTTATGCAGGCCCACTAACCAGTTGCGAATTAGTTGTGTTTTGTCCAGTGCCAAGTTATATGGACAATTATCATACTTACTTCGTACTATGTAAAAAGGCCTGAATTAATGTTTTGTATTGTGTTTTGTGAACTGATCAATAATACAATTCTATCTGCCCCCAAAAAAACATTGTTTGTTTTGTATTTCTATATTATGTAAAGCAATAATGTTATTTTTTTTTTCCTGCAACACCCTTTTTTTTTAAAGGCAGATCCTGGCTGCCCCTCCCGTGCATTGCCAATCTCAGGTATGTGCAGAAGGGACATTTTAATTGACAAGAAAAAATGCTAATCTCACGCATGCTCAGTGAGATCGGCACACCCTTTACAGCAGGCTTTGTCACCTGATCTCGTGCCTGCCCAGTGTGAGATCAGGTGATGTAGCTAGAAGAAAGGGCAGAAGAAGGAGATGCCAGGATGAAGATGGATAGCAGGGTAGTGCAGGACCCACATTAAGATTTCTCCGGCGGGATGAGTCTCCGTGAGGATAAATAGGCGTGATTTTTTTTTAATTTAAGTTCCACTTTAAAGATGGATTTCTCTACTATCGATGTAAGTACAAAGGCAGCAGTAATAGTTACATAGTAGGTTAGGTTGAAAAAAGACATAAGTCCATCAAGATCAACCACTAGGGAAATAAACATATCCCAGATATAAAACCCTATGGACATAGTTGGTCCAGAGGAAGGCAAAAAAAAAACCTTGGTACAATTTGCTTCAACAGGGGAAAAATTCCTTCCTGATTCCACGAGGCAATCGGATGTTCCCTGGATCAACAGTCTCTGTTATCTCTACTTTAAAGCCTTAATACCCAGTTATATTCTGTGCTTCTAGAAAAACATCCAGCTTTTTCTTAAATCAATCTATAGTAGTTTCTAAAACTACTTCCTGAGCGAGCCGATTCCACATTTTTACAGACCTTACAGTGAAGAATCCATTCCTTATCCGGAGCTTAAACTTCTTTTCATATAGATGCAAAGAGTGCCCTCTTGTTCTTTGTAATGATCTCAAAGTGAATAACTGGGAAGAGAGTTCTCTATATGGACTGTTTATATATTTATACAGGGTCACCATATCCCCCCTTAAATGTCTCTTCTCAAGGGAGAATAGATTCAGTTCAGCTAATCTCTCCTCATAGCTGAGCTCCTCCATTCCTTTTATTAATT
>NC_092859.1:74985558-75051185 GCF_032062135.1 Pyxicephalus adspersus | reverse complement strand
CGCGACCCCTATTGCGCATGGCAGGAATCCGGCCGGCAGATTCAGGATGCGAGTGGACGCGCGCACTCGAGTCCCGGACCGCGGTAATCCGCGATCGCGGGTCGCGCGTATTATCGCGCTTCCCGCGATCGCGGATTTCAATGATGAATCAGGGGCAGTATCTCGATTCAACCTCTATTGCCCTTCTTTTGCCTGCGGTTACAGCTAATTGAAGGCACCTGCTTTCAATTAGCTGTGACCGCACAGTTCCCATGGTCCAGGAATCCCACAATGACATTATGATTCATAATGTCATTGTCGCATAACCTGTAAAAAATAAAAAAAACAAGTTTAAAATAAAAAACAGATATGAAATAAGTAATTTAAGGAAAATTTTTTTTTTTTTCCTCCTGAATTTTTGCTGTCGAATCCCGTGATTTTCGGGTCGGGTCTACCCGAATTCGAACAGCCATATTTGGGTCGAATATAGGGACAACCCAAATTCGAACATCAACACCAGTAATGACTATGCTCTCTTTTTGAATATAAGAAGCACATTGGCCTTACGCCAATCCAGTGACTAAAGAGTGACTAAAGAGTCTCTAAGAATTAGAAATAATGGCTTTGAAATAACCGGGCTCAGCTCTTTGAGAAATCCATCGGGTCCTGGTGCTTTGTCAACCCTAACTTTTCCCAGCTGTTTCAATCATATCAATTCTGAGCCATTGTGACTCATTTAAGGCAGTGACATTGCTATTACGAAATTGGACTTGAGCTCTGCCATTTTCCTTGGTGTACACAGAGCTAAAAAAAGAGTTTAAGATATCTGCCTTTTCTTTATCCCTAGTTACCAACATCCTTTAGGGGCCTACATGTTCAGATCTGATTTTTTTTGCTAATAATAGATTTAAATTTTTTGGGGGGATTTGCTTTACTTTCCTTTGCAATCTGTCTTTCATTTTGAAGTTTTGCACATTTTACATCTTGCACATTTTTACATCTTTTGTTATATTCTTTATAGTTTTCAAATGATGAAGGTTATCCTTCATTTTTTTTATTTTAGGAATGCCCTTTTCTTGTTCCTTTTGGCTTTTTTAACATCAGCTGTAAGCCACATAGGTTTTAATTTTAGTCTCTTAAACTTATTATCCATTGGAATATATTTTTCATTGTGCTTTTGTAGAACAGACTTGAAACATTCCCATTTCTGTTCTGTGTTCTTTGAAGACAAAATTGTCTCCCAGTCCAAGTCACAGAGAGCCCCCCTAATAATGGAAAATTTGCTCTCATAAATTAAATGTTAAATGTTTTTATCTTCCCTGTTTTTGCTTCCCGTTTACAGCTTACATTAAATGAAATTATATTATGGTCACTGTTAGCTAGATTCTCTTTTATATGCACATTTGTTATAAGCTCTGCAATGTTAGAAAGATCTAGGTCCAGCAGAATATCATTTCTAGTTGGGGCTTCTATAAATTGTATCATAAAATTATCCTGTATTACATTCACAAATTTTCTCCCTTTTGCTGTTTCTGTAGTGCCATTACTCCAGTCAATGTCAGGGTAGTTGAAATCTCCCATGAATAAAACACCCCCACTTTTTGCTGTTTTATCTGTGCTAGTAGTTGATTTTCTATTTCTTCTTTAGATTCACATAATTCACACTTAAGTAATACATGCTATAGGTGAAGATCCTAGCAGAGATTATAGGCATCCTCATATGAAATATGCTGCTGTTTTCCATAAGGAATATTGGACCAGATACATTTTCCTGGATACATTTCAGATAAAATTACCATTTCTAATTGCCCCCTTAGAATTTTAACTTTTGACTTCAAGTCTCCTTTAGGAACTAGTATATTATTATATTATATATAATTATCTGTGACATGATCTGATCCCCCTTGTGAAGTCAATAGGAATTATTTTTTTATAGTTTAAATTGTTATTGAGGTTTTAAAGAACATAGTGAACAAATAAAAAAATATAAACAGACAATGTAAAAAAAACATAAAGAAATATAAGTTGCATATTGTTGTAGTAGACCTGTCCAAAAGGTATAGAAAAAAACAGGAACAAATGGAGACTAAAAGAAGGAAGAAAAAAAGAAGAGAAGAACAAAAAAAATACAAATACATATCAATCAGATATCAATACTAAATACAGTTAACATCTCACTAGCATAAACAGCATTGTCGTGTGATCACTTAAGTGGTGGAGGTAGATACTTTTCCCAATTTTTCCAGTTATCATGGAATTTGTAATAAGCAAATTTACTATATGCTAATGTTCATTCGTAATGGTAATTTGAATGAATTTTCTCTAATTCTTTGGACATACTAGGTGGAGTAGGATGGTTCCATACAATAACCATAGACAATTTTGCTGCAATAAGGATATGTTTAACTATAACTCTATATGTATATGGGAATATACCCAGATTCCCAGATTGAGCAATGCTAATGCAGCATCAGAACTGGTCAAACATCCTGTTACAGTAGATATTAGTACAAAAATGGAATTCCAGAAACTACGCAAATTTTTACATTCCCAAAACATGTACATAGGTACCTAAAGCACCATATTTTCTCCAACAAAGTGGAGAATATTCTGACAGAAACTTTGAGAGCCTATTAGGTGTTCTATACCAACGAAATAATATCTTTTGGTATTTCTCCCAGTGGGATACACACTTAGAGGCAGTAGAGCTAGAAGTGATGGCAGTTTTCCACTGAGAAAGTGAAAAAGAAATTTGCAGATCCTTCTCCCATATGAAGAAAATATGCAATCTTATCCATTTATTTCTATTTTGAATTAAATTGTAATACAGGGATATGCCTTCTTTACAAAGATTAGTGTTTTAGGTTCTTTTCCAAAAATAATGAGGCAGGGGGACTTCTCTAGGAGAGAAATTAATATGTAAATGAGTAATTTGTAACATTCTATATTTGTTTAGAAAGGCGTGGAATGGAATGTAGGTAAATCATTGGTATATTGATATTCAAGTTTATACCAAGACTAAATTTAGATGTGGGATAAGCAATTCAAAAGACTACAAAGGTATTGGAAATTGAGTTATCTCTGCTTCAATAAATTTTGCACTTCTAAGCTTCCTACCTGCATATACCATGGCGGCAATTGGATGTAAGTGCGAAGGTAGGCCAATGGTCAAACAAGAATTTGCAAATAAAAAGGCTAAATAGTTCCCTTTTGGAATACATGCCTTTTTGATATCCAACCATCTTTTCTTTAAATTGGGTTTGATACACAACTCCAGTTGTTCCAATAATGATGCAACATAATAATTTATTAAATAAGGTAAGTCTATACCACCAACTTTTTTGGAACATATTAGGATTGAGCGAGAAATACTTGGATTTCAACAGTTCAACAGATTGCAAGGAGGATATAATTTGAGGGGGTAGTAAAATAGGAATTGTTCAGTGCAAGTACAAAATTTTTGAAAGAACATTTTAAAAGCTGATATATTTTTGTACAGTAGAGATATCAACGGTGTAAAATGACATTTACACATATTAGTTATGGGGTATGTCAAATGAATTCCCAAATATAAAATGCTATCTGTAGACCATAGAAAGGGGAAATTTCTGGATAATTGTATCTGTAAAGCTGGAAATACGCCCACAAGATATTACATTTGCATTCATTATTTTATAAAAACTGATTGATCCAAAGTCATCAATTACTCCAGTAAAGCTTTAATTGGCGTTCGTGGATCCTATAATAATATATAATAATCCTTTAGTATATGAATTTTTGTCTATTTGTATGCCTTTGATATTTTGGTTAGTTTGTGCAAAAGGTTCCATAATTAGTGTCGAACGAATAGAAGATAAAGGGCAGCCTTTATCCTCTATTCGAATTTTGGACAGGTCTGGGTAATTGTTGATTGGAGATAGAATAGATGTAATAATTTGTTTTTTTGAAAGAAGAAGACAACATATTAGAGGTGTAGACTTGAGCAGAGGAGTGAATATATAGGGTCATAATGAAGGATAAAATTGTACCATGCAAACCAAACTTCATCAGAACTGCATGCAAATAACCCCAATGCACCCTATCAAACACTTTCTCCGCATCAAGGGTGAGAAAGACTGCTGGTGTATAGGAGATTTCTGCAATTTTAAGCAGATACATCATGCGTCGTGTGCCATCAGTAGCTTGACGTCCTTTAACAAATCCTACCTGGTCGCCATGGACCAGGAAGGGTATCAATTCTTGAAGCCGTAAAGCAATAATTTTAGCATAAATTTTGAGGTCTGCATTTAAAAGCGATATAGGCTTAAAATTTTGAGGGTGGGATGACTCTTTTCCACCCTCAAAATTTTAATGTTAGCCATATCCTTAAGCATTTCTGGGGGGAAATGACAAACTGATATCGCTGATGGCCAGATATGGTGATAACAAAGAAATGTAAGTCTTATCTTAAAATTACTTTTATGCACAAATACGTGTAAATAAAACAAAAAAAAAAAGAAAGTTTAGGTAAAAAATAGTGCAAAAAACTTAAGAGAAAAAAGGTATAAAAAAAGAATCCATGTTGGATTCAAAAGGCAGCATATTACTGCACATTAGGTAAGTGGGGTAAGTAAAGCAGGATTTCACCGGATACTGTATCATGTACATCATCATCAGAGCAGTTATAACACTAAAGATTTTTTTACACGACCGGAATTTTGGACAGGTCTGGGTAATTGTTGATTGGAGATAGAATGAATGCCATAATTTTCCAGCAGATCTAGCCCCATTTAATGGTTCCTAATGGTAAAGTTAGATCCGTTACCCGAAAAAATCAGCTTCACGGAAAATCCCCATTTATATTGGATGTGATGCTCTCTCAGCGCTAAGGTTAAAGGTATGAACTTCTTCCTCGCCATGATTGTGGATTGTGATAAATGAGAAAATAGAGTGACGTCAGAGTGTGGTTCTGGTAACTTAAGTTATTTCCTGGAGATGGCCATCAATTGCTCCTTAATGTGCAAAAAATGAATACGGACCAAAACATCTCTAGGGACTTTCTCAGGGAGATGGCAGGTTTAGAAAGCCTATGTGTGCTCTATCAATTAAGAGCTTGAAAGGTGCAGCAGCAAGTATTAGTTTAGAAATTAACTGAGATACGTAAGCGCACAATTCTGCTGGGGGAAGTTTCCGCTATTCCTCCAAATTTGATAATATTACTTCTCACATGTTTTTCCATGCCAGCCAGCTTTTTTTGAACTTGTTGTAAAGTATCCTGCGCATCAGTCAGCAAATCCACCAACTCGTTATGGGCTTCTGCATATTCCCTCATTTTGTGCTTGTGCTCCAAATCTTGATGGAGAGAGCTACGTAGAGAAACCAACATCTCTCTTTAAGTGTAGTGTCCGAGACTGGACAATCTAAAGTAGGGAATGCCACAATTAGGTCAGTATCTTCTGATTCTTCCAATATAGGAAATAAAGCGGGGCTTACCCTGTTCTCGATGTCATCCGGGCCTGACAGATTCAATTTGGTTTAGCTGGGCTTGCACTCGTAGAGGATGAACAAGAGTAATCATCCAATCCAAAATCTTTCCCTTGAGCCATAAATCCTTCAACGGATTCAGTAGGTATGGGCGCAGAGTTTTTGTTGTGTCTGCTGGCGCCATCCTGTCTGGCTTGATCCGATGAGGAGAAGAACTCTGTGAGCTTCCATGGCATAGAGGATCAAGGTTTATGCTTGCCCATTGTTGAAAGTGGTGATCTGGTATATCAGGCACAGGTGGAAGTGAAAAAAATCTCTCTGAATTAGTCGCTAGATAGTCTGGTGTTCAGTCCTGCTGTGGGGCCTCAACCAAAAGCAATCATCCGCTTCTAATAAGAATAATTTACTGAATCTTAATATTTTTGTTTAGCTAAAGTGGACAGATTTGCCTTTGGGAATTTGTTTATTGTTCTCAGTTTTTTTTAATAATATGACCATTTCACACCAAAAATCAATTTATTACAAACATAGACACACTTGGGTGTTTGTGAATTTACCATAATTTTGAGAAATGTCTAAGAGGGTTTTCATGTATCCGGGTAAAGGTATGGTAAGCTGTAATTATACTCATCTCGACTTGTTTAGTAAGGTTTAACCCCCTTAGCGGTAATCCCGAGTGTGACTCGGTGTGGCTTTTACATGCAAAAAGCGGTAATCCCAAGTCACACTTGGGGTAACTTTAGAAGCCCCCCTTACCTTTGCCCCGTGCTCCAGCGGCGATCGGATGGTCCCGCTGTGATGCCGGGGCGCCGGTCCTTTGGGGGGGCATGGCCGGGCAGGAAATTTAAAAGCAGATTACTGAGTAATCTGCTTTTAAATACCACCCGGGTCCCGTCCATGCCGCTGCTCGCATCAGCAGTGAGATGTGAAGCACAATGCAGAAGTCCTGCATTGTGCTTTGCATATCTCTGGAGATGCAGAGCAGCAGCAGCAGTGTCTGTGTGAGGCAGGCGGGACATCCCCACTCGCATCACCCTGGAGGATGTGTCATCTTCCGAGTGATGCAAGTGGTGATGTATTGGGGAGTGTGTCTGGGAGGGAAATTTAAAAGCAGATTGCAATGTAACTTTTTGCATCAAAGCTCTGATCATTATTAATTCTATATGAGTAATAAAAAGAAAGACAGAGTATATAAAAAATGATATTGTAAAGATCAAGCTTATAACACAAGTTTCCAACCAACAATGATTCATTTGGTCTATCCCAAATTATTTAGCATGGGGAGATTGCCCAATTGACTACACAGTGAAATCCCTAATTCAAAACAGAACGACACATCCTGACACGACTATGCAGCGCCTCCACATGCCGAAGTCTGCAATGGATTAAACTTTCATCCACTACAGAGACTGTGCTGTGTATTCAGATACACACTTACCCCTGTGATATCCCATATTCGATGACTTCAAATTACTCCAACTTTTAAAAAATTTTTTCCACCAAATCCCCTGAAAAAGCCGATACGAAAAGGCGAAATGCGTTGGGCTAATGCTTTGTTTTGAATTAGGGATTTCACTGTCTAGTCAATTGGTCAATCTCCCCATTCTAAATAATGTGAGCGAGACCAAATAAATCATTTGCATGATTTGTAGCAGTGTAGTGATTCAGGAAGGGAATACTTTCCACTGTGGGTAAACAACCTGTCGGGCTAGATTCTGGTTATTGGGCTTGTTTTATTTTATGTTTGCTAAAACACATTACCTAGCATAAAAGTGAGTATTTGTTCATAAATCAATTTTGTAGAAGACCCAGGACTATTACAAAAACCATCTCTCTTTTTTGGCTTTATGAAATTGCTGGCATGCAGTACTCATAAAAAATGCCTAAATAAGTTTCCCCATTCTCCCAAGTGGTTTCTTTATTTGAAACTGTCAGAAACCTATACCACATAAGAAAATTAGTTGCCTTAAAGTGTATCTATACTTGAAATGTTTCACTTTTGTAATAAATTGAAAAAGGTTGGCACCCCTGCTAAGTTTTACAGCTAGAAGGGGTTTCCCTTTGGGGGAGCATCGTTTTACTAGACAGAAAATATGGGAAAATCAAAAACAGAAAAACAGATAACAATAAATGTTTTTATCATTCTTTTGCTTAACTTAAAACTAAATGTACCTCTTGTCTGTGTTGCTGGTTGATATATTGCTGCAGCATTTCTATACTCAGAACAACTTTTTTAACCAGACAGGAAGCCAAGGAATCTCTCCAATAGAGCCTCCAACTGCAGTACAACCGGCGCTTATCCTTCCATAATATATCTTGAAACAAGTGGGGTTAATTTATCAAAGCTCTCCAAGACTGGAGAGAATACATTTTCATCAGTGAAGTTAGGTGATCCAGCAAACCTGGAATGGATTCCTCAAAGGTCCTTTGCTATTTGTTAGCAAATGTTTTCAATCCTGTACCAGATCCATTCTGGGTTTGTTGGATCACCCAGCTTCACCGATTAAAGTGTTGCCTTGGAGATCTTTAATATATCAGGCCCAATAAGAGCAGTTTGTTTTACATTGCTCAATAGGGTTGCATGTATGGCTCAGTGGCCAACATTCTTGCAAGTAGTGTACATGGTCTTCCTGTTCATGTGGGTTTCCTCCACACCTCCAAACACATTCAGTTAAGTAACGGGCTTCCCCAGATATTGTCCTTGGTTAGCGTGGACGTTAAGCAGTAAAACCAAAGTGCAGAACAAGCTGCTGGGCATTGTGTGAGAATAAAAAATGTTTTCTTTAAATTGACCATTGACTCCATAATAATATACTTTGCTGTTTTGACATGTGGCACGTGGGTTTTTTAGCATGATGAGTCTTTCCTTCTGGTTTTTTTTATATTTTCTTCTATATTTTTCATGTAATTGTTTTTTGTCAAGGTTCTTGACAAAAAACACTATGCCCAATGTTGAAGATCTCTTTTCTGGTATATTGTTTATCTGATTAGAAAAGATGAATAAAAGAATTTTGAAAATCAAATCAAATTGTATGATTATAAAATGATAAGAAAGGAAACTGGTTTTAATCAATCATAACATTAACGTAATAAATATGACAAATGTATCATCTCCACTTAAAAAGTGTATTAATTCAAAAGTTTTATTCTATGTGCTCAAAAAGTATATTGTGCATACAAATATGAATTGTGAGGTACAGGCAAACATAGAAATCCTTTCAATCTAATCTCAATGAAATAATGTTTTAAGGGAAGCAAGGTTGATTATTATGATGGGATATTAACTTTCACTCTGAAAAGTGGGATCAAAAACTAAAGAATGAAAGATAAAAAGTCCCCATGAAATGGTACACAGAGTGACAAGCAGAATATTAAAAAGAAGGGGGTAGTGAAGGTGCCAGTGGGGAACAGTGGACCAAGATTAAAGCAGATTAGACTCTATATAACAGGATATACACTATGCTTTAATAAACCTTAATTTAAAGTCCCCAAAGCTCCACTTTGTCCTACTGCCATCACTGTTCTAGGTTAAACGTTCTTCCAGTAGGCTCCTGGCATAAAAAAATCTGCTTTGGGTTCATGGTCTATTATGTGTAAAGATTGCTCACAGCTGTAGAAAGAAGATGGTCCTGCTTGTCATGTAATATCTAAAAAAATAGTTTTATAAAAAGTAGTTTTAGAACTGAGCTTTAACTAACAGAAGTTCTCTATGAACTTGTTAGTAGTAGGGATGAGTAAAAAAAATGTTTTTGAAAGTACATTCCAATGTACACATCAGTTGCAAAGCCTAGATGATGGTCGTCCCACCAAGTTTGTAGAGATGTAAGAAACACCTGTGGGGGAAAAAAAAAAAAAGCCCAAAGAAGAATAGTCAGGAGCATGTTTCTAGGACAGTATTGTTGAGAACTCCAAATGAACCCTCCCATTAACCCCTACAATGATTGGGGGGACAGGTTATGGGGGGCAGTGAGGCTTTCTTCCTAACATGTGCCTGCCTACTTTTCTGGCCAGCCAGGTTTCTGCTATTAGAAAAAAAGACAGAGTTATTTTATTTTATCTAAAAACAATCATTAATAGCATTAAAGCATTGCAAGCATGTTATGTGGAAGAATGAATAACAAATGAACAAAATGTCACATTTGGAGAAAAATTGCCAAACATCTTAAGACTAAAACTTATCTCTTGCTCATTTCCGAACAGTAGTACCCTTGGGTATGCATAGCACTGGCTGTAAATATAGGAGTCAATTATATAATATATATATTTGTATTTATATATTTAACGAAACATGCCAGATACTGTGTGTGTGTTCCTAATCTGGCTCTACATGAGAGCAAAACTTTAAAAAAAAAAAAGTATTAGCCATTTAAAAGGGAAAGGTAAATATCATACCTGGTATGCAAGGCTAACTCTCTGTATATACTGTATATTCAGTGTGTGGTTTAGGAACATTTGGGGAAAACAAAAATATGAACATAGTCAGTATTCTTGTGTGCTATAGTTGCCTAAGCTGGAGGCCCTCCTTAAACCAGGTGCAGTACAATTGAGTGATAGAACTAGCCACCTGTATAATAAATCTAAAATGTGTATAAAGGCTGTTAGCATATTGAAGGCCACCTGGGCTTTAATTACAGAACATGAGAAACTCTCTTAGAATTTATAGAATAGTGTTTGAATAGACTCTGATATGTATGCACAACGAGTCATAAGTTCACTGTAAAATTATTTTTAATGTCATGAAATGTGCAGAGACCTTATGAAAGCGATACCCTGCCGCACACATAGTATTTAGATATGAGAAGGTTAAGAACTGTTAAAAGTAAATATTCCAGAAAATGCTTTCTGGGGTATTTTAAGGACCCCAAAACTAAATTCAGCTAATGAGCGTTTTGCTTTAGGCAGTGAGAGTTGAACTGAGGAGCGTAACCACAGCAACGCTTTGGGCATAAGCAAAGAAACCTTTTATAGAGCAATGTCAATCACAAAAAGAGCTAGGCAGAGATACTTCAGGAGGCAAAGTCTTCTTAGGTGATAGTTGTACAGGCTGGAAGTCAATACTCATCAAATACTGCCATCTCCAACATGCTCTGCTCTCCTAATGCTCTGCTATCCATTGATGGCTCATTAAGTGCTGAAGTGGTTAATGAGGCTTGCAGGGGAGAGAGTTTTTTTTTTTCACAAGACATGGTTTATTGTGTCACACATACATCTCTTGTTTGCGACCTATGCTGTCCCTTTTCTGCATCAAATAATTGTCTGTATTAAAAGGGTACCAACAATTCCAGCTGGATACCAATTACAGCAGCATGTATCAGTGGTCTAATCCAATTACCGGTATATGTTTTTGAACAGAGAATCTCCTTTACTCAGTTTGCTGACAATATTATTAATTCTATCTGAAATTATTCTGAACAATCCTGGGAATGTTCAAATACCAAACAGGCATACAACCCTATGTGCCACTACACAGTCTTTATGCCTCTCACTTCTTTAGTAATTCAACCATAAACACCACATGAGCTTTTCTAATTAATTTGTTGACCCCATAGTAATTACAGAACATTTTTCAAAGGTTAATAAGATGGTGTATTGTGTGTAACTACCTATTATCCCCAGAAATGACTACTTCCTAACTTCCTTGAATAGTCTAACACTGACTTTGTGAGACTTTTGACCACTTTTTCATGCAAAGTTCCTTCAGTTATAGTATGTTTATGTGTTTCCTGCCACGAACTACCCATTTTAAATCACATCATTTCAATAAGAATCAAATCAGGATGTTTAATAGACCAAGCCTTATTGTATTTGTTATTGTGTGTCGGATCAATATTGTTTTAAAAATTAGACATTGCTGTTTCTACTTTTGGACAGATGACCTAACAGTTTCCTTAAGCATACTGTGATACAATGTGGACATCATATTGGATTAGACGGCTGCAAGCTGTTCAGATCCTGAATCAGCAAAGCAAGGCCTAACCATAACACTTCAATTACCATGTTGCAAAGCTAATATGGGTTAATTCAAACTCAGATTCTAAAAGAGACAAGAAACTCTGATTTGTCAGCTCACAGTACATTATTTAGAATATAATGACTATATGGTTCATGATGATCTGTAGTTTAAATCTAATTTTCTTTTTCGATTGCAAATGCTTTTCCCTGGTGCATCTAAACTATTTTTCTTACAGTTGAATAACTTTGACTATATGGGAACCGGCCCGGAGTCCAGTAGAAGTGTTAGTCCAATATCTCACTATTTGATTCGACAGCTATTCGATCGAATTGGGGGATATTGGTTGGGTGATCGAACGTCGAATTCGAACACCATTAAAGTCAATAGAGGGAAAATTCGAGTTATTTTTCGGGACTGTGTAGAACTGCAAGAGCAATCAGGGGAGCAGAGCTGACAGCTCCGCTCCCCTGATTGCTCTTGCAGACCTTTACTAGTTGTATGTGTTCTTGGATATAGTTTCTGGCAAAAATGTCCTCGAACTTCCGTTGGTTCTGCAAGATTTTGGCGAACCCATCGGAAGATCGAGGAAATTATAACAGCAGGATTGACAGGATTCCCTGGAAATCCTCCTGTTTGCAATCCCCCGGGCACTGGAGGTTATTTACCGGAGATCGCAAACTTTTCCTAATGAATATGGCCACAGCCGCATTCATTGAAGTGATCCCTGGCACTAGAGGTTAATTAACCTCTAGTGCCGCGGATCGCACACTGTTCTCAATGAATGCAGCCACAGCTGCATTTATTGAGAACATCCCCTTCACTGGAGGTTAAATGGGGACAAGTCTCCACTTTCATTCACCTCTAGTGCTCTGTGATTGGCTAGGGAAAGGAAAATCCTGATGACGCTTGAGCCAATCACAGAGCACAAGAGGTGATGAATGGGGAGACTTGTCCCCATTTAAACTCTAGTGCCCCGGGATCCCACACTGACAGGAGAATTCCCACGGCTGCGTAGCCGTGGGAATCATCCTGTCATTGTGGGATACCCTGTAAAAAATAAAAGTTAGTTACACAAATCACAAACATCCTGTGTTTTTGGGGTCGGGTCTATCCGAATTGGAACAGCCATATATTCGGGTCGAATATAAGGACAACCCGAATTCGAACACCAACACTATCCAGTAGCCTATTGAACTAGATACTGTAATTTGTTCCCTAGAGTCAAGAATTTTCTCAACCACCAATTTAACTACCTTGTACATAAATAGGTGGCGGAAGTGGAAGTACTCTCTTAGAAAAGTATTTTCTTGAAAAGGTTTGAGTAGTGAGACATATAAAATGATGACTCTTCATACTGCCAAGGAGTTTTAAGCGATAGGGTATTGGATTGGTCTGTTTTTAGATGTTTGATGGATAGCCATACTTTATTTGCAGTAATAAAGGTAGGGAGGTCTGTGCAACATCTGTCAGCAACCTTCCTATTATTTTGCTGTGCTTCCTACAATTTCTTGATTAATTCCTCACAAGCCTTTTGTAAATGTAATAATTTGTTTAGTACAGCAGAAACGAGTTGAGATAGGGAAATTGGGAATGAAGACTGGATGGTAACCTGAGTTTAAATAAAATGGGCTTTCTTTAAAGAAACATAGGGATTTTTATGTCTACCTTTTTCCCTTCCCTTTTTATACTTTCTATAACCCTTATTCCCGTCATCACTTGTTTCACATATGCTTCTAGGTACACAGATTGCTTAATATCCATTTCCAATGCCATTTTTCTGTGTGTTGTATTTTGTCCTTAATACATGTGGTTTCCATTTTTATTGTAGAAGGCCATAATCTGTTAATCATTTAATGCTAGATTTTTCTAGGTATATATGGCAGTGGACATTAATACGATTAATTTATCACTCATCATTTAACACTTGAACATGTTTCTTTATCTTTGGACAATTTGATTACACGTTATGTCCCCATGTTATAGCACCCTGCACAAATATGCCTTGGGTAACACTGAGTTTCCCACGATTCATAGTTCATATAGGACTTGATTTATCAAGCTCTCTAAGACTGGAGACGATAGACTATCATGGGTGAACCTAGGATGGATTGAAAACATTTGCCAAATAATAGTAAATAATTTTAATAAATCCTTTTCAGGTTTGCTGGATCACCCAGTTTCACCTATGATAGTTTATCTTCTCCAGTCTTGAGGAGTGTTATTAAAGCAGCCCCATAGACAAAAATAGGAATGAAATTGATATGCCTTTGTTTGGTTTCTAATGGTTTCTTTTTGTACCTCTGTTTAACATTTGTATTTCATGTTTGTAAACTTTTTAAAAAACCTAATAAAATATACAAAAAAAATTAATAATATTCTAAAATGGGCTTTGGTATGTGGAACTGTACCAGAAGAAGCTTTTGGTATCTTAATTTGAGCACAATTTAGACATGAAGCAACATATTTTTTTAAATCTTTCTTATAACTGGGCCACCAAAAGGAATGTGATGAAGGTTTTTGAAGGTTCTTGATGTCTGTTCTGAAAGTTCCAAAGAAACCCTGTCAAGTTTAGAGTCATGAACCAGCCAAAGGATTACCAACATGGCAGATTGTGAAACATAAAGGTCATGGAGTTGAGTACAAAAGTCATTTTTAAGGGTGAGACTGAGATCATTACGAGGATGATTGAGGAGGGGGTCATCATTATAACCCTCTTTGAGCAGGGTCAGAAATGTTTTGGAGTTAACAACCCTTGAACATTTTTTGAGGCTGGATGGTACAGTCAGGATTGTTTTCCTCAGGTTGTTCAGAAAAAGTTCTTGATAAAGCATCAGCCTAGCAGTTTCTTGATTGAAGTTGGTAGGAGATGATAATGTTCAACCGAGGGCAAAAAGCCAATTGTGCTTGTCTAGAGCTCATATTTTGGCAGAGTGGATAAACTCTAGATTTTTATGATCTGCGAGGAAAGTCACAGGATGATGGGCTCTTTTCAGCAGAGGACATTAAACAAGAAAAGTACACACATGGGTGAAGTTACATTTTATCCCTTGCTTGTATTTAGTGTGAAAAAATAGTTACTATGGCAGAATCAGAGACTTCCACTTCTAAAATAAAAGGTAGTTCAGGATTGGAATGAACCAATAAAATGCAGAAGTGAAAAGAGTTAATTTACTAAACCCAGTCTATACCTTTGGAGGGCTAAAAATAGATCCCCCTTTTTTTATAAGTTGGGTAATTGGAGCTATCACTTTGGAGAAGTCACTGATGAATTTTCTGTAAAAGTTAGCAGATACAACAAATCATTGAATTTCCTTTACGTTCCTTGTGGCAGGCCGCTCCAGGGCTTCTTTGACCTTATCAGGATCCATGCTCAGTCTAGGTGGAGAAAATATGTAACCCAAACATTGTATCTGTATTTTTTCAAGCTCACATTTTTTCACTTTGATGAAAAGTTTATTCTTCCTCAATAGTTCAAAGAGGATGCCAACATGTGTTGCTCCTCTAGGTTATCTAAAATGATAAGTATATTGTCCAAGTAAGCAAAAACAAAACAAATTGATCTAAAAGATCTCATATTACATCATTGATAAAATGCTGGAAAGTTGCAGGAGCAATACACAGGCCAAATGGTATGACCATGGTTCTGAACCCAGCTTTCCATTATTCTCCTTGACAAATGTGGAAAAGGTTATATGCCTCTCGCAGGTCTAATTCGGTCTATATCTTGGATAAGCAGAGCCTTGCTAGCAGTTCAGGAATTAAAAGGAGCAGATAACATTTTTTTACAGTAATCTGATTTAGTTTCCTGTAGTCAATGGGCCTCATGATTGATAAACCTCTCCAAAGCTGCAGAGAATACACTTACATCAGTGAACCTTGGTGATCCAGAAAACCTGGAATCGATTTCTTAGTCATTTGCTATTTGTAACAAATGTTTTCAATCCTGGACCATATCCATTCCAGATTTTTTTGGATCACTCAGGTACACTAATAAGAGTGTATCTTCTTCAGTCTTGGACAGCTTTAGTAAATCTGGCTCAATGTGTGGAAGAAAAGTAGAATCCTTCTTTTCAACAAAAAACAGGGTTCCCCCTGCAGGAGACATGGAGTGTCTTATGAACCCTTTCTTTCGATTATCATCCAGAAATTCTCTGACATATATTATTCAGGCTCTGACAGATTGTAAATGAGACCCATGGCAGCAACTCTTTTGGACAAACATAGGGTCGATGAGAGGGTAACTGATCCCCATTCTTTTTATCACATCGTGATAAACGTCCTGAAATTTACCTTATTGGGCTGGCAGCTTGTCATACCACTTTTTGCATACTACTAGTACATATTCCCCCAACATATGATTCCTCAGTAGTTGTAAATTCAGCTGACATTTTTCTTTGCAATGATTAGAAGTAAAAGCTATAGTCGGTGCTACAAAATTGAAATGTAATATGAGCAGAAATCCAAGAGATTTCCAAACTGGGAAATATGGATGATGCAATTAACTGAAAGTTGATGGACTCACTATGGTTGGGCTCAGTTTGAAGTTCAAGAGAGATGGTCTTGTGGGTGATTGGTCCAGAGAATAAAGGCGAACTGTCTGCAATCACTATATTATTAGGTGCAGGTCGTCCTAATACTATTGCTACAGGCAAATTCCATGTCAATTGAGTTGCCCCCAGCTCCAGAATCAAGCATAGCAAAGCAGGGAATTTCATGACTTTCAGGTTTAAGTTTGATGGGAATGACAAAATGAGGCATTTGAGAAACAAAAATGATTTTCTTCTTGAATTAAAGCTGAGACACACCGAGTAAATGAATAGACATGCAGACATGCATAGGTTCAGTGTTGTCAGCATCTGGAAAAACTTTTGGAGCCAGCCGTCTGTTCTGTCTGCCTGAAGGAAAATTACATGGCTGTATTATTTTAAAATATTCATAATTACTCCTTCACTAAGAGTCTATGATCAATTCTGATACATAATTGGATGAAAGTCTCAAGGTCATTTGGAGCTTCCTCTCTGGTGAAGTGATGAAGAGTGTTTGATAATCCAGCAGCCAAAGATCGATACGTAAGTATTGGTGGGGGAACATGTGATGTACCAGCAATGGAAAGATACTGGTATGACCACAATAATTCGGCAAACAGGAAATGTAAGACATGGCTTTATTAGGAAGTCAAGGGGAGAAGTAGCGATTTCAAAGTTCATCCTAACACTGCGTATCCAGAAAAGTTGAATATAAGATCAGACAAGGAACTATCAAGCACTTTGGGTAGCTCAGTAAGAAAAGCCACTGCCAGACACAGAAGTCCTGGTTTGGATCCAAATCCATACAAATTTAGGATTTTTTAAATTCTTGTTGAACTCATAGGATTCCATAACCATTTTTCTGAAGGCCTTAAAGAGCTTTTTAGATCTTAGAATGTTGAATCAACAAATTAGATGACATAGACATTTCTGAGATTTAACCTCCCTAGCGGTTCATTTCTTTCTGGTTTTATATGTCTAAAAGCGGTACATTGTTTTTCATGAAAATGTATTTTACAGTATAATATAATAGTATGATTATAATAAAGTTTGAATACATATTATACTCATACTAATATATATACTGTAAAATAAATGTTCTTGAAAACAATGTACTGCTTTTACACATATAAATCCAATGTATTGCATTCAATACAGGTATTTTGTATTGAATGCAATACAAATGGATTTTGAATTTCCCGCCCCTCCGCCGGCAACGTACACACGCACCGACATCACTGGGAACTCCCCAGTCACTCATCGGGTGCCGAAGACGGCCGGAGGAAGAAGGAAGAAGACAGAGATCGCGGCGATGGACGACGTGCGACGCCGGCGGATCAGGTAAGGCTGGTATTACTATTACGTCCCATAGGTTTACCTACCCCGAGTGACTCGGGGTTACCGCTTTTAGCAACTTTTTTCTACCCCGAGTCACACCGCTAGGGGTTACCGCTAGGGAGGTTAAATAAGGCAGGACCTGCTAGCATACTCTCTAAGGAGGTTTTTGTTATAGACACCTAATATGGCACAATTTAGCCACATGACCCATGTTTCTTTCATCTGTTTCCCTGTGCGGAGGGAAGTTAAAGTAATGGTAAATCTCTTTAATGGGAGCAAAGACAAAAACTTGTTTTTTTTTTCTTTCTCCTCCCTAGCAGTACATTTCTTTTCAGTTTTATACGTCTAAAAGCAGTACATTGTTTTTCATGAAAATTTATTTTACAGTATATTGTAATAGTATGAGTATAATAAAGTTTGAAACACAAAATCATGTAAAAATATGAAATGAAATTAAAAAAAATACATATAAAATAAAATAATTAAAAAAAAATTATGAATATTCTACTAATATATATACTGCAAAATAAATGTTCTTGAAAACAATGTACTGCTTTTACACATTTAAACTCAATGTATTGCATTCAATACAGTTATTTTGTATTGAATGCAATACAAATGGTTTTGAAGTTCCCACCCTGCCAGCAATGTACGCACGCACCGACGTCACCGGGAACTCCCCCGGTGACTCATTGAATGCAGGGGAAGCCAAGGGAAGAAGGCCGAGATCACAGCGATGGATGATGCGGGATGCTGGCGGATCAGGTAAGCGCTGTATTTAGTTACCTTCCCATAGGTTTTCCTACCCCGAGTGTGACTCAGGGTTACCGCTAGGGAGGTTAATCAATATCTAAATAGTCGAATACACTCCATAAAGGTGCTTTCAACACAATTTTACCTCATCCCCAAGGAGCCATATATGTTTTCCTTATTTTTTTAACAATCATCCATAAACCATCAATAAATGTTTTAATCAATTGAAAAAATTGTTTTTTTTAGCTTCTTAAAGCCTTTTTTTTTAACACAGTTGGCCTGATATATTAAAGCTCTCCAAAGCTGGAGAAGATACACTTTCATCAGTGAACCTGGGTAATCCAGAACATCTGGAATGTATCTGGTGCAGGATTGAAAACATGTTATCTTCTCCAGCCTTGGAGAGCTTTAATAAATCAGGCCCAGTGAGCAAGGGTTAGGCAAAGAAGTAAGAGAAAATCCTTTCAATGGGTCAAAGCCTGACAGAAATGTAACTTCCTTTTTGACCATTGTTATCCTAGCTGGTGTTTTAGAACATTTGGAGACATGCACAAATGTGTGTATAAGCTTTTTATGGAGCAGTCACTATTTATCCATATTCTGGTATTGTTGCCAGTTCTACCATGTTATTGCTAGACATTCTAGTATTTTGCAAAGGTTTTACAGGGCATAAAAGATCTTTATACACAGGATTCATATTTTAGCTCCATTTGTACATATAACTGGGTCACATATGGAAGTTTAGTATTAAAAGTAATTGTATGTATCAATTTGAAATTTTAATTTGATCCCTTTGTGAAACCGATTACACAAATTTGGGTCCGAAGTCTACTGAATGTCATACCACTGGTAAATGAGATTTGCTTCATGTGAAATGAGAACATGCATGTAACTATGTTTTATAACATTACATCTAAATCATGTACCACTGCTGCTCTAAAGCACTAAGACTGTAAAAAGGATGACCTTTGTTATCAGCGTTTGGAGGCCAAATACAATGATCCTTTTTTCTGACATGCTATTACAGGTTAATTGAAAAAATAATTGGATAAACAAATTAATAGCTCTTCCACATGAGTATACAACCCGAGGGATTCCAGTTCAGACAGAATTAGTTCATTGCAATATAAAACAAATTATGTATATTTCAATAATAATAGTTTTTTACTTTGTCCAGATCAGTGTATACAAGTAAAAATCATTCTATGTTAATTACTTCTAGAGGGCTGCAAGAATACATTAGTATGGAATGTGTGGTTAATACCGGAGTGGCTATGCATCTCATTTTGTAGAAAAGACCTATGGCAATTATGAAACCAAAGCTGTGTTGGAAACCAAAACATCAGGATAACTTCCCACCCTCTCTGTCCTGTCAACAGTCTAATTAATCAGATGTGCATTTTTTTCATATATGCCGATTCATTTCTGTAGAATATTCACCAAGCATATGGAAAGCCTTGGCTGTAATACCTGCTACTTTCATACACAAATCTGTGGATAGGGTATTCTAGATAAGTCTGGCTTTCCAAATGTCTAACACTCGTGTTCTCCATTACAGAACTACTTCAAACAACCAGACTACACTAAAAGTAGAGTTTAATGGCTATATCAACATTTTAGTATAGGCACAAACATTTAAACAAGCCAGTAAAATGAATAATGCAAGTATTAATACAATTGGGTTGTAATGTAGTAGGCACTTTACTATAGAACTTCCTATATTTTTTTAAATCTGTTATGATAGGTCCCTGGCAACACCACACTGCTGTAAGGACAGTTACATAATAACCATAGTCATAGCTCATTGTTTTAACTACCACATCAAGATGGCTCTCCATCAAGTATACAGCTTGATCAACATAATATCCTTCAGACCATACAAAACCTAGATGACAAATTATACACTAAAACCTATTGAGGGACAGGGGTTTGGTAATTTGTTTAATGCCAGCCACCTTGAATTGTGGATTGCTTCATTCCTCCCCCAAGACCCTTCTGTATTCCCAATATTTTGCCAGTGTGGTAAGAACCATATTTTCTTCTCCTTTTTAACATCTCTACTAACTGTAAAGGTCTATTTAAATATGAAAACCCACCATTAAAAATCCTATGTATAGATGAAAGCTTATAAGGATGTTGCTTGCCTTAAGTCGGCCACCTTAAAGCTTGTGGACCATATTGTGGCTTGCTGTGTTAGCATGCAGTAGCATATATATATATATATATATATATATATATTTTTTTTTTTTTTTTTTTTTTTACTCTGGGATTTGTTACTGGTAATTTTGTTATTACAAAAAGTTATTTATATTTTGTAATGAAAGGCCTATGGACCATTTAATCACTATTTGGTATCATGCAGTTAAATTGGAGTTTTAAGGGGAGGGATAGTTGGTGTTGGTGTAGGAACATTACAAGCACACAACAAGCACTAATTGCCAAAGTTAACACTTCTACTCCCACCTTTAAAATGACAGTTTTCCTGGCTGCAGATGTAAATTCAGTGCTAGTTTGATCACATTTGCAACATATGGAGCAGTAGAAACTGATGACAGCCACTGGGATCTGCACAAGAATGCTTGTTCCCGCCAGGTAGAAAAGATTTACACTTAACCCACTACCTGCTAATGAAAAGAAAACAATGGTAGAGTTCACAGTCTTCTAGGAAAATGTTTTTTTTTGTTTTTTTGAATCTATGAGGATGATACCTATGTATCCACAGTTGCATTCATTGTACAACATTATTGGATGTTTTTGTTTTTCCAAAAGATGCAGTTATTAAGTTCTTGCAACAATAACATATGTTTAGTTGTGGTCCGGAGAATAGATTACACAGTCTATATTCTGAAGAGCCACATCCTGCATACTAAACTCCATATTTGCATATTAAATATACATAACTGTGTCTTACAAATATATATATATATATATATATATCCTTTAATCTACCATATATATACTCTAATATATACATATATATCCTATGTAAAAGTGTCTGTGTTTTCTTTTCATGTTACATAGCCCCTGCATGTCTGATTATAATGCAGCACTACTGTGCATCTGAGTAGAACATCTCCTTGATTTGCCTTAAAACTGCCATCAAATATATCAAATCATTACTTTTCACAATAACCATCACATTTTAATTAGTCATACACGGCATGTGCTGTTAATGAGATTTGCTCTAAAACAATATCGGCTGCTTTTTTTTTTCTAGAGAACAACTTATTCTTCTGGTCATGTGTGACAAATTGGTTAAATAGACAAACAAATACTATTTAGTTTGGCTTTGATTTCCGTACTTGTAAATTCTGTTTGTACATTTCTCATGCTCATTTTGTAATGTTCCAAAACACTGGTGTTCTTAAATTGAATTAGGGACGTTAAATAGCATAAGAGTAGAGCATCACTGATCTAGAAGGGGAGAAGAAAACCATTGGGCTATAGATGCAGTAAACTAACGATTTAATATCTTGTCAGATGTTAAATTAATGTTGTACTTAATGAAATGTTGATTAAACATCTTCTGTGCTTGTACACTGTAAAAGCGATGAAATAAAAATGAAACACCAGAGTGCATCAAAGCGAAGTTTGCTGTACGGCACAGATCATATTTCTTTGCTTTTATATGTAGACTTTCTTATATTGCATCTTTGTTATTCTACTCTGCTCCTGACTGCCAGCACTCCATAAAATAAATTAATACTCAGTTACTCTTGGAGATTCCCTTCACCTATTAGTTATTCATGAGAACTCTCCTTGGTGAACAGCAGATTGTGCTATGTTTTGAATCATGAGTTTTAGTTGAGAATCCATTCCATGACTCCATCAGCCGTGTGAATCAAACTCCCACAAAGACCATATTGGCATAAAAAAAGGCTGTGAAAGATTCACCATGGGCTCTATGTATCATTGAGATTTTGGCATTAACTCAATGCTAAGTTAGAAAAAGCTTTTCAATATTTGTTACTGGCAACCGTGCCTTTAACCATATGTTTCAGCTAGTGGCTTAAAAAAATATTTCAAGAATGAATTAGATGATTAATGTCAAAAGGAAACATATGCTTCAATTACTTAACTATAATGTAGAATAAATATTTTCTTTTGCATTTTTTTAGCTTGCATATTTAGTTCCTTTACTTATTATTTGTTATTTTAGCTGAAGGTGTTTCTTCAATCACCCATTTTTTTTGCAAATGTAAAGTCTTTTTTCTTTTTACATAAAATGTCAGTTTTTTAGTTGAACAAATTTTTATTGAATCTCCTACTTTCTTAAGCAAATGCAAAGTACTTAAATCCTTTTGGATAAACATGATACTTTTACTGGCTTGATATGAAATATTAAATGGTAATGTTTTATCAATATTGTATTTATGTATATTTTGCACTTATATGTACAGATTCATTACATAGGCAAGCTTTGATTTCTGCTCTGCAGTACTATTAGCAGTTGTGCTTTACTGTTTCTTCTCACTTATATGTATGTAAATGTATAATTTAGATATATTGCAAAGAGGTGGATCTTTAAGAAACTTTCTTAGTGTGTTATCTGTGGAGCTGTCTGCTCACTCATTGGTACAGAAACAAAACAGAAAATGACAATGATATGTAAAACACCATCTTAGACAAATGTATATCAAATGTATATCAAATGCATTTTGGCCACCAACATTAGCTTGTACTCTGCTTTTTTTCAAATAATTGTCCAAACAAAATTGTAATTATTGTTAAAAAAATACAATTATAATTAAAAAAATACAAAGATAAATATTTAAACAACAATAGTGAAATATATAAGCAAACAGTGCATAATATATGTATATTTTACGTAGATTATACTTTCACAGTGTGCACTCCAAACCAATAGTCCAATAGAATAGTATGCATATTGTATATTTTCTTTTTCATGGTTTTTAAGCATTTAAAATTACTGAAAAATTTACTGCCATCAGGAAGGGACAAGGGGTATTTCTTTTCTGGGCCCTGATCAAAAGACCCTGACTTTTTAAATGCTAGAACTTTTAGACAATGGGGAGACAGGAACCTAGTATGGGGCCCAGAAATAACTGAGTGAGGTCCTGTTTATCTTCACAAAGGTGATAATAACTCTTTCAATATTAAGCTTTCAGGTAGGTAGTGTATGATTGAGACTGAATTGTTCAGTTCTAGTACAGTTGTGGTCCAAAGGGTAAGTTGCAAGTGATCAGTTATTGTTAGACTTAAAAAACTTTCTTGCTTTTCATTAGAAGAAAACAATTGTTGAAGTTAGAGGTAGGCAAAAACACTGCTGCGAAATAAACACAGCTTTTTTTTCAAGCACATGAGAAACCAGGTGGCTGAAGTAGGAGACTGAACAAAACTGGCAAATGGCAAAACTCTCCTTCAAAGGTCAGATGTGCCACAGGGTAAAGTGCCAAATCACTATGCTAAGATTTATCCTTCCAAAGCTGTTCAGGATAATGATGTGTCTTTCAATGTAGATTCAAGGGACATATCAGTTAAAATGATTATCACCACTACAAAACAATTTATTCACAAAAGATCAAACTGATCAAGTTTCTAAAAACAACAACAGCAGGGAGAAAAATACATCAAATCAAGTTAAAATTACACACAGGTGCATAAGTGGATGTACTTCAAGTGGATGTACTAGATCAGAAAATGTTTTCAGATCTAGCCGTTTCTACCAACACACACGCTTTATGGGTATATAGGAGAGCAATTAAATGTAAAAGACGTGAGAACTTCAACTTACCTACCAAAGCAAAAAACTTACCTTTTCAGAAGGCCTTAAACCCCAGAATGGTTCTGATTTCTGTTTTTCGTGTGTATTTAACAATTTGGGTATGTAAGAGCTTGGTATTCCTGCCTCATGCTGTGGATCCTCAAACCAGCTTGCACATGAATCTGGGATGGGAATAAAGGTCTTCTTGTACAGGTTGGGCTTGGTAAGTGGTGATGGACACTTTAAAACAAATACAGCTGGTATTGTAAACAGATTTTCAAAATGCCAAGCATTAGGACACCAATAGCTCTTATATGCTCAAAACTCAACTTTTTATTATTTTGTATTTTAAAATAAAGACCTTTTATTATTTTCAGTTTTTAATAGAATGGTCAAGAGTCAGAACTCCAATAACGTCTTTATTTCTGTAAGGGACAGTTGCGGAAATTCCGCCCCAGTCCCAGGGGACACAGTTATTAGCAGGCCAGAAAGGCATAAAGACACTGACTGCTTGACATTAGATTTAAATAGGCCACAGCAGCCTTTTATTAAACAAACAATCAATAAATCACATAAACCATACCCAGTAATGAACAAAAACATAAAGTAATACTGACAAGAAATGATCATTGGGTGTCCACTGTAAGTCATAGTGCCAATCCTGTCCCCAGCTGCACCTCCACCAGCTCAAGGACATTTTTCAAATTGGGCATTCTACTAAGAAACCAAGCCCCAAGTAGAACTGACCACAACCTACAAAAAAAAGACACCTGATCAGCCCTGTTTTGCCAATTTTTTTAAGTTTTCTAGAAATCAAAACCAAATGCAATAACCAAAGGGTATATGGGCTTAACAACATTATCCTTCAGCCAACTTTTCAGGAATGATCTTCCTCACTCCATTGTCTTGTGTCTTTTTCAATTCAGCAACCAAAGAGATAAGGATTTTTTTTGTCTGTGTTCCCATTGGAAAGATTACCGACCATGTTATGTTGGATGTGTAAGGAACTTACCCGTCCTGCCAGCCCGCGGTGTCCCTGGGGATCCCAGCCACAGAGGGAGACGCCGCTGTAGCAGGCAGCATGGCCGAGGCTCTCAGCACTCCTTTGCATGTGCGAAGTAGTGCACGTCCTAGGGGTGCTGTGGGAAGAGGTGCGCGTGCTACAATGCGTCCCTCCTGTACCCCCCAAGGGCGCGGCACTCGGCTGCCTCGCCCTGGGGCGGGACATAGTTACCGCAGTTTGAATTCCCTGCGGCCAATCAGCCGCAGGGGATTCAGTTAGTCTCCTATCAGACGGCGCCAGGTGGCGCAAGGTCATTGGTCACTCTTGCCAATTAAGGAGAGCCTGTCCTGTACACCATTGCTCGCTATAAGCCTCTGTGAACACAGTGTGCTTGGGTGCGTCCTTGTGTTGGTTTAAGTTTATCTGCTTTTGTCATCTCCATAATGACCTGGTCTGAAACTGACTCTGCTTGAACTCTGTCAGCCCTGACCTCAGATTGTTACTGACCATTCTGCCTGCTGCCTGCCCTGACCTCGGATTGTTCTTGACCTGTCTTTGCCTTACCCTCTTGTACTTCGCTTGTTTGGACTTACCCCTTGATGTGCTTTATGATATTGAATAAAGCCTGATTGAAGGATATCTGGAGTTGGTTGTGGTTTGTGTGCCCAGGCGCATTACAGGATGATGGGCAAATACAACAATTAAAATCTGACAAAGGCTTATACCTATGCTTGCTCTATACAAAACGTAATAAAAAGTTTTTGTTGATCCTGGGTTTTAATAGGTAAAAAGAATGATTTCACTGACTAGAGTGATTAACGGAAAAATCCAGAGTACTGGTGAATTAAACAATTTCCATAAAAATTCAGTTTAATTGAAAGAAAGACTTTCAAATTATCTTGAATCAATGCAAAAAACTTTAAAATCCAATGTTCATAACTAAAATACTGCACACAGCTCAATAAAATGTCATACTAATTGGTTGGACAATGGTAAATCGTTCATTCCCTCTACTTTGGTTACTATTGTTGATTTGATCTGTAAAGATTAAAAGTAGGTTGTTCTTAAACCTATTGAAAATGATAAAATATATATATATGATAAATATAATTCAGGCTATATTTCAATAAACAGCAAGGACATGCTGTCCAAACATGGCAAATTTTAGCCCCAGGAGAACCTATGATTCTGGCAATAAAAAAATTGACTCATCCTAAGCTCCAACATGTAGTTTAAAATATCTATACACAGTTATGGGGTAATGGTAAAAAATGTTTTTGTGTCAAGTGAAATTTTAGATTAGGAAATTTCTAGTAGGAGAGAAGAATCATATATGAAGAAAGTTAATTTGTCTTTACCAAAACTCAATGGAAGGGGTACAAGGTTCTACAAAATGGTCTTGGGTTACCTAGCACTTTATTATCGATATTTAAAGGAATCTAAAGCCAAAGTTTTTTTTTTTTTTGGATGGAGTGGAGAAGAGTTAGCAATCATGTCTGGTTTTTATTGGTGTCAGTGTTTCTTTCTGTATTTTTACCAACAACCTTTATCATTGAGACCTAAAGTAGAACTAAATCCACGTGGAACACCTATCTGCTTTCAAACACTGAGTGCCACCATCCTTCTTCTCTTGTTCCTCTACTGGAAGACCTTTGGACATCCTGCTTGGAATTGGTGGGAAAACTTAGTTTCCCAGGGAGTTCTTTCATCCCAGCACATGCAAGGGAAGCTGGGATTGCCTGGTTTCCCTGTAAACCAAAGCTGACTCTGCGCATGTGTAGTTAAGTTTTGCCTTCAAAAACCCAGACCAAACAGGCAGGTAAAAAGCGTTATTTCAAAAGGGATATCACCTGTCCTTTATGCAAACCTAAAAGTAGAACTTTAGTTCCACTTGAAAGTAAAGAAAAAAATTAAATGTTTTAAGCTGTCACTTGAATTTAAATTAGGGTGACAACTATGAAGGGGATCATCCTCACTTTATAAAGTATTATTCTCACTTCTTGTGTCTTTAAGACAAGATGTAAAGGGAAATTTCCTTAATGTCACCTAGACAACAAAATAAAAACAGAGCGATTTTAATCTTTGTCCAAAACCATTTCACACTTACTTTAGGCCATACTTTAACCTCCCTAGCGGTTCATTTCTTTCCAGTTTTATATGTCTAAAAGCGGTACATTGTTTTTCATGAAAATTTATTTTACAGTATAATATAATAATGAGTATAATAAAGTCTGAAACACAAAATCATGTAAAAATAATAAATTTAATAAATTAAAAAATCTATATATTTGAATTATATTATTTTTCAAAAAAAAAAATACATATTATACTCATACTAATATATATACTATAAAATAAATGTTCCTGAAAACAATGTTCTGATTTTACACATATAAATCCAATGTATTGCATTCAATACAGTTATTTCCCACCCCGCCCTGCTGGCAACGTACACATGTACCGATGTCGCCAAGAGCTCCCCGGTGACTCATCGAGTGCAGAAGCCAGCCAAAGGAAGAAGGAAGAAGAAGGAAATTGCGACGATTGCCGTGGATCAGGTAAGGCTGTATTACCTATTACCTCCAAAGGATACCGCCTCCACTTTTAGCAACTTTTTTCTACCCTGAGTCACACTGGGGTTACCACTGGGGAGGTTTTATCAAATCAGTTGGGAACCAATTAGAAGAAGCAGAGCTTCTCCGTGGTGCCAAGACATTAGGAGTGACATCAAAAGAGGCACATCTTGTCAACTTCTGTTTTAGGGGGCTTGATCTAGAAGAAGGTTGGTTAAGATTGAAACAGAAAAGCCTACCTATTGATAGGTTGCACAGGGTTATAATATGGTGGCTCTAGAATGGAACAAGAAGTAGGCCTAGAAAAAGCAATAGCATTCCCATTGCATATGGTTTATAAATTACAACTTAACAGTAACTCACTGGCTGCAAGGTAAGGTTGTTCGAGTTTAGGAATCAAAGGCCTAAAGTAGTAGGTTGGTCTTGGTCATGATTATCTATCTTTAGTGCTCTAATTGTTCTAATTTGTTGCATTCCACATGTTAATAAATTTACTGCTGTTAGAGAAATAGAGAAAATGTGTGCAGATGCTGGCCCTCGAGACCCGAGCTGGGCTAGCCTGGTCTAAGTTTTTCTATAATCTTTTACATTTATTAGTGTCTGTAGTACTAATCTAATAACAGGCGGAAAAATCTAGTACAGCAAATGCAATCCCTTCCCGATCTGTTTTCTGTTGCTCAGTGGATTGGATTATACAATTACTAGGGAAGCAGAATGACTTTTACATTACCAGTCTCCACTGTGCTTAGATTTGTGAAGCTTTCGTGAATGTTGGTGTACTGGGATTAAGGGTCAGAAAATCCAGCAATGAAATGAAGTCTCATAAATACATGGCTGTAAGTTGAAAGTACTGCCAGTATGTAACATTTGGAGGGGGCTGCCCAGGACACAGATCCCAAAGCACTTGTCTCAGGAATAAACAGACCTAGCTGGTGACCTGTCAGATCCGTTCAATCCATCAGTAAGGAAGGGTGTCGTGCAAAGTGACAGGCAGGCAAAACATAGCAAGGAAAATGGGGATGAAGAGGAGGGGAATGAACCTGGAGAGAAACTGCACCTTGGTTTAACCCTTATTTACTAAATTACCAATCATTGCTGCATTGCACTGACTTTGTAAAGTACCTATGAGCCATGCACATAAAGGTTAAACCAGAATGGCTTGTAGCATTTACAGAGGATTTTTTGTGCACCTATTATTTCTTTTTAATCTTGTTTATTGCTTTATTGCAGATTCACAAGATTTGGCTGGCTTTGTTTTATTATTTTATATAAAGAAGATACACAGTCATCTAATTTTCAACAATCATTTAAAGAATGACATGTCTTACAATGTAGGTTTTCTGAAAAAGAAACTATAGCTATATCACATATTTTTTATTTACTGACTTTTTGTTTACTTTTTACTGTTTCAAGTTTACATTCAGGTAAGTTTATGTCACAATCATATTTTCTTTTTACATATCCAAATCTTGCTTAATCCTTGGTAGGCCTGTATATTGATTCTGTTATACTGGTACCTATTCAATTCAAGCCTACCTTCTGCTAAAACCTGTAGTGCTAAATAGCACTTAAGGCATGCTAAAATGACATGAGATAATATTGGTTAGAATTACAGAATAATTATACCTTAAAGTTGACTTGATTTGTAGAAGTTGTACCTAAATAAGGCAAGTAAAAGACAAGGGACTAGTTACCAGTATTGGCTGCAGACCCCTGCAGCTGATTGTTTGGTATTTAGGATCCTCATTTTTTTACAGGTGTTTGTTAGAAGGCAAAGAATGAAAAAGCGAAATAGATTATACATGATGGGGGAAGGGTACAATTCTAAAAGATGCACAGCCTAGGCATTTGGTCTTTGCATACTAATTCTCAACTGCAGTCAAAGGCTTTATAATGTATACAAACAGATCTAGTTAAAAGATTTCTCCATTTTACAAAGTATATAAACAGACTACAACCAGGCTGAACGTCTCAAAGGATTTTCATGGCAGTACAAGATTAGGATTTTATTTTTAACATTTTGTCACAAAATGAATACTAAATTACTGGCTGTACTAAAAAAATTCCAGTGTTTACCGTTATGTATTTATTTGAGAATCATTAAATACATTTTAAATTCAACTTGGATAAATGATGGTATTTTTCATTATTTCATTTTGATAGGAGAAAAGAACACAGAGATGTTCTGAAAGGCAGACTACTGCTCCTTTTAATGAGTATTAGGCAGTTCAGGTTGTGTTCACATTTCAGCCAGCAGGTGGAGCACGTCTGTGCAAGACTCTCATCCTCCGAGGTGCGGGAACAACTGCCATTATTTGGATTTTGAAAAAAGAGCATAAATAACCACTATTGAAGCATGTATAGTATCTGCATATTTATTGGGTTTATAGTACAGCCTGTGTTTGCCACTTGAAAAACCCAACAAATCTAAAATAGCTTGAAAAACCAAAATATGACTGCCGTGTGTGGTTTCCAGACAACTTATTAAAATTTATGTTCGTGTCAATACAGCCTTTAAGTTTTATTCTTTTTTTCATGAAAGTTACAAATACACAACAACTGAACCCCCTGGGAATGGCAAACTGGGAAGTGCAAAGTAATGAATAAGGCTCTCTGTCCTAGATAATTGGTGTCACTCAAAGTGGACCTAAACTCCACATTTTTACTTTACATAAAAGGGTAGACAACTCTTATATATAAAGTTTTTTTTTTTTTTAAGTGCAACGCTTTTGTATTTTTTTTTTTAAAAGAAGGGTGCAGCACCGCACCTTTCATTCTTAATTGTTGTGGCGATCAAGGCTGAATGGGAGCTAAGGGCCTCCCAGGATACCTACGTCATGCATCCTGGGAGGCTCTTTTTCCCCTTTACAGCAGGCTATGTCACCCCGCAGTGCGAGATAGAGTGAGATCAAAGACAGAAGATGGCGATGCTAGGACGAAAAAGAATTCCAAGACGGCGTGGGACTGGAGGAAAGGTCCAGCGCCATCAAGGGATGTGTGGGATCAAAGGTAAGTGTGCTTTTTTTTCACTTTAGTTCCACTTTAACCTCCCTGGTGTTATTCCGGAGTGTGGCTCGGGGGTTATTTTTATTACCAAAAGCAGTAATCCAGAGCCACACTCTGGGTGGCATTGTAAAGGACTTACCTGGTTCCAACGAGCCCACTGCATCCTTCAGCGATGTCCACCCCGCATCTGTGTCCCCTGGCCTTGCATCCCTCGCATAATCAATAGATGCGTGAGCGTGCAGGGCGGTGTGCTGGGGGGCATGACCAGGTGGAAAATTTAATCATAAAGAAACCGGTTTGACAGCAAAAATACTGTCATAATTGGACCACTAGGGAGGTTAAACCGACCTGGGAGGCACAAATTTCTCAATGCTCAAGGAACCCCTAGCAAGGACCCCTCAAAAAACACTGCTTTAACGTTAGTAAATGCTTCAACTCCCATAAAGCCTGCAGATGACAAAATGCTGCAGCATTTGTCATTTTTGCAGCCTAAAAATGCAACGCCCAAAATATTTCTGTACTCTGCATAATAACACTGGAGAAAACAGTCCACGTAAATTTAAACTTCAATGTTCAGGTTTCATGACAATACCCATGAGGCCTTTTATACATTTTTTAAAAGTTAAAGTACAGATAGAGGTTCCAAATATCTGAGCAGTCCTCTAGTGCAAATATTAACAAAAATTCCACCTCCTAACAAGTTGCATAGGATCATTGGATGAATTGTTTTTTGAGTTGAATGATGGAATTTAGATGGCTATATATTGAATAAATTGGCCTTTTTGTGCAGAGCCCTCATTACCTAATCTTTCAAAAAAATTCTTACAAGAATTGAAGGGTGTTGGAAAAAGACACCAGATAATGGTGAAGTTGTAGGCTCAAATTGTCCTCAGAAGACCATATTAGTCTAAGTGGACACATGTAGTTGTACACATCAGACACATCAGCCATATAGTCATTCTTAATGTGACAGTGTTTAATACAATCAACTTCATAGTTTCCAGAAAATTGCAGCATGTAGAAAATGGGTAGGATGGGGCAAGAGGGGCACTGTCTGGCAACCCATAAAAGGCTACTGGAATAGACTGAAAATATGCCAGGAAATTTTAACCTGAGGGTACCCGTCAGTCCATCAATTTGTCTGGAGTAAATGGACAGCTTATTAGGAGGTTACATCATTGTATTTTGAAACATGGATCAAATGTTATAATAATAAATTATATTTCTAAAAAGTGATTTTATTACATTTAACTGTCATTTCAGGACACCTGAAAGCCCATGGAAGATAAGTTACAATGTTTATACACTGAATATGCTGTACCTAAGAGATTTAATTAAAATGGCTTGTGCGTACCAATCAGAACTGGGAGTCTGGGACAAAAATGCCTCTTTGCACTTGTCTGATCTAAGTGGACGAATAGAAATAAATCAAGGAAGTACAAATACTGCTAATGAATCTCATAAATACAACTAAACCATAAAAAAGAAAATACATTTCTAATGATAAATTATCAGAAACAGAATAGCTCATTCATTGCTGGGTAGATTGCCAATTGCCTTTCTTGTAAATGTACTTTAATACTAATTGTTTAATCATTTTTTCTATAGTATTAATTGCAGGAGAATTTCCTGCTTTATGGATCTATTTTGAAGTATACATCACTTGCTCGTTAAGTCCATGCACATCTACTAAGCAGTAAAAATCATTTTAAGCATTGGCATGCAAAAGAATAATATATTTTTTATATGTATTTTTATTACTGCAAAAATACAGTAACCCGCTTAATGTACACTTAGACATGATACACTTTGCTAACTGCTAAATGGTCCATTTTCTGTTTTTTTCAGTATCTCTGTATCCAGGAACCAATAATGGCAATTTATGTACTGATTAATACTCATGCAGCTATAGCCAAAACTACCTACAAATAAACAGGATTTGCCAGGAAAAAACAAAACAAAATGTATATGCATTTATCATTTAAAGAAAATCACTCTTGAGAATCATAGAGGTTGACAATACTAAATTCTTTTTTGGAGACAATGGGCCTGATTTACTAAAGCCCTCCAGGGCTGGAGAGGATATACTTTCATCAGTGAAGCTAGGTGATCCAGCATTTGTTAGCAAATGTTTTCAATTCTGGACTAGATCCAATCCAGGTATGCTAGATCACCCAGGTTCACTGATGAAAGGGTATCTTCTTCAGCCTTGTAAAGCTTTAATGAATCAGGCCCATTATCTGGATGGCAATCCTTGCTCTGTACCACAGTCTAGCACACACTGTTCCCTCTGACGACCTTGGTTCAGCAGCAAAGAAGCTACTAACTTTTTGTCCTCTGCTCTGAATTTTCAGCATCCCCAGTTTCCCTTTAGCTGTGTATCTCAGCATCCCCAGAACATACATTGAGACTGTGTGCATCCGAAGAGTATGTGCTACAGCCAATGAGCACTTTCTGAATACAATCCTGCACTGTTGTTGGCTACTAGGCCTATATAGCTTTTCTGCTGTCAGTCACTTAGTTGCCCTTTGTAATGTTTAGTCTGGCTGACCAGCTAGTGGGGTGACCATCTATTGGATTACCTGTTGATGACTTTTTCTGGACCCTGTGATTGTATGTTTCTTGGACCAACCTTTGCTAGTTACCTGATACTGCTTTGTCTTTACCTTTGGACACCTTGCTTGACAGACTGATTACCTGGCTCTGCTTTCTGGACTTGCCTCTCAGGAGTCTCCTGTATTGCATTATCTGTGTATCACCTGGTTACTGAACCTTGACTGTTTGAACTCTTATTGCGTCCTACTCTTGTGGACTCCTGGTCCTCCATTAGTCCTTTCTGAGATGTCTTCCTTTGCGCACAGATGTCCTGGAGCAATTTTGTGCTGGAAAGGTGCATCCAGCCTCCCAAGACTTAGCAGTGCCTGCTATAGGTATAAAGTGTGGAATTAGATTGAGGGGTTGGTGTCTGGTGAGCACTGGTGCTGGACCAAGGCCTTACACTTCTACAAAAAATTCTAAAAACCTGGCTGTAATGCTGATCCTGTTGATTTATTACATTTTAAAACACTGACCAGAAAAAAATAAAGACTTGATTTATTTCCAACTTTACTGATCTACATACTTCTTACAAAGCGTGACTGGAAGGGAACTAAAGCTAATGGCAACCAAGCAACTACAATTTTTATTTCAATACATTTGTATTCAAGGAAAATATAGTTAACAAAGAATGGGTTCAATAAATACAATGTGTTTACAATGATAACACGGAGCAACTTCTCAAATAACATTTTGATACAAAGCATCAAATACAATATAAGGACCTCATGTTACAACAAAGCTTTTATAACAGGAAATAACCAAGGATGGGGAATGAGGATTAAGGGGGGCAGGGGAGGGCATCCACATCAGGGAAGGTTCTGTACTGAAGAGCAGTGTTCAATCCAGGGATCCCAGGTAAGTTTAAATACGTGCGGTGTGTCCTTAAGAGAGCATGTGAGTTTTCCATTTACCATTATACAGTTTAGTATTGTAGATACCAAAGCCAGTGGGATGAATGGGTATTTCCAGGCCCTTGCCAGTGCAATTTCGACTGCCAGCAGCATATAAAACAGAATTTCCCAGGGTATTTCAGCAGGGGCATGTCAATCTTGCTCAAGAGGGCGCTCCCCATACTTGGAGATAAGGGGATGTGTAACACCTGTACAATAAGTTCAAACACTTTCACCCAGTATTCCCACGCAACTGGGCATGGCCACCAGATATGCTCCATGTCACCCACACCCTCTGAAACTGAGGGAGGAGGAGCCTGGGAAACAATGAGCAACCGTGGTAGGGACCAGGTACCAAAACTCAGGGTTTCCCCAAAGTGGAGCAAGAGGCAAGTGGGCAGAGCTTACGATGTTTTAGTCCACCCCAAATTGATAGAGAGTACTTGAGGGAGGGACAGGCAATCTTAGGTCACAGGCAGGAGAAGGCGGGGATCCACATGAAAGAGGCAATTGCCAACTTTGCATTGGGCTGAGCCTCTATATCTACCCATTGAGGCCTTTTGAATAGCAGCATTGTACGAGAGAGCTGTGCCACCTGAGCGTCTCTGTGTTATTGCAATGTTCGAAAAAGATAAAAAACCCTAAGAATTACATTCATCTTGACTGCTGCTATCCTTCCCAACGGAGATGTGGTTAGGTCCGCAAATGTTTGCTTGAACAAGGGTCTCTAGTTCATGTGGTATAGCTAATAAGGTGTAGGGGAAAGCTTGATTTCTAAATATGGTAGGGTCTCTGCATGACACTACAAGGTAAAGGCCTGTTGTAAGGAAGAAATTGTGGCTTGATCAAGGTTTATGTTTATGGCCATCGACTTGGAGTTGTTAAAGCGTACCTAAACTCCGAATTTTCACTATACATAAAAGGGTAGACAACCCTTTTATGTAAAGAAAAAATTTTTAAGGGTTTTTTTTTTTTTTTAGTGCACAACACCTTTTTTAAAAAAAAAAAAGGGTGCAGCACCGCCACCTAAATCTCGATCGCCTACGTCAGGCATCCCAGGAGGCTTTTGGGCGCTCCTTCTGCGCATGCCTGAGCATCTCGGACATTCGCAGAAGGAGCATTTTTGTGCAAAGATAAAAATTTACCAATCTCACACAAGCGCAGTAAGGTCGGCAATTTTTTCATCCTATGTCACCCGATCTCGTGCCTGGGTTGGGTGACGTAGGATGAAGAACAGGAACAAAAGAGGGGATGGCGGCACCCGGAGCGAAGCGGACACATTTAGGTTCAATCACCAGTGTTAACCGCAGGTGGGAGAGAAGGCAACCTTGTCTGGTACCTTTCTTGATAGGAAATGTATCAGAGAGGAAGCCTACTAAGGACACCCTTGCTGTAGGAGTGGTATATTAGGTGGCTAGGAGCTGCAGGAAAGTATCGCCAAAATTCATATGTCAGAGTATGTAAAAGAGATTCCCAAGAGAGTACCATGACATGCTATCAAGTGCTTTTTGGATGGAAGCATGGCTTTTTTAGTGGGGTTTTTCTCCCAGTTAGTGGAGACTACTGAGTTAAACTCAACTCAGCTTTCTGGTTTGGCAAGGGGTTTGGTGGAATAGTATAAATCCAACCTGGCAGGGTAGATATATCTGCTTAGGAAGGAGTTCAATCGGATGATCTTGAGATCACAGTTAAGTGATATTGAGTGATATTAGCCATTGAGGGTTGATTCTTGTCTTGCTTGGGAATCCCACTAATGTGAGCTAGATTGGCATCACACTTTAAACTCTCTACCTCGTGTAATTCAATAAACTACTCTACCAGGTGGAGACCCAGCTTTAACTGGAACTTTTTATAGAAAGCATTGGAGAATCTTTCAGGACCAGGAAAGCTGTTTGTTTCGAGTAGTTTCAGTTCAGGTATTTCCTCTAGTGTAAAAGGCTCCTCTAACCTCTAACCTCTAACCTGTCTGTGGGCTGTCTTAAGTTTGGGATAGCGTGAAAAAAAGAACTCTTCTGCCCTTTTTGTGGAGATTGGGAAATTGGAATATTATCGCAACTACAAATTTTAGTCCGCTTTGTGTAGCACTTATAAAAAGATCTTCTTTAGATAGTAGTCAGAGCAATAACTAAAAAAGGTACAATCTTTGAAAACAGATACAGTTTGGTTTAGGATGGGTACGAGCAAAAACCATTAGATTTTCTAGGTGGCAGATGCTTTGCCCTTAAATAATGGGCAATAATTATACGCCCTGTGAATGGATTTAGGAATATAATAGCATCCATACCTTGTTTATTTTCTTTACTCAGCAATAAAGTGCCTTTGCCTAACTCTAAATTGAAACCAGCTTGCTCTGAAAATACCAATCCGGCAAACACCAGAACTGGATGCTTGAAGAGTTGCCGTAATTATGCACAGTCAAGGTCTGTCCAATGGATAGATGAGAGAAAAGATTTTATAGACTTTATAGCAGTAGTGTTCTGTGCTCTATTTTATTATCTGAAAGTGTTTAGCTGATAGCTGAGAGTTGAAAAACAAAAAAAAAAAGTTCCTGAAAACTTGAAACTGGATATATCTGCAGTCATGCAAAATGAATGGCAAGTGATAGCATATGTAAGCATTGTTACCATTTTTTAAAATGATTTCTAGTTTAAAGCCTAGCTCCAGGCAGATATTACACATTTTATTTAATCCATTTTTGGATTCCTAAAAGAGATAAAATATATTCATACAAGTTAGTAAAGCACTTGAATATTTCTTAGTGGGTTTCTAAAATCCCCAGGGAGAAGAAAGGGCAAATACCAAGAGCCAATCAACATCTGCAGCATTGCATATGTACTGATAGGGAACATGCAAAACAGAGCAGAGTAAACAGTTTGCATTTGTTGACAGGTCAGGTCTTAGACAATGCAATTTTCTTATAGTAAAATATGTAGTGGGATTGTAAAGCTAGATGAGGTGTCTTGTTAAATAGCATTACAAATTCATTGACAGCTAATGTAATGCTTTTCAGCAGATATCAAAGGGGTATATGCAGCTTTAAATGAACATTTTCTATTTCTTTGGACTTTTATTGTCACTAACCTGGAGGTGCCCCCTTCTATTAGTTTTAGCTTTCTACCTTGTTTGCTAATCAAATCTGATATTGTTACTGCTCTATTTGCACATAATGACGTTCTATGAATGTATTACATTGGACAAGGGTGGTATTATTTTGTTGTTTTTCAGGAAAGAGTGGATCATATCTGTTACCACAAGTTAAAGCTGCTCATTTACAGATATAATCATCAATATATTTTGAACATCAGCTTTGCTTTTTCTACGAGCCCTCTGCTTTCTTTGAAAGAAGTCATTAAAACCCTGCTAGTTTACCAAAAATAAATGTTAATATATGCTTCCATTATATATTATGCCTAGAACATTGGCCATTATGATGGATTTTGGATAAAAAAATACAGACAAATGAGATGCTAATCGATGCACATTTCCTCTTGGCCCTTTATGCCTTGGATTAATAGACCTCATCAGTCTTCAGTCAGTTGTTGGTTATTCCAAAGATGCTGTTTGATTTTGGTCCCTGTAATTCCCCTGGATCTTCTCTCTGATCTCTCCAGTTGGCTAAGAGGTTGAGACTCTGGCGTATCGTCAGCCATGCTGTCTGTTATTTAAAGCCAGGGATAAGTCTGGCCAGGAAGCTTGCTTGTGTCATTATATTGAACATGCTAGCTGTGAAGTACTGTTTTGTGGCTTCATTTATCTCCCGCTGGTTGATAGCAACCTCTACCTCAAAGATAGGATGATTTCATGCCTGTCAACTTGATCCAGAATGATTTGGGTTGGTTGTAGCTATTAACATAAGCTACCCATGATTTGTGCTCCTGTCTCTGTCTACAATAAACATGGAACTACAAATCCCCAAGCACTTAAACCATTGAAAACTAGAGATAGCAGGACACACAATAGCCTGCAAATAGATAACTTTAGAAATAAACAGCATGGGAGGAAGTGTACAGGTTACATATCACAGAAAAAAATGACTGTTCAATAACAAAATTTATTATTCCATAAGGCTTTTCACTGACCTAATAATTTGAAGAGTTTTGTTTCTGGATATGTATTAGGGAACAGACTGGTCTAAAATGCATTTTTTTGCTCTAGAAAAAAAACTGGACTACTTTAAAGGCTCCGTAGCTTAACTTGTATTGTTTGCCTGGTGCCATATCACGTGTTTGAGTGATACATCTTCTCTGTGCAGTTTGACATAGTAAGTCCAAGGTCATGTTCTTCTGAGTAAATATGTCAGCTATTAGCAGTGACAAAATGGAAAGAACTGGTTTAATTTAAATAGCTGCATTAGGAAATAAAAGCTAATATTGTATATGTATATATATTTATATATATATATATATATTGCAGAATACATTTAACATTGTGTAGAATACAGTACAGGATAATGTAGTATAGTATAATTTGCTGAAAAACTTGGCTGTGAAGTCAATATACCCTTGCTGTCAGTTGGCCTATCTGGGGATTAGAATAAAGAGACATGGGGATTAGGAAATATATCCTGATCTTGCTTTACCATTCTATGTGCAGCATAATGTCTGCCAGTATCAATTTCTATGGCAGTGATATATTGCTTTGGCTATTTTGGTGATTTTTATACTTATGAAACATAGGTATTTAGTCACAGACTGGAAGTTTAGTTACATTGCATATTTAGCTCCCTCATTGTTTCAAACCCAATTGCACATTTTAGGGTCTAACAGGACCTCAACCATGTGGTTAGACCTGGAGGAAGACACACTTGACCTGATTAAATAAAGCTCTCCAAGACTGGAGAGGATAGACTATCATGGGGGAACCAGTGATCAAGCAAACCTTGCTACATTGGCTGAACACAGTAAGTCAAGCCAGGCCAGCTGGGCCTGGGCCTGAAGAAATGACAAGAGCTATGCTTAGCTGGGAAAGAAAATGTCAGGAGCTATAGTCAGCTGAACAGAGTATTAATGTTTTAGTGTTTGATTGCCCTGTAAAACATGTTCATGAGTGCAGATATACCTACTGTGAACTGAGATGAGCTAGAGCAATATTTTAACCTACACAGAACACAATGTTGTTAGAAGTTTTTAATATAATGTTTATTGCATTGTATTATAATGTGCAACTGTGTGAATTATGACTTAGTAAATAAAGTACTGTTTTGGCATACCTTTTAAGAGAAGATACATGTTCCAATAAACAACAAACATGGAGTTTGCAGGTTCTCCCCGTGTTTGCATGGGTTTCCTATGGGTACTTCGGTTTCCTCCCACATCTCAAAAACATGCAGTTAAGTGAATTGGCTTCCCCCTATGCTGGCCTTAGACAGTTAGTAACACGACTATAAACTTTGTACAGCACTGCGTAATATGATGGCGCTATATAAATACTGTGTAATAATAATAATATTAACAAATAGAAACACTTTTCAAACTTAAATACATAGTCTTGTGAAATGTGTGCCAGAACAGTCCCATTGATTTATTGTACATTTTTTGCATTTGTTGTTTCTATTTGACAAAGTTTAGGGATGAAGCACTTCCTAGATAGCATGGTCTGAGCACAACAATTCCAGCCTGGTTTATTGGGGAAAGCTTTCCCCAGCTGTACGCTTTGAAGAAAATGACAGGAGTTTTTCTTAACTGGACAGAGAACCAGCATTGTTTAATTATGTTCAGCAAATTTAGTTGTACCCCTAGTTCCCGAGTCCAAAAATAAACACACTACATAACAAACGTCTCTGCAATTGTATTTTTAGGTAACATTTACCTTGGAAGGGTCCACTGAAATTCAAATGTAAATTTTGACGACAACTGATCAGTGTTTGCATAAATAAGGCCTAAAAGATAAACGCTCATCTAACCTCATGGGAACGTTGGTTTTCAAATGAATACTTTGTAGATAGGAGATGGGGGGAGCCAGCAAAAAAAAAGTGTCAGACTGCAAACAATTCCCTTCCCTCAACTCCACAAGTCTGCAGACTGCAGCTTAGTTTCCCTAAATCAGTGTGTGATTCACACTGAATCAACTGTACAGTAGTGAGCATCCACTATCCTACTCATGCAGTCTCCCCTCTCCATTCTTGCCCCAGATCAGGGCACTGTTGACAGTCACTTTCTTGTAGATGGACAGTAGACAAGTTCATCTACAGAAGTCTGACCTCGTCCAGATGGCACAGTCAACAACCGAAGAGGGAACAAGAAGTACAATTATGACTTGCCAAGCTGGCCAGCATGATTGATCACTGTCTAAACGAGGAAGGCTTTTACAGGTTGTTGCACATGTAACCTCATAGGAAGATGTTGAAATGAATAGTTTCTTTGACAGAGTCTTTCAAGAAAGTAAAAGCTAATGTTTCCTTGTAGGATTTATTCATGCTGGTTCAATTTCATGAGTCAATGGGTGGGGAATTTTTTAGAATCTGGCAGCATCCTTTGATAAGTGGACCACCAAATATCTGTCTACTCCCCTGTGGGATGAGCATGGAAGTCATTTACAGGAACCCCTTCATTCCGGTCAACCTTTCGTAATATTTATATATTTGTGCTAAACAATATTAAATGAAAAAATAATTGTGTGGGGTACCCCCAATATTAAGACCTGACCTTTTCATAGGCTTAGGCCATGGTTTATTTGTAATGGGGGCAGCGAGTGTGTGTACCCCCTTCTTAGCTTTTAAAGTGTCTCTGAGTGTGCATCCCGTTCTCTTTCGGTAAAACAAGTTAACAAGTCAACTGCCTTCTCCTAGCGGTGGCAAGGACCATTCTTGGGGTAGAAAGTGCCATCCCCAGGGTGCCTCCTTGTGGAAGGGCTTGGCAGTTAAGGAGCTTATTGGAATCTAGCAGCCCCATTTGATAAGTGGGGCACCAGATATGACAGGAGCTGAACAGCTGGGCAGAGATCTGTATTGCTTACATCTGTTCAGCCAATTCAGCTTAACACATGTAAACAATGCAGTATCCCTCATCCATTTTCAAAATAGGGTAAATCAATCCTAATATGAACAACACCACATAATAGAGAAAATGTTCCTCCTACCCCAATTTTATTTATTTTTTCCCTTTGTAAGGTCCAGCAATGTCCATACATAGGAATCCACAAAGACATTGGTAAACAATGCAAAGATTGCCAAGCTAGGCAATGCTCCTGTAATTGTGTTCAAGCAACCTAGCTGGGGACAGCCATCCTTGGCTGACCCTGGCTGTTCACACTGAACAAGATGACAGGAAGAGCGCTCCCATTCCAGTTTCCTGCTTTTGTAAAGCAACCTAATGTTTATTTATTTATTTTTGCGAAACAATGTTAAATACAAAATCATTATGTGGGGTACCCCTAATATTAAAATCTGACTCTTTAATAGGGGCTGTGGAGTTTTGAAAATGGGGGACACACACGCTGCAGCCAGCATAAAGGACACACACGCAGGATCAGATATCTGGAGCTGTCTTATAAACGGGTGAGAAACACGGTATGACCAGTAACTTTGGAACTACTTTATGTAGTAAATGTCTGGTTCCACAAAGAGACACTGTGGGCTACCATGGGGGAACCTGTGGAATCCAGCAAACTTGGAATGGATCTGGTCCAGAATTCAAATTTGCCAACTAATAGCAACTTACTTTAATGAAATCCATTCCAGGTTTGCCATATATCCCAGGTTCTCCCATGATTGTCTATCCTCTCCAGTCTTGGAACAAGGCATGATATGTCGAAGAGAAAAGATCAGATGCTCACACACAACGTGCCTACATGTTTTGGGCACAGCATTCATAGTACAGGGCGTCTTTTAAAAAATCCCCATATCCCTATGGATCTACAAACCGATGACAAGGTAAAAATACAAATGTAATATATACCTCAAAAAAACTTTTTACCCTGAGGTCCTTTACAATGTATTACTTATGCGCCCTGACATCTGTCACTATGACCCTATGGTCACTAACTGGACCCTCCCATTGTTATATACTGGAATCTTAGATACTTCTTAGATAGTACAATCATATTACTCTGCCTAACTGTTTGGATACCTGGCTGTCCATACACATTGTTTCACCGTCCCCTTTGGATAACTAACACATGTTTTATAATATTCAATTTGTGTCAAGACCCTCTTGTCTAAAATCACTTAGACCTGTAAAATAAATTGACCAGACCTCAAGACATGTCCAATATTTATAGCCATGATAAAGGAGGTCTTTATGCAGCTGGTTCCCCACTGTATCTTTATAAGTAGACAAGGAAAGAATTACCCTCTGAGAGGTGCAATGGGTTATTGAAAACTTTTTTCCATTTTTTTGCCTTTATTTCCTGAGATTGTTACAAATGTAAGAAGCAATAATATACAATCAATCTTCATTTCAACTAATTAAAGAATTTTTGCTTATTGAACAGGGACAAGGATGACTTAAAGCTTAACTGTTTGCTATTTTGTCTTTCCTGGTTCTTCCTTTTGTTTCCTAATTACCATACTAATGCATATATACTGCTCTATGTAAAGTCCCTACAGTATGTGATGTTAAGCCTCTATGATTGAAAAAATTAATGATAGGGTCAAGCTATTGATAGGGAAAAAACAATACTTCTGTCCACGGTGAAATGATTTAGACAGTTTATCTATATACTACTACATCTAGAGCTTCAGAGAAAGTACAACAGCATGAGGCCCAACTACAGGATATTAAAGATAGAGCTACTACATCTAGAGCTTCAGAAACAGTACAACAGCGTGGGACCCAATTACAGGAGATGAGAAAAAAAGAACTACTACATCTAGAGCTTCAGAGACAGTACAACAGTGCGAAACCCAACTACAGGAAATGAAAGAAAGAGCTACTACATCTAGACTTCAGGAGTCAGATGATCATGAACTGCACAGCATTTTAGCTTAGCATTGGAAGGACTCGGAAATGGTTTGTAGTAACTGTCAGGCCAAGAAGTTTAAATCTGAGACTTCTGGTATTTGCTGCAAAAAAGGGAAAGTCAAACTCTGCAAACTGGAAACACCATCACAAGAACTTTGGAATTACACATCAGCAAATACCTCAAAGCATTTTCTTAATAACATCATAAAATACAACTCATGTTTCCAAATTACATCATTCTGCGCAACATCAGTTGTTCAACAGCCTGGATTCAGTCTGGGTCCACATTCATGGTGCAAGGGCAAATTTACCATCGTTACTTCCACTGCCAGATCAACCACCAAAATTTCTACTATATTTTATTGAAAACAGAAACTGACCAGAGGTGCACCTACGTCTCAGGAACAAAATGTCAGATTGTCCTAAAGTTACAAAGGATGTTTCATGAGCAAAATGTTCTTATTAAAACAGCATTGGAAAATATGCCATTAATTTAGGTTAATTTAATTTATTTGTATTTTAATTTATTTGTAGACTGTACTTATAATTATTTTACTTACTATAATTTTAAAACCTGTAAAAAAAACATTTCTTTAACACTATAGCTTTATTTGATTCCTTTTCCTGTATAATATAAGATTGCAATAAATAAATACCTTGGCAATGCCGGGTAATCAGCTAGTTTAGAATAAACCTTACATGGTAAAAGATTAAAAGATAGAGCAAAGCACATGTGTGGAGACCCAATGGCAGAATCAGAAGGTCTGGCTACTAACCCCGAGTGAGGAACATTTAAGCCGAAATTCTGAACAGATGCCAAGTGGGGCCCCAAAAAGATATATTGTTCTTGTAACATTACATCCACTTTGTAGAATCAGCATGACATTACAATAAATTTTGCTACAATTAATTGGAGACATAATTCTTAATATTATCTCAACGGACTCCGCCAAGGTTAGATGATAACAGCCACCTGGCAATACCCCTCAAACCACTCTAATAAGAGAACTAGTCATCCATTAGCTAAAGCATATAATCAACCCAAATCAATAGTAAAATCAATAGAATATATATAATAATTAATTTTCTTTATCACTATGGACAGTAAGCCCTGGAGATAAAAAAGCTTGATGATATCGGATGTCCTCCGAACAGGCTTTATTTGACTTTTTGCAGTGAAATCAGAGTAAGCAATTTCAGTATAGGAGAGAAAACTGATCTATTGTGCAAGATCTAGGGAAAGGTTGTAATTCCAACTGCATTGAATAATTTTATATGTAGGTTCAGTGAGAACATTTGATCATAGAGAAACATAACAAACTTTGTATGGCAAGCTGAAATTACCACACATTTAAACAGGTTTTGGACTTCTGCCCTATTATCTTCACTAACTACAAGTCAGTACAGAATACTTTTAGTCCAAAGGCAAACTTCTTTATTGAAAACTGCTTAAAACAAATGTTTTATTCTGAACTCATTAAAATACTTTATTGCTGCTGTAGTGGCTTTCTGTGCATGGTAGTGATCAATGCTTGAGCTGTTTCATCTATAGTCATGACCTTAGCTCTACCTCCACCTGGGATTATGGAAAGTCATTAGGATTATCCTAACCTTTATAAATATGTATTGTGGCAGCGGGATCTTGTGATATAGGCTGCATTCTGCTGGTGTCAAATGGCTATGTAAATGTCCCTTTGTCAAGCAATATGCATAGTTTAAAAATGCAGTTTACATAAAAAAAAAGAGTTATATAAACTGCATATTCATACCAACTACTTTCTTAACACTGGTTTGCCTTTCAATTGAAATTAAGCTTTATTAATTTTGAGGTCATGTGGTTCCATTTGAGGAGAAACTGCAATTTTAATGTTTAGGCATAGTTTTACATATGATTTTCCCTATCTAATATTTTAAAATGTGCTTTTTTTTAGATACATGAAGGAAGATTCCTGGGCACATGCATTTTCAATGGCAGTTATTGATTTTCCACCAGAGAAGGTTTATAAATAAACCCCATTTAGGAAAATTCAGATATATTATTAACACAGACTAAACCATAGACCATTATCACTTTGCAAATGCTGGTAATACAAGGCTATGGAGGATTTCTCCATGGTCTGAAACTGGTGTGTTAAACATTTTATGCTATAAACCAGCAAGATTGCTAAAAACATCGGTACAGTTAACGACTGTCATTACGCCTTTAGTGCTTAATGAACACGCCTCCACCCAGGAGATGTATCTTCTAAGTAAAGTGATGTGAGTTATAAAAGAAATACTGCATCTATAAACTAGGGGCCTCTGTTTAATTCCATTAAAAATAGTATTTAAATTTTGAAATTTTAGTTACCATTAATAAAATTCTTTTTTTTAATATTTTAACCTTTAGTGCATCACACAGTTGTAAATTTCCTCTAAACCCCTAGCGGTCACTTCCTTTCAACATGCATGGTCTCCAAATGTAGCTGTATGGGTTGCTTTTCTGGTTGGTGACAACAGTGGACTATGCCTGCACAGTCACAGCCAATTGTACTTTTTATCAGAAGTCTGTGTGACAGAATGACAATGCAGAAACACGGCTAGGAAACAGTGTTGTCCTCTTCTTATAAGAAATGCCCGAACAAGGTAAGGTAACCAGGTTTTATTTTATTGAAGCTACATATTTAAATTGATTAAATCCTTTGAAAAAAAAAATTATGGTACTGAGAAAAATAAAAAACCCAAGTTCAATAAAAGTATTATTAGGACATATTTTTTAAAATTGATAAAATGTATAAATGTGTGTGCATGCACACTCACACACACACGGAGCCTCTGAACATAGAATCACAATTTTACTTAAGTACTTTAGGCATTTCACTGATACAACCTGACAAGGACAGTGTACAATCCTTTGTAAAAATACAGCTTAAGTACTCCTACGGTGGCACAAAAAGATCTGTCCATGCTATCATTTTATTTGATTTCTCCTTTTATTTACTGATTGGACAGAGCTAGGCTAGAAGCCTGGGTTCCCCTTCCTGTTTCTGTGGACTTTCAATTTTAAGTTTTTTCAGTCCCGTTGATTTCCCATCTTGTTTACCTTACATGACATCTGGTGCAATGTATAACAATAGGGGTCAAATCATGCGGAGTTACACTGCACTGCGGTCCCACAGCATCAAATAGATTCCAATTTGAGTTTCTTAGCTACCAGCCCTGCATGATATTTCTCTTCTGGTTAGACAAACTAACTCTTCCAGCTGAAAACCTTATGTATATACAGTACCCACTTGTAGAAGCATAGACAGCATGAGCCAGACACCACTGAAGCCTCTTTAATGAACCTTCTATAATATCCCATGAGGCCAAGGAAGCTTAATAAGTCCTGCTGATACAATAGGGTCACCAATGACTTAATTTCACTTTGTCTAAGTAGGAGGCCACTTCATCGTATGACTCCATATGGCATAATGATCAAAGTTTACCATTTTAAACCATAGCATGTCTGAGTTTTCAGTTTAAATCACAAACGCACTCTCATACTGATGTTGAATGTTTCAGAAGTTCTAGAAGAGACATTTATAATACATACATTCACACTACACAACCAGAGCATGTTAAAAGGTAAATGTAATAACAACAAAAGAGGCATTTTCCCCAGGACAGGAGTCCAAAGGACCCAACAGAAGATTGGAGCACTGGCATTTGGAGGGTCAGTAAAGCAGAAGGTAAACATATTTGAAAAAAAGGTATGCTTTTATTTTTCAGAAAGGGTAAGTAATTTCGGTCTTGTTTCCCTGTGCCCTATGTGACCTATTATTATTTTGTATTTATATAGCACCACATATTAAGATATTAAGCAGCACTTTACAAAGTCACTAGCATTCCCTCAAAGGTGCTCACAATCTATGTCCCTGCCATAGTAATATGCCATTAACATTTTTGGGAGGAGCAAATGAACCTAACTGCATGTTTTTGGAATGTGGGAGGAAACCGCAATACCCGGAGGTAACCTACAAAAACTGCATGTTGATTGTGTCCTAGCCAAGAGTCAAAATCTAAGCACTGTACCTGGTTAATTAGGGTAAATGCTCACTTTACTTATGTCCCAGATATATGGTCACATTATAGGGACCCAAAGCTGCAAAGGTAAGAGTGCTAACCTCTGAACCACCATTCTATCCATGACCTATGATTTATATCTGGTAAAGTAAAGTGAGGATTTTCCTTACCAGCTGCAGTGCTTAGATTTATAGACATAAAAATGTATGAGATGTTTTTGGTTTATAACAGAAGGTACAAATAGGTGTATGTGAAAAGAACCAAAAATCATCTGTGTGTTTATATATGTGAATATAATACCAGATCCCAGGATGCAGAAGCATCACACAGACATAGACAGACCACAATGTTTGGGATGCTGATAGTCTGGTGTTAGGTCTGAAAAATGTATGACTACTTTGCATGAGGAGTGAAGCAGAGGATTGGGAGTGGTGGGGAGTCACTTTTTTAATGTTATGCCATCTAACACCACAAATATTAGTACAAATATACCAATATAGTTTTAAACTTTTGTAGCTTTTGTGTATCCTGACAACATCTGACCTTAACTTTCTGTGTTCAGGTCTGTGGGTTTGAGTGGATGGCATTCGTTTTACATCAGTCTGAGTGGCTTCTGTGATTATTCAAATGCAGTTGACCTCCTTTTGACCTGCATTTATGTCACAATGCCTAAATTCAGTAATAAATCTTTAATTTTTTAGCCACGTGGCTGTAATTTTTATTCTTCTTTGGTTTAAGCTGGAAAAGTTACCTTATGCAGTGTTAGAATGGAGATTTATAAAAATGTAAAATGTGATGTACCCAAAAGTCCGTTCATACCCTTACTGACCTAGATAGGCAGAAAAGTCATGGTCAAAATCAGAATTCAAAATGCTAGGAGATATGTGTAGCTCAGCCTTCTCCTTTTCATGATGTTCTGACTGTAGATTTTGGGCTTTGACACAGATTCCTCATGACTTCTGCTGACTCGATCAACAAAACAGGATGAGCACAAAGAACAAATCATTATGGCTTTCTAGTTTACAAGATTATTCTATACAGGGAGTTGCAGTATATTCTTAAAAATGCTTCTTTTAATAGGAAAGCATACATAAAGTATTGACAATATAATAACATGCACCACATTGTTCAAAAAATAAACATCTATATCGAAATTCAAGTTTCTAAATTGATCATATGTAGTCAAAAGACAAAAGAAAACAATTGCCACTGCCAGTATTATGTCAGATAGTTTTGAATGTAGCAAGTGGAAATGTTCCAAATAATAATGACTGCCACCAGTGTGGAGTGATTGGCATTTATTAAAATGAGTCCTGGATTGGTGACATGTTCAAGTGAACTGTTCCTGATGCCAGGGAGTAATTGCATAACCACGGCCAACTACCCTAACGCCACCACCACAACCACATACAGCACAATTAGAAATAAGCCAATCACAAAAATGGATTCAAACTGCTTTAATGCCATTTCCAAATTTGACAAAAGAAAACATTCCTAGTGATTTTGCAGTAAAAAAAACGATACAGTCACGATTTGAGAAAACAGCCAAAATTTGATGCAACAATGGCAAAAATAAAATACAATTTGTAACTAAATCCTCAGCAATTATTTCCAGTGATACAGTGGTAATTTTGTCCTATTATGGCATCAAAATGAGACAATTTGCATTAACAAAATCCAGGAACTAAAATTAAAAATATAAATGTTTGTAATTTCTGCTGCAAAAAACACATGGAAATTCATAGCATATGTCCATAAATGCTCATACATTTACTTAAGTCAGCGTTTTTAACAATAAACCATTTGAATTTTAATGTAATTATTAAACAACCTTCAAAAAAAATATAAAAGAAGTATGAAATGTAAAAGTAAATTTATCTGTATTTGAATGCCTCCCATCTTGTGTGTCATAGTGATGGATAATAAATATTAATAATGTGTTCCTGTTTATTTTGCTGACTTTTGCCCCTATCGAAGCTTTGCTGTCACACTAATAATGCAAACTCAATCACACAATGCTTACATAAAGCCATTTACTTCAGAGCATACATACTTAAATGTTATTCAAAAAAGTCTATTACCATACAGAATATCTGTAGCGTAAATTTACCTGAACTCAGGATGTCCCTTTCAAATAGTAGGTATTCATATGTTCTTCTCTTTAGTAGACTGTGTTTGTCTCTATCTGTAGTCCCACTCAGCAGCTATTCTCACTTGATTCTCACATAATAAACAGTGCTAAACCTGCCACCTCCCTCCTATGTAAATATGTAATTAGATAGTATCTTCCTGTCCAAAGTCAGTAGGGATTTAAACTTTTATGTTTGGCCCCTTGTCACACTTACCTCTTCCTCTTTAAAGCGGAGGCATCTCTCTCCTGCGCATGTGGGCAGTTCTGACTATGGGTGTGCCTTCGTTCCCAAGATTAATAAACTTTGTCCAATCTGGCCAATCAGGAAAGAACCTCTTAATAATCCCAGGTTATTTAGCTAGCTCAGACACAGCACTCAGCGTTCATGCAATGTGTTTTCACTGTGCTGAGCCCCTAGTTTTGTTGAGCTAGTTCCTGTTCACCTGGTGCTAAATTCAGTGTTTCCTCTGTCCAGCTCCTGTGTTAACCCCTTGTTGCCCAGTCACTTGTTTCCAGGATATTCCCTTGTACTGTTCCAGTGTCTCGGTCTATAAATATTCCTGTGTCACCTGTACCTCCTGTTGCTTCCAGTGTCCTCTGTGTTCCCTGTGTCTGCAGTGGCCCCTGAGTCACTGGTGTCCATCTCCTGGATCCCTTATATTTGACCCCTGAAGTGTGACCCGACCTCTTTTGCTTGCTGCCTGCCTTGACCCCAGCATTCCTATACCATTCTTCTGCTTTGTGATTTGGTATCCTGCCCACCCTGGTGTGCCCAAGGACAGCAACCTGGCGGTAACCAGCAGGGTGTAATGCACGCGGGTGTGGGCCCACTGTGCCACTGACTGGGTATGCTCCGGAGGGGCGTAACTAAGCCGCTACCTGGTTTTGACTAGAGCCTCTGATGGTGAGGATAGGCTTGGGCCTCAGGGTAGCTGCCAGGTCCCACTCCAAAGCGATCCCCGAGTCAGTGGCAGCAGGGGGCTTGCGTGGCCAAGAGAGAGGTGGCAATCAGACAAAGTCCAAAAACAAGATCCGAGGTCAGGGACAGGCGGCAATCAGGCAAAAGTCCAAAAACATAATCCGAGGTCAGAGTCAGGCGGCAAACAGGCAAAGTCCAAGGGTTAGTAAACAAGGTCCGGTACACAGCAAACCAGACAGAGGAAGCACCTTTGCACTAGGAGTTTAGACAAGCTAAAACCTTGAGATTGCTCAGGCAACTTCCTGTAGTAGGAAGTGCCTTTAAATACTAGCAGGGCTCCAGCCATAGGCTGTAGAAACAGAGGGCGTGTATGTGTTGCCTCGTAGATGGAGAGACACACCCACGCCAGCTCAATCACCAGTGCAAGTCTGCAGCAGGAAGGAATCTCGGGCATGGAACACTGGTACTGGGGTTACTCTACCTGAAAGATAGGACCTGGCGCCCATGCCTGCAATTAGGAGCAGCGGCGCCGGCACGACCTGCAGGGCTAACACAGCGCAACATCCTCACCATCAGAGGACCTCGTTACTGCTTAGAGCTTAGACTCTGCGCCTTGGCCCTTCTCAGGGCTTACACTACTCCCGTGCAAGGTCCCGTACCGCCCCCTAGTGGCCCTGTCTCTCCAAGCGTGACACCCCTTTCCAAGAAAGTCAAAGGCCGGTGTTACTGGAAATGATTGATAGGCTACTTAGTTACACTGGAAGGTTCAGAGCTGGCTTTTGTGAATAAGAAAACATGCATACTCTGGGTTTGCTTTAATGTTCAACTCTTGTGTGCCCAGTTGGAAACTTAAACATAAAAATCATTTTTAACTAAATATCAGTTGGTATATCCGACCTGGGGCTGAATGAAGTATAACATATACCAAACTGTTTGGCTGTAGAATACATAAATATCAAACTTTGATAACCCTTTGAGAAAATTTCTGTTAAGAATTCCCCTACTGTCAGCCACAAGAGTCTCAATTTAGAAAACAATATATGGCATCAAGACATGGGGAGATTACTTTTGGCATGCTTGCCTATGCTTATACTATGTATTTCTGTATGTGATCTCTATTTTATGAAAGGAAATATATGGGTCCTCTACTCTGCCAGCTCAGGTTTGTTCGGATTATATCTGGAGTGGATAATTATGTGGACACAAGTTCAAAAAAGCCAATACAGAGTAAAAAAAATATTCTTGTTAAAAACAAAGTATATGATCTGCATGAAAATATTGATATACATGAGTGACAATGAGAGGTTGCTTTTTAAATTTTATCCTATTGCCTAAAACCTACAGAGAATGATGGGATGGCTGAATGTTACCCACTATTCACTGATTCTTATCCTGCCACTAAACGGATGGATTTACATCGTAGCACGTGTTAGCATAGTATATGTTGACATGATTCTTCTTTATATGTGTTACGGTGCATTTTTCTTTATTTTTTTTTATATTACTTACATTACTCATTTACCTAACGCAGACAACACACTGGGTTGCGATTAACTGCTGTCCACACAATTTTCATACACCGCTGTGGTGAACTGATTCAATAAAACAAGGCTTTTTGCCTTGGGAGAATATCACTAAAGAAATAACTAGGTGAATTTTCCAGTAAATTCGTTATAAATAAACCCCTATCTATCAAGTCAGATAAAAAAAAAACCTCTGTCACAGTTTTATTGCTGTCTATGGTTGAAGTGGGGAGATTTTCCTATCATTCTGTTCCGGTCAAAAATTGTCACAGAAAAGGGGGTGGGGGTATCATTTTAAAAGGAACACCAAGAATAAAAGTTTTTTGTTTTATTATTGTTATTTATATATTTATTTAGAAAGAGGAGGGGGAGCTAAAAGCTAAAACTTTTACCAGCTTTTCATTGTTGTCTTGATCCGTACTGGAGATTTCCCCCTCAATTTACTTCTCAGTAACAATATTGGACTGGCACAGGCAGTGGGAGGAAAGTCCCTTAAAGGGTTGCAAAAAGCGTTAAAAAACTAATAGAGGTTTTAAAGCTTTTCTTCTCTTCCTTAAGCTCAAAAAAGAATACATTTTGCCAGATTAACACAATGACAGTTTTTAGACCTTATGTAGCATACATACTTGTATTTAAACTGACCAAGGAACCAAGGTGCCTACTTTAACCTGAAGAAACAGGAAAACTACAATACCTTGAGTAAAAACATAGGGCACAAAGCGCAGCCATCACTGCTGTCATTCAAAACAGTAATCAACCGAAATACCATTAAGATGAATGTGAATACATCCATCGTGTGTTTTTTTTTAAAACTATTATTACTTATCGAGATCATTTGATTTCCATAGCGCAAACAGCATGTATAAGTTCCACATACCAAGAAACAGGACACAAAATTCTCACCAGTTGGTATAGGATGCCTTCTCTCCTACATTTCATGTTTCCAGACATCAGATATATGTTGGAGATGTAGTGCGGCTAGAGGCACTCTCCTGCATGCTTTTTGGGAGCAGGTACATAGGTTGCTAAAAATATTTACGGAACACCAGATACACTTTGATGCTGGATTCTTCTTCTTCATTGTAATAATTTCACAAGAAAGATCTACCACAAATCACTACTAATACATGTTGCTGATGTGGCGAGAGCATGCATACCAGCAATGTGGCATTATTCGGGGACCCCCCGAATAGTTCAGGGGTTTTAGCGTGATAAAACCAATTAATGAACTCTGCTTGATTGTAGACCTAACTAAGAGGCACTGAGGAGGCTACCAAGCAAAAATGGTTCTGTTGGACCATGTTCTGTGATTCTATGGATTATTTGACAGCTCTCTAATCTGACACATACTTGCTAGGATGATACATCTCTCCAGAGGCAATTGAAACGGTGACCCCCTATCTCTCTCTACACCCTACTTTCTTACCCTTCTTTACCCAAGATATCAAATTCCAATCATATGAATACCCTACCCATTAGTATAAATACAAATAAATATATAATATACTAAAATGAAAGCTCACAGGGACACTGAAACATTAAGCAATATTTCCTTGATAAAATGTGTCCAGGAGTCGTTGGAACTGTAGAGATGGAATTTTCCTTATACAAGTGATTTCTCATGATTCTGTGCTGGACTTGCTCATTGTGCTGTATTTTGTTAGATATTATTTGTTTATTCACCTAATAAAAAAAACTTAAAAACTTAAAAAAGAAAATGAAAAAATCACTTGAGCTCAATCTGTTTATATCCCCCTCCCTTTTTTACATGTGAAAGTGTTTTGTATTTTTGAAGGGCATTTGATTTAAATGATCTTTTGTGCATTATTTTTGGTAACCAGTAGATGCTGATGTGTCCTTAAGTAACATTCGTTACAAACAGTTTTTAATAGCTCTGATCTGTGAAACTGGAGACAAATACAGTTCCAGGAAATTACACTAGGTATTACCCGAATATAAACCAAAATCCTTTTTCAGGTCAAAAGAAATCTTGGTAAATTCACCTTTAAAATATCTTTTCCATATAGCAACATTTTAAACCACAACATAGAAGTAAAAGAACACAGGACATAATAAACTTTCTTCTTGCTGTCACTGCCAAATGTTACTCCAACATTACAAAATCTTATGCAGAAGTCCAAAGAAAAAACAATACTTCCCCCACTGCTTTTATTGGTTCTTTCTACTGACTTCCATCCATTGCAAGACACTGTAATGATGTGTAGGTTAGCAGGTAGAACTAATGAGAACCCTTTTTAAGATTCCTGGCATTGTTTAGAAGTTCAACTGGACAGAAAAGATGACTCTTGTCCTAACTCCTTTTACAGGTGTGCATTGGTTTTAAAGTTTTTCTATAGTGATCGTGCCTTTTTAAAGGGTACTCTAACCAAGATGACGTATCCGAAAATCCGTGAGTTTTGTTACTCACTTATGATATGACCTGGAATTACCATACCTTATGGACCTCAATCAAAGTCCTATGGTACAAAAAATAATCTTGAAAAATGACTCTTGTATTTTTTTTTACAGTTCTAATGTTCCTGTGTGCATAGATATATATGTATCATGACACCTGTTGCTCCGGGCTTTGACACATAAAGGTGTTACGACACTTTTCTTGAGAATCACTACCCTAGAGACTGTTCATTGATTCCTGTAAATTACCAGGACCGTCACCTGTTATCATAGCTGCTGTGCTAGTTTTGTCTATTGATTGCAACTCCTACATAAAATAAGACATTTTTAGGGTGCTTGATTTACCATTAACCCTCCAAAGGAACCGGTGCATCTATTAATCTACTTCACATTCAGGGAAACTCACAACAAAATAAAATATATGGGAGGTAGAATTGATTTTTTACTATTACTGTCATGATGGTTGGTAGTAATCATTTTAAATATTTATGACACAAGCATTGCCGGAATATTGCACAATAAAATAATTTAAACAAATAAGCATGATTTCACTTGTATTAGGCTATGCTTAAGAAGAGCATTTGGAACATAGCTACCAGTCTGAGTTGTGTTCAATTGTATATTTTATTTAGTACCAACATTTTCAGCTGCACATTGCTGAGTCTTGTTTACCATTCACAATAGTTCCTTCTCTTTTCAGGCCCTGAGAGTTTGATGCACCTGGCTTTCACAAACTTTAGGACTACTTTAGGTAAAAGTTAATTAATGAAAATAATGACTGGACCTCTAAACCAGTCATTGTGATAGAAAACACATACATCTTCCTAAATAATCAATAGCTAGGCACAGGAAGAAAGAGAGGATAACAAGTTGTTAATTGAATACAATTTGATATTTACAAATCAAAGCATCCAGATTTTGGAGGTTCACTAGAAAGTTAAAGAGGCATTTGAAAATATATCCAATCCAATTACTAACTTTACATAGAGGGGTGAATTATTTTCATCCAATGTAATAGTTTAGTTTATCTTCAATCCTGTAATAACTTGTATTGGAGACATAAAATTGTTACTGGACATATACATACGACATAGATATCTATTTATAAAGTTACAAAGCCAACCAAAACCCACTGGTGGAGAATTACTGCCATTAAAGCACATGTGCATGGAAGATTCTCCACTAGGGAATGGTTTAGTAAATGTCAGATTTACTTCTTTTAAAAATAGACCTCTAAACTATATCTAAAGGCCTTTTATATATTACTTTTTATTGTTTTTGAAAGAGTAGAAAACCCTTTTAAGATTTTTTTTGTTTTAAGTAGAATGGAACTTTTTTTTTTAACAAGGGAGATTACTAGGAAGGGTCTCCATCATGTACAGCATGGGAATTTAAAACCAGGGTTCGTTTATTAAGGGCACTGGGAGGAAGGAGCTGTGTGGGTCTTCTCATTCAACCCCGGGTACACCTCTAGGTTTAGGTTACAGCAGACTAGAAGTAGTAGCACAGGTGTATGCTAGGAAAATGATGTGAAATGGCAGCAGGTAAGATGCAAACCAAGCCTGTATGGAAGCTTACTAAGAAGTGGTGTTGCTTTTGTATGAAAAGCTGTTGATTTACTTTATGGACTGTGAAATTCTTGCTAAAGACTATACCAATAAAGACTGTATTGTAGATTTTGAGGACTCTGTACCCTTCTAAAAAGGCTGATATAAGCTGCCTTTTTGTTGTTTATTTGATATAGGCTGAAGGAAGCTATTTTATTTTGCAATTGTTTGGGAGTGTTACCATTAACATTCTACTCTGTGTTCTTGCAAGGCCCAATCCCCCCTACAAATCACACTTTACTTCGACAATTGTGCATTGGACGATCTACCCTTTTCCCCCCATTTCTGTACTGGAGGAAACTCAAATAGGATTTTTCCTTACCTTGAAATTGAAACTCCCAACTGGGCTAGAAACAAAATACAATAGGCAAGACAGACATTTAATCCAAGAGCACCCTATGGTAATTTACATCAGGTAGTAATCGCACTTTTATGGGTAGCTTCACCCATAATCATTTGTCTGTATAGCAGTATGAAGGTTGCAGAATAGTATTATGTCACAAACAGTTTTTATATAAGTGAATCTGCCTGCACATCATCCTTTTTAAGAGAACTGTACTGTAGCTGCTGAAACACATCCTTCCTGTTGTATGCAAACAGTACATTTCTTTTATTTTTGTTTGTTTTTTATCCTCTCCTATTTAGCTATATATTCTACATATGTCTATAAAATGAATTCTATTTTTTAGATGGTAGTAATATTATCAATGTTAGTAATATTAATATACTATATATGACTATGGTTATCTTCCCCATTTTCACTACTCTGATTTTGGCATTCTCCAGAGGTGACAAGGCATTTACCCCCACCAACAGTCATAATCCCTACGGTATTTATTTTAACATCTGTACTCAAGACGACAACAGAGTGTTTTCTCTCCAGTCACCTTTCAGGAACAAACCCCCCCTAATCCTGCCTCCTGCCCTGAATGCACACAAGCATACAATCATAATCGATATAGCTTGATTACCTAAAACTTATGTTCTTACCTTGGTTGTAGTTCTGGCTGCTACAGGTTGTGGACCCACATCACTCCATCAATCCAGTAATCAGTTCACCTTGAATTCTCATTCTTTCGGGGGTTTTTATCTTTTTATTATTCTGATATAAATATCCTGAAGCTAGAACTGAGTAACTGCTAAAAAACTTGAACTTGGCTCTATCACCAGTTTTAGGCTGTTTAATGAGTGGATTTTTTTAAGTTTAGTTTTCAGGCGAGGTCAAACAATATAATATTCACTAGCAGAGGCCCGCTTGCTACTATAGGCTTTGACACAGGAGAAAAGATATGTTTTCATTGGAAACCATATAGCATTCAATGAACACCTGCAAACATTCCCCTCTTTATCCTCCTCTGACCTATAATTTCCGGATCAACCATGAAAAGTCTTCTGTGTGCAGCAATCGTTTCTCGAACACATCTACCATACAGAAACTAGCTAAAAATATGTATACATTGCAACTAATTCTCTGTCATTGCAGATCTAAAATATTTTAACACCATTGCATTAACATATTCCAACCCCCAAAAAATAATGGGCATATTGCTAAGCGTTACTGCAACATAAGTGATTCCACAATATTCCAAACAGCTGTTTGATAAAAAGCAATTAGATAAAATAAAATATCAACCCTATCTGTGAAAAATGTAGTCTATATCTATGACAGATTTTGGTATCATCTAATTTTTTGGTTAATCCAGCGCCTGCATCAAGTGCAACCACCCTTCTCTGAAAGGTTTTATTGGTGACAAATTAATATGTGATGCTATTTATTTATTCACTTACAGCATTTTTGTAGTGGGGTTTAGATAATCTGTGTTTCATATTGTGACTTCACTTTTCTTTTTGGGCCACTAGAAGGGACAGTAGGATATTTTAAAAAGAGGATTCATAGAATAACCACAGAAACTGGCAAAAATTCTAACCCTCTCCTGTTTCATCATAAACATAAAACTATACACTTTAAATGTTTTATTTTGATCTGCAAATATTTTGCCTTCCTAGTTTACTCTTTTACACACTAATCAAAAGTCTTTCAATATTCATTTTGTACTGGACTTTAAATGCAGCAACAATATCACTAAATGTCTTCAATACAAGTAAATCATTGTTGGTAGGAGGATCTGGCAAGGTTCTATAAATAATTTCTTAAGCTGTGATAATGCCCTGATATGAGACTTTGTTTCCAAAACTGGAAAAATAAAATTCAATGATAAAGGGGGGGGGGGGGGGGGGGGGGGGGGGGAGGCTGGTAAAGCTAGGTAAACACTTCCAATAATTATCACTAGAAAACGAATGATTAAGACCGATCAACAATTATGCATGATTATATTTGAACGATCGTATTGTGCACAATTCTGTACGTGCTGTAACGATACAATCATTCAAATATAATCCACCAATACTGTATACCCGCTAGATACAATCGTATGAATGATGCAGGAAGTGACATGTAAAGGAGAAAGTGTATTGCAGAAACATGCACGATCACTGAACGACTGTACGCACGATAGATAGCGAACGATCCTCGGCCAATCAGATCCGCCATGATGGTCGTTCATTTTCAACGACAATCCTCGTTCGTCGGCGTCGTTGGTCAGTCGTTGGTCACCTTTTTTGTGAACAACTTTCGGGCGATCGGTTGTTCATCATTCATTTCCAACAATAAAAAATGGAAGTGTGTACCCAGTTTTAGTCTGTGGAATAACGGCTAAATGATGCTGGATGTCTATCATCCAAGAAATGGCTTTATGCCCGTTAATGCAGCTTCTAATGCACATTGTAAGAAGCTGATTGTGGCTTAAAAAAGGCATTATTTGTAGCTTGAAAGAAGTGGAAAAGCTAGAGTAAATAATTATCCCTTACCAAAGGGCCCAGTCTGAGGTTTCAGCTTAATGAAGGGGAGCAACTATTTCTGTTTTGTCCAATTGGCTAACCCATAGAGCTCTGTGAACTGTTAATCATGTAGTAAATGATTCTGCCAAACTAAAAAAATGCTTGTTTGTTAAAACTGACCCAACAACTTTAAAATTTCTCTATATTTATTAATATAATATACTTATCATTATGTCTTATGTCTGTTTTTTGAAAAATACAGACAAGATTATAAATTGCAGTGTTGAATAGACCAGGGCAATGAGATCTGCACCCAAATGGAAAACTTACTTGTTGAACCTTCTTTATTAAAGCGTGTATAAAGCCAAAATCTTGATAGAGTGGGGATGGGCTTACACACCTGCCAGTTGGGGTTCCTAGCCTTACTCCTTCTTTTCTAATAAAAATATATTTTTGTTTGTTTTGTAGTTGCAGAGTAACCCTTACATCTCATGCATTCTGAAAAATGTATGCAAATAATAATCCCTGAAAGTAAAAGGATTCTAGGCATTTCCATTTTTAAAGCAGGCCTGTAATGAATGAACCCCTCTCTTGATGTTTGTAGAACATGGCATGTTTGACCTGGATACTATTTGGGACTGCAGAGACTGTTGTTCTGGGCTCTGTCCCAGGAACTATTTGTACCATTTCCATCTAAAATATAACGAGCAAGACTCCTGAAATGAAAATGCTTTTTTTATGAATATCAAATGACCTTTTCCCCTTTGTATAAAACAAGATGACACTTCTGAACATTGGATACATAGGCTGTTATGTTAGGATTAGCTGCCAGATTATGTAAGGCTAGCACAATCACTATTGTTTCTATGTTACAAGCAGGGGGAAGGATGGGTTAATCATCTCTTTATTAGAACAGACCTCGGGTGTCGCTTTAGAACCTTCCACAAAACAGCAGGGACTACTGTTACCATATAATTAAATCCAGAATAGGCCTCCCTGACCCCCTCCCAAGGCTGAGGGTTAATGCTCTGAGTCTGATGAGGCATGGTTGTAGGGAGGGGCACCGTTCAGATAACTTGGAGATTGTGTATAGCGGAGATCACATTAAATCTCACCGCCTGTACCCGCAGAGATGTTAACGAGCCAGGCAGCTGAAATGGGGGGCTAATTAAATTTGCGTGTATTACTTCTCAGGCGAAAATGATCATCCCTGCTGCAAAAGAGACATAAATAACGCGGGCCAGCCCTGGAGCTGTCACATCAGGGAACAGCTAATGTCACATCCTGCGCCAGACCCAGAGAGATCCATAGAGCATCACTGGAGGCCTGTGCACTAGAGAAATACAAATGGGTATGGGGCCCATTGGACCTGAGTGGATGTGCATTAACCTCTTCAAAGCCTTCATCCGCCAACCACAAATGCCCAGCTGCATAGCGCTAAGAAAAGGTGATATATGGTCAACGGTTCTAAGCAGGGTTAATGTGTATCTAATAAAAAAACTGTAAGGGTATAGAGAAATACAGTACAGAAAATATTATACACAATTTCAAGCTGATTAGACAGAAAACATATTTAGGCTGTTACTCATTTTACAACATTTTTTTCAAGGTATCAGGTGATTTTATGTGACTTTTTGATGCTTTTGGATGATTACAATAGATGATTTGTGGCTGACCATAATTCTCTCTTTGGTCATTAGCTAATAAAAATAGACAGTAATACTAAAACAAGTCTCATATCATATTTCTTATAACAAAATAACATGTGGAAAAGGAAAGGTAGCCAAGCATAATGTATAATATTAGAAATATATAATTAATATTATTATAATTTGGTGCTGACAACGACATGAAAAGTTCTGCTTTTAAAGTGGTGCAATAAGCGTTCTTACCTGTCTGATCTGTCTGAACTGTCAAAAATCGCTGAGCTGCGCAAGAGTTACATCATCCCGGTGCGGCCAATCAAGAAAGGAGAAGAAGATGGCAGCGCCCTGTGATGCAAAAGGAACAGGTGAGTATTTAAAAAAATGCAAGGTCAGGATTTTTTATTGCAGAGGAGACATAACCTGTCTCTTCTGCAATAAAGCACCCACCTTATTGCAATTTAAAAAAAAAAGTTTGCTTCCACTTTAGGTCTTCACTTTATTTTTAAAATTTCTGTGACTGTACTTTTTTTTACCTTATTACCGGTGATCCTTTGACTTTTTCATTACCTTTTTCAATAGTGACTTTTTGAGTGAGTTATTTTTCCTTTATAATATGCCCGAAATAAAACATATTTTTTTATCATTTAAAGTAGAATGAACTTTGGCTAAGACACAGGACTGCTTCTCATGAAACTCAAGTATGCACACCATACTTGTGAACTTAACCATTAGTTTTCCCTCCTTCATACTGACAGTTCCATGCTCGTTATTGCTGCTTCTGACAGTTTTTCAATACTTCTTTCTCTGGCCACTGGGCAGCTACTAATGATACAATTCTAATGCATGTAGAGCTAATTTACCCTGGCTCCATTTTCTGTTCTTGCATTTTTACAAATTCCAAGAGTGGACTAAGATTGTACACTACAGTAAGCAAATGAGATATACATGTTTAAAATCTCTTCTGCCCTCTAAAGACTTTATTTCCTTTACAGTCTTTCCTACCTGGACAGGAGTACTATGACACTAACCAGTCTTCACACTAAAAATCTCAAGGGACCAGAGTTGTGGGTAAGTTTGACCTATCATGAACTTACTTATGGAGGGAAAGATAAAAGTATAGGCACATTAAAAATACACTTATACTTCATGGAGTGGACCTTAGTCCAATATAATACAAAAACAATTAAACAGAGTTGTTCTTTATTAGAATGAATCATTCACACATTTCCTGGTGACAGTAGTACAAATTTTGAGAGCTAATATCCTTAATGGGGCTTCTAAAATATCATGAATATTTCAGTACTTGTACTGTGCAAGAACATGGGTGAGTAAGAACATATAGAAATGTGTGTTTATTGCAAATTATTACATAGCAAATATGTACCATATTTATGTATTTGTTTTGCCCAGTTGTAAACAAGGATTCATCAACATCTGTCTTCTCTGTGAAGACAAAAAAAGAACTTTCCTAAATGATGTAGGTAAAAGAAGTCAGGCAAAACACTTGTCAAGTTCTGCTTCATAAATGTAAATATAATCTAAGCAGATAAAATGAATGTCATGTTTCTACTAAAACAAAAACGAAAGCATGCAAATACATGACAGAATACTTTCAAGTACACATAAAACAGTAAGAAGTTCCCCTTACCCTTTACCCAAGCAAATGTTTTTTTAGAACAGGTTCCCAGTTCTACAGAAATGTATTGTGCTCATTGATTGATGCAGAGATTTGCTAGGGTGAAGCTCACATGTCAGGGTTTAGAGAGAATATGATGCACAAGAGATTGTTGTGAGTGCCTGGGAGTGAATCGGAGTGGCTGTTTTTATGATGACCATGCTAGCTGCAGGTAAATGAGAACATTATCACTTGAAAGAAAACAAAAAAGCTGTAGCAGCTCCAAGAATGTGTGGAGGAACTGTCTGCAAACTGTCACTCAATGCCTCAAAAAGGTTGGTTGAGCAATTGAATTAGGGCTCCACCTAATATCCCTTGAGAGTTGGCAGGAATCAGTGAGGTTTAAGGCTTGGATGGACTTTTTTTTACAGATGAGTCTGCCCCATACCATGGTTATCATCGAAACAAACTGGAGTGGTCAAAATCTCTTTTTGTATAGGTCTGCATTGGTCCTGAGATGTTTTTTTTTTTTTTTTTTAGCATCTCAAAGTGGTCTGTCGCTTATCTGTTTCCCAATACTTCAAAGGGGACTCTATTACATGCTTTTGCAATTGATTGAAACACTATTCCCAGCTGGAACAACACCAAAGCAGTTAATATCCCATGATACAGTGCCACCAGTGCAGGCAAAATGTTAAAAAAAACAGAAGCCAACCACATACAGCAACTGTTTGCAAATGTTTTCAAAACACTCCTGGATACCTAGTGAGTGAAAATGAGTATCCGGCTGAACATAGCCTAAGAGTAGTTTGCTGCTTTTGTTAAGGTGGAGCATGGGGCAAGCTTACTGCAATGCAAAACTATAAACAGAATATAGCTATACCTGCGCACCTTTCAGGGAATGCTTAGTTTAGCTAAGACAATAGGCCTGATTTATTAAAGCTCTTCATTGGAGAAGATACACTTTCATCAGTGAACCTGAGTGATCCAACAAACTTGGAATGGATTTTTTTACAGTTATTTGCGATTTGTTAGCAAATGTTCCCAATCCTAGACCCGATCCATTCCAGGTTTCCTCACCCATGTTCACCAATGAATATATAACTTCTCCAGTCTTGGGGAGCTTTAAAAACTCCGGCCTAGTATGTTGAAGAGACATTACAACTATCAAGAGCTATGTATACCAACCCTTATTGCTGAGATCCTATGACACTTCTGGAAAATGTGCAGTTTACAAAGCCATACTGGGAAAAAATGCCATTTGCATTAGAGTGTTATTGTTAACTATAGATTTTAAAAATCGATTTTATGTTAGGGAACTACAATTTAAAGCTGGGTGCATAACCTCTCTTTAAGTGTACCTAAGCTAAGTTTTTACCTTACATAAAAGGGTAGACAACCATTTTATGTAAGATAAGAATTACTTTCCTTTTTTGGGAGGAGTTTCAAAACCCTTATACCCCCAAGAGGCTTCTGGCTGCTCCTTCTGTGCATGCCCGATCTTAGAGCTTTTACTTCAATGGGGAAAAAAAATGCACATCTCACGCATGCACAGTAAGATCTGCATTTTTTTTTCTGCCCCAACTACATCACCGGACCTTGCATCTGCGCAATGTGAGATCAGGTGACAGGCAGAAGAAGGGAAAAGAATATGGCTTAGGAAGCACTGGCACAAAAGAGGATTCCAGGACCACGGGTGACCGGATCCAGGAAACCGCCAGAGGGATCAACAGATTTGTGAAGTTAAAGGGTTTTTTTTTTAGTTTACTTCTGTTTTAATACCAATACTGTGATTTAATATTGGAAGGCTTTTGGAAAATATCTCATCTAAAGCTAGGTTTGTAGCTAAGCAATCCACCATGTATGCAAAGAACAAATAGTATAGTTCCCAGCTAGTTTTTAATTGTATTGGTATAAAGGTTATTTATTATAATGGGTACTTTAGGAAAGCATGTTATTTGACAGGTGAAAATCTGCAAGAAAAACTCCACATGTACTTTTCCCACTAAAAATAATGGAAGTAGATGCTGATAAATGGGTAAGCAGACATACTCATTACCCCTACACTGGACAGCCACGGCAATGTTCTCCAAGTCAAGCTGGTAATGGCTTTGATTGATGTCCTATGTCTTGCTGGGGATGGATGTTTGCTAATTATGTGAAGAGGGTGACACCTGTGCCCTCTGCGTACAAAGCTTCCACCTGCTTTAACTCCTACTTAATATTAGACTTACTGCCAGAGGGCTCTTTATTATCGGAAGCGGAGGAGAGGTTAAAGGTTCATTCCCACATCAAAAACACATTGAATTTGCAACCCAGTGAATGAAATCACCCATGCAGTACCTTCTCTGTTGGTTTTAAATGATTTCGGACTGCAGGCTGGCCTTAATTATTATGTACTGTAGCAAGCAGCACAGGAACAAACACGCGGGGTGATTCATAGCCTGCTTACAGGAGCTATGAGTGATAAGAACATTTTCATATCATACCAATGTGTATTTAAAAGGCAATTAACATTGATAACTATTTTATAGGGTTTTTAACCACAGATAAAAGATAAAGCATGGAAATGTCTGCACTGAAGTTTATTTCCCATTTCCAGTAACACATATAGGAAAATTATGAGTTCAGGAAACATAGTGTAGTCAATTACAACAGTCCATTTAAAGAAAAATATGTCGCTTTTAGAAAGTACAAAAACTAACTTTTTAACAAAAAGAGTCTTTTTGTTAAAACTTTTTAACAAAAAGTTGACAAAGAGTCAACTTTAAGGCAGACATTATGCTGCTGTTTTTTTTTTTTTTTTGCCAGCATGCATTTCCTTTCCATTAGTAAGTGCTGTGCCATCTAAAGTAGAACATTCAAACCCTCTTCTTTTGACCAATAAAGCCAAAGTTACCAACACTGTCCCTGGTTTTCATTAAAATACATAGGAATCACCCCACATTTATGTCTTTGGACACATTCTTACCCAAAGAAGATTAATACCTAAATTACCATATTTGACCTCAGAGGTGTCAACAGAGGCACTACTATCCCCCGGCTTTACATTTTTGTTTAATAGTACAAATGTAACAGTATCATATAGCTATAGGGGAATGCTTCTTCCTTTATTATGCCACATTATACAGTGAGTCAGGCTTAGAAAATTAGGGGATGGGGGGAAAGCCTTGGAGGCTGGAAAACCAGTCACGTTGAGATATTGACTGGAGTGACTCAGAGGGCTGTATTAAAAAAAAACAGAGAATCAGATATTCCCTTAAACATTCCCTGGTGGAGAATCAATTATTACCATTGAAACACATGGACCTGGAAGATTCTCCACCAGGAAATGTTTGAGGGAATGTCTAATTCACTGCTTTATAGCCCATAGGGTCTCACACTGCCCCAATAACCAAGGGCCAGAAGACCAGATTGAGCTGCAAAAACACCCAACATTTTAGGTTTCTATTTTCTCCAGTCTATTTATCTGCTTTAAAAAAGTGCCTTAGTTGCAAAATACACAACAAATGCAAAATAGAAAATTGACACTTTGTTAAGAATTATGCAATACACAATATATTGTAGGGGTCAGGTATATGTAATACACAACATGCCACATACAGTACAGGTCAATGGGAGGAAAAAGTCAGTTTTTGGGAAAAACAACCATGCTTCCTAATATAATGTAGCCTGATGTCAGTGGTCATTTAAAGAGGGTGAGGAATGAATGAAGAATCAAGACCAGAAAAAGGTCCAGTAGGGCTTTAGCGCACAGCATAGCGCCTAGTGGCGTAACAGCAGGTCCTAAAAGGATGTGGGGAGTTATATATGCTATATATGTTATATAAGCTCAGGGAGAGCTGGGAGGAGAGGAGATGATACAGTAGTGGCCAGCAGAGGATGGGAGAAGACAATACTACCCAAAAGAAGAACAACCATACCCAGCAGGGGGTGGAAGTGAACAATATCACCCTACGGGGGGGTGTAGGATATAAAAGTGGTCAGCCAGGATTATGCAGGCAAACTTGGCTAGGTACACACGTGCAATAATTATAGTTTGAACCAACGATCCATGATTTGTTATGCAAGCGGGTGTGGACCCACTGTGCCACTGACTGGGTATACTCCAGAGGGGCGTGACTAAGCCGCTACCAGGTCTTCGCTAGAGCCTCTGATGGTGAGGATAGGCTTGGGCTGCGG